>NW_004797291.1:2571976-2573002 GCF_000002075.1 Aplysia californica | reverse complement strand
GAGGGGCGTTGTTTTGTTTGTTTTTTAGGGGGAGGGTATTTTATTCTATTTCATTTATTTATTTTGGGAGGAGGGTGTAATTTTTTTTCTCTTTGCAAACAATCTCTTGTACCCAAAGAAAGTGAATAAGTTCGTTAGATCTAAACGATGTGGTATAACTTTCTGAATGTAATGTGAGCAAAACCAGAGCTGCACATAAACAAACCTGAAAAATAACTGGCGACACTGTGAAGGTCATGCAGACACACTAACGTTAAAAGATCGCTATTTTGGGGTGTAGTTTTTTTCCCTTGGTCTTGAGGTTAAGGTGTTCACCACTCCTTCAATAAGGCCGGCTTCGAATCCGGATAGCAACGGAAAATGTTTCTATCTAGAATATAAAATGTTCTACTCTCACGTCCTTTCCTGCTCTCTAACAATGTTCTGTCGTTTTCTTTCGCCTCCACTTTCTTACCCCACTCCCTCACCTCCTTTTCCCCATCCACTAGGCTCCTGACTCTTTCTGCAGCCTTTCTCCTGTTTCTCTTTGACTCCTTATTACTACTATCTTTCAGCCACAACCCTGATTTTATGGTATGTAGGATCTAACATCAAGCCTTCTGGGGAAAGGGTGAAAAATCGCGGAAGTCCTGGGGACAAGGTGTGCATGTTAAAGATCCCTTGGTGGTCCAAAATGGACAAGAGTAGGCTTCGACCGTCACCCGTGTAAAATTCAAAACTAATCTCTAACAAACTGAAAAATGTGCCCCGCGCGCTCATGTCATATCACTTTATACAGTTGCGAGTGCCGTAAAACACTTTTTTTTAAAACAGGCTGTCCTTAAACGAACAAGTTGGCTGTGTTGCAAACGAGGCATATCAAAGGCTAATCTTTTTTTTTAACTCTAAGAAAAATCTTCACCACACGCATTTTATTATGCTTTATGTGTGGACGTTTACTGAATGGTTTGTGTGTGAAAGGTTAGTGTTTGTCTTCAATTCATTTTTCTATCGAGTTTCTGGAGTGACGCTTGGGATCTCCTCCCC
>NW_004797291.1:2567620-2570775 GCF_000002075.1 Aplysia californica | reverse complement strand
GGGGGGGATGTGACATGTTGGTAGGTTGTGTGTGTGGGTGGGTTGCAAGAACCCAATACGGAGTGCCCATAAGGGCATCGAAAAACCGATCACCCAATCATTGCCTGGAAACAAACGCATTTACAGGGTGATCCAATAAAATCGTACTACTTGTTTTGTAAAAATTGTCCTCCATACCGAAGTTTTGCGTTTCACATTTAAACATATTTGGAAGCCAAAAAGAATTTGTCTGATATTCATTTTAGATGAGTCCATTGACTGGTTTGTTCCATATGGCACATTAAAAAAACAATTAATTTTCAACCTTGTATATTTTCGTAGCATGACGTATCAATTTGCATTAGGCCTACAACTGAAAGTTGAAACATTCGCGCCATATTGCAAGCTACAATAGTCTAACAAGTCAACAGAAGTCTGCAGATAATTATAAATTTCGTTTGCCTGCTGAGATCATTAAGTTTAGTGAAGAGCTGAGGGCTTTTTGTATTAAATATTACCTCTGCACAAACTCACCATCACTGACATTTCATAAGTTTTGAGCATGGCATGGAAAGAATGCTTAGGTGCCCTCGAGATCTTTGGTGTCGTGAGTAGAGAAGTTCCGTCAATTTGGATCTATAGCGAATAAGAACTAAAAGTTTCCTGAAAAATGACCACTTCAGTTAGAACATGCACCATACGCAGCCCTTCAAACGTCATCATGGTGCATATTTCAGTAGTTGAGTCCCTTCAGACATCTGTCCGTAGACGATCTGCTGCTAGGACTTTCCAGCACCCCAACAGTCTGCATTCTCATGGCAGATCTTAACCTACGACTGTACCATTTTCATCTTCGCTAGATCAAGATGACCTGGATCAGAGAATTGGCAATGTGTTCATGGTTCCTCGATTGCCTTGAAAAGCGGGATAATTTCATCGATGACATTTTCACCTCGCGGGATATGTTAACTCCAAAATACTTTTGTCTATTGGGCACCCGGCTCTCTTTTGTCTCTAGAAGCCACTTCATACTTAATATGTACAGTGTGTGTGGCTTTAAACACTCATGGTTTAGCAGGTTATTGTGTTGGACGCCATTGAACTTTTCAAACGACGCATTAAAAATGTGTCGAGTCCAAAGGAGGGCATGGCATGTAGAGCACTGCTTCTAGGAATTCCAGAATGAAATCGTTAGTTTTTAACACTCTGTAAAAGAAATTAAATATTGTTTAAGTATAAATGTTACAAGAATGGAAAATTACATGTCAAAGAGAAAATGAAGAAAAAGTCAACCAATCTTTTCACGACATACTTTACAAGATTTTTTAAAAATTGGTGAACTTTGCGTGTTTTTTTGGGTGATCCATTTCCTTTTTCAAAATAAGTTTCTTCTTTGTGGATTTTTATGTCAAAACAAATTCCTTTTGAATGACATATGTATGTTCCAAACCACAGCAGTCTAGAACAATTTTTGTGCCAGGTATTCAGAAAAAGTTAACCATTTTTTAAAAATCACCCTGTAATTTGTTTTGTGGCGACGAGTCGAGCGATCGGTTTTTACACGAAAGCCCCTTTGCGTCCTCAATCTGTCTGGCTAGCAAACCGAACCGAACCGAACCGAACCGAACTGACCTGATTAAGCCAATAGACATGGGGTATAAGAATATTCTAATTATAATCTTCTTGGTAGGTTTTGTGTGTGGTATGTAGTTGGATTGTCAAATTGTCTAGCGGACTAACCCAGATTTCGGGGGTTTCCAGAAATCTTGACTTACACCAAGAGTGCCTTACCTATAGAAGAAGTTTGGTTTCTTTGGTGTGTATATTTGTTTGGTTTTAGAAAAGACTCTCCTTGTCTTTAAAGAAACTTAATAAGGATTCAAAAACGTTACCTTCGATTTTCTCCAAAATAGCATTTTTCGGGATAGCCCCTTTGTGCTTAAAAGCGACCAATTGTACCAATGCAAGGGTCATGCAGCCAGCCAGTCAGTCAGCGATAACTAGGGGCTAGTCATGCAGGAATGCCACATTGCACGGATGATTACAGCGACCACCTGCCCACAGCACGTCTCCGAGGATTTAGAGGCCATGCGCTGTAACGTTGCGAGCGACGCGGCGACCATTGCTGCTGCAACGTTGCACACAGATGTTTGGCTTGCTTGTCAAGCGATTCACACAATGACCACGCTCTGTCGCGTCTGTGTGATCAAACTTTGCTAGCTCTCCAACCTTTGCGGGTGGTTGGAGGGCGCGGTTGACAGCTCCTGCTTCTTTACTTTCCCCTCTGTTGTTTTGTCTGCCCGTCTTACTTTTTCCCTGCACTAAATGACCTTTACTGTGTCGATGTGCTTCTCTTTACTCAACTCAAACAAACGAATCTCCAACTTCCAAATTATGCTGGGTGCAGAATGTGTAGAAAATCATTCGATTATTGTGAACTCAGTTAAATAATGACCAGTCACTGACAAACGTTTCAATACTAATTTACCATTCTATGACTTAAAGGGGAAAAAATAAAATAGCACAAAACGAAACGAAAATCTTTTCACATTGTCAAAGTGTTCGGGTTCATTTTAGATTCTAATCAAACATGTCGTATGGATCTTTCGAGTCTTGAGTAGCTGACTTTGACGCTGCATGTTTGTTGATTGAATCGAATATGTTTACAATCGAGAGCACCATCTTTAATCAAATTTCCGAGTGTCCTTTTAGACCAGTAAAGGTGTGTGTGGCAGTCTGCACCTGCTTCGTGGGATTATTTCTGGTGTTTCTATTTTACCTCAGTTCGTTACCCCAGAATTACAAAGTTCTATCTGCTCAGTAACTAGTTTTGAAAAATTTGACGTGAAATATTTTGAGTTTCATAACAAGTGAAGCTTGTTCGAATGCCATTCTTTTGTAATCTTGATAACGACTCTGAATAATCTTACGATTTTTATTGAGAAGATAGAACAATTGGTATCTGACCTCGGTCGTGGGCTTATTATAGTAACTCAAAACGGCCAAAAATGTCAGATAGAACGTTGTATTCTAAGATATAGATACCAAATTGTCCAGTGCCTGTAGTATAAATTTTACAAGACAAAAATGAAATCTGAGGTGTAGCAGACGTTAGTCACTTTCCTATCGTACGGGCTTTTGCGACGTTTTTTTTTTGGTTTTTTTTTTAGGGGAGG
>NW_004797291.1:2565704-2567520 GCF_000002075.1 Aplysia californica | reverse complement strand
TCTCTCTCTCTCTCAGTTTCTCTATTTTCTCTGTTTTCTACAAGTCGTACGTGTACAGTGTAGCAGCTGAAGCAAACGACCAAAAGACAATGTTGAAAACAAACCAAAAAAACGAACAAAACAAAATAAAAATCAACGACAACCAAGTTTAGGTTTTCGTATAGTGCGTCTAGGGTCGTAGCCAGGGTGTCTGCCTTTCGCGTTGAAAAATCTTTCTTCTCCAAATCCGGGTCGTAACTGTCGTGACCGTGAAGCTGTCATCATGTATGTGTCTCAGATTTTCCAGCCCACTGATCATATGGTAAGTGATGCCGAGCACCTGGTCTTTACCTTAGGGTATGTAAGTCTCAGATTCTAGCCACTATGTTAGAATGTATGCATAAAGGAACACTTGGCCTTTATCTCGGGATATCCGGGACCTAGCACCCAGCTCCCATCTAAGAGCATTTGGGACCTAGCAGCTTACACATTGCTTAGCGTATATGGTACTCTATCTCAGTGGGTGTGATTCCACGTATTAGCACACATTATGGTAGGCCTACCTTGTCTCAGGGTATGGGATACTTCATCCAAGGGTAACTGGTGCCATATCTGGGGGTGTATGGTACCCTTTGAGCTATGTGGTGCCTTTTCTAGGGGTAAATTGTATTTCTACTTATATGGTATCCTTATCCTAGGGTATACCTGTATATTGTATTTTGTCTGAGGGTATGTGGTACTTTTTACGGTATATGGTACCTCATCTTAAAGTATATGGTACTTTACATTAGGATATTTGGTATCTACGATCCTAAACATTATACCACAGACGTTGGTCAATACACACCGAGTTACGTTATCTGTTAGATGTCGGTTTGAGAGCTTTCAAGTCAAAGCAGGTCTCTGTATGATTGTATGAATAGCAGTCTAAAAATCGGCGTACTAGACAAGCAAGGCTCCGTAAAGTATAGATATCAACAGTGATTCTACCGAGTCAATGCCTAGCCCTCACTGTCAAGGGGAGTCGAGGAGAAGGTTCAGCCAATCCAAGCAATCGGCTTTTTAAAAACATAGGGTAAAAGAAACTACATGAGGTTTAAGAGAAACAAGACAAGAGAGAACGAAAATAGAAAAGAAAAAAAAATACGAGCGAAAATAAAAGGGCCCTTTCCATAAACATCGGACGAAACCATCCATTACGAAAACAAACAAACCCAAAAGAACGTAGACAAAATGATAAACACGGCAGATAATTGAGAAGTATTTCCCACAGGAATGGGAGGGAGGGAAGAATAAAGCTCTTATGTCCGCTTTCTCCGAAGCAGAAAAAGGCGAAGTCGAGCATCAGGTGTATGATTGGATTATAATATACATGTCTGTATAAACCGGCACAGATGTAGACTCTATCCAAAAACCATAAGTGTCATTACATCATATCAGAAACCTTTTAAGCAACGTTCAGTTCAGTGGACAAGGAAGCATCTTCATGCATGGTTGCGTCTGTGCGTCTGTCAGTGTCTGTTTATCAGTGTGCTAGTTTGTTCAGGCGTCTTTATCCGAACAAGGACATCCGCGTACAGCAACCACATCAATAATTGTCCTCGGCGGAAATTCTAAACCTGGGGTGTTTAGATTGTAAACAGAACTAGGAAGAAGGGTATTTAAATCTCCCCACGCCCCCCCTCTCTCTCTCTCTCCCTCTCTCTCTCTCCCTCTCTCTCGCTCTCCCTCTCTCCCTCTCTCCCTCTCTCCTTCTCTCTCTCTCACTCTATCTATCTATCTATCTATCTATCTATCTATCTATCTATCTATCTATCTATCTATCTATCTATCTATC
>NW_004797291.1:2561378-2563677 GCF_000002075.1 Aplysia californica | reverse complement strand
AGACAGACACACACACACATACACACCTTCCCTTGTTTCTCTTATCCACCAAACATTTTTAGCGTTCTGTACCAACGAATAAACAAGAACAAATTAAAGATAGCTGTGTTATGTGAACAAAGAAATAAAAACATAGTAAACATTGACATATTGGAACTAAGGTTACAAATAACAACAATTACAACAACAGCAACAACAAAACAACAACAAAGAATTAAAACAACAACAACAACAACAAAACACCACTGAAAACGAACAGTGTCGTCCTAATAAATGTAGATCTAATGAGTTAAGCTCTTCGCTCTGAACTGAAAAACAAAATAACCCAGAAACCCCCTCAAGAAACAGAGTTGGATTCTCACGTAGGGAAGATATTTCATCGAGTAACTCCTGGGTTTTCCCCGGATGCAACACCCAGCACAACCCGAGGTAGCGCAAACTGGCGAGGCCGGGGCAGCACGGCTCATAAATAACTTCAATGGCCATGAGTGAGGCGTAATAATGTTTACAACAAAACTTTACGACAACAAAAAAAAAAACCCCTGCAAACGTCAGGAAAGGAAATCTGGTAAAAGGTGTGACTTTGACTGTGACTTTTACGACAAGCACTCGCCCGGCCCTTGACACACCCCTGCCACAGGCACGACAATCGTTTTCATGGGGTTGCAGACAACTAATTGTGTTTGCTATAATGGAAACACTTTATTTTAATGTATGGAATGCTTTCTCGCGTTGGGTTGATTGTAAAATGAAATGTGTTGTTGATACAGTCTAGGATATCTTGAAGGCAGGCCATACTGACCACTCCTGTCTGGACAAAGTAGGGATATGTTAGATTCTAGTCCCAGGAGAAAATTGGAGATACCGGTAGGCTACTCAATAAATAAGACTTTCTCGCAATGGAGTACATCTAATAATTGCAATCAGGTCTTTTGCGTTTTCCTATTGTCCTACAGCCGCTGGTAACATTACAAGATCAATATGGCTAATATTATATGTGTAAAATAAATGAGTACAACGTTTTCTCAGACTCGAACGAAGAACAAACAATCTGTTTTTAATTCAAGCTTGTGAAAACGTACTTTTACTCATTTAAACTTGGTTTAATCAGAGAAGATCAAGGAACTTACATTTTCGTATGATGTGGAGGGGGCACAACGGGGAGGCCTACAGCACCTGAGCATTGCTAGTCAGAACTTTGTTATTTTGGGGTCGCAAAATATAATATTTATGTATCTTATATTTTTCGTAGCGTGTTCCCTGTAGAGAGATATCAATCACGTGACTCATGGCGTCATGTCACAGACAACGAAAGACAGCAGCAAGCCCTGGGCGGGGAGTTCCGGTAAGACAAAATTATAATCTCGCATTATCTACCTGAGTCTACGTCAGTTTCCGTGCTAACAGGATACGTTTTTCATGTCGTGCTGCCGGCTATTTAAGGAACAATTTGCATACTTCCCCCTCACATCATTAGATCAGGACATTGCGATAAGAACATTAAAACAATTTCGGTTTGTTAGGAGGCGAGATTTCTGTATGTTAACATTACAAGAACATTTAATCGCAAATTACATCGCGTGCGGCTTTTCTATTTAATCAACTCTGTGAGAGGATTTTGGGGGGGGCCTGTCAAAAAAGTTTTCCTATCGTTGTAGAAGGACGCAAGAGAATTTTGCGACAGATATTCTCGTAAAAAAATCACCAGAAGTTTCAAGATTCCCTGCCTGTGGTATTTGATAGTGAGAAGTCGCCTATCAGTGCCCAGTATCACAGAAGAACCAGTCAGCTAGGACAAGGACGTCCACACCAGGATAATAAGAGGTAGAGAGATAAGGAGAGCTATGAAACCTGGGTACGTCTCCCGCCTGGCTATTTGGGTCATTCTCTGCACTCTCAGCGTGGGTGAGTACATACACACGTCCAAATTCTCCCCTCCCCCAATTATTCTCTCTCTCTCTCTCTCTCTCTCTCTCTCTCCTCTGTCTCTCTCTCTCCTCTCCCCCCCTCTCTCTCTCTCTCTGACTATCTCCCTGTATTATGTATTATATCTATCTGTGTGGCCTCCCGTGGCTCTCTTTGTACCCGTCCTTCTCTTTGTCTATGTCTCTCTTTTTCTCTCTCGCCCTCGTTCTCTCTCTCTCTCATCATTTTTCTCTTCGCGTGTCACTTATAATTCTGTCTCTTTATGTCTTTATCCCTTTGTCTCTCTCTCACTCTCTCTCTCTCTCACTCTCACTCACACTGTCTGTCTGTCTGTCTGTCTGTCTGTCTGTCTGTCTGTCTGTCTGTCTGTCTG
>NW_004797291.1:2555000-2560712 GCF_000002075.1 Aplysia californica | reverse complement strand
CCCCCCCTCCCCCGGTGGCGTAAGCCGCTGAACCCACCTATCTGCAACAATCAAGCACACTCCTAATCAAGGCCCTTTGTCGTCCTTTTGCTTCTGAACACTCGTGGGCCAGTACAAACAAATTGTCAGAACCAAAATATGCGCACGATCTCCTTTTGACTTTTGCAGCACTGATTTTCCCGGCTATAATTAGAACTGATGCTGATATTTGTGAACAAAACATTATGTCGCAGGTACTGCATGACCGTGGTCAGGTCGGCCACCATGAGCAATCTAAAACTAGAAATCGGGGAACACCTTAATTCTACCATTGCACAGACCCTGAAAAAAATTAATAGCATGTGTATAACAATATATCTTTTCCCTGGCAGCAAATCCCCCACAACATAATAAGTTAGTCCAGACTCGAATGTAAATAAATTGTGAGACTGTTGACAGACCCTGTGACCTAAAGTGCCCCCCCCCCCTCCCTGCCTCAAACAGGCGGCCAGATTCCGCCTGGCACTTCCTAAATTCATCTCCAGTTGTCTAGACCAGACGCCAAGCAGTGGGCATTGTCCGCGTATTGGAAGGATTTAGGTGAATTTGAAAATGTATAGTCTACTGTGGAACAATGTAAACAACGTAATTATTGTGGACAGAATAAGAGAGAAAGGAAACGGAAACGGGGGTGGGGTCGCCATTGGTCTTAATCTGGTGCAGCCCCTGCCCCCCCCCTCCTCAATCCCATTTCTTTCGGTGTTCAATTTCTTTTCGTTTCTGTTTTCTCTAATTCTTAAACATTTACGTCTCTCTTGTTTCAGTTTTCCTTTGTTTAACTCTGCTAATTATTTTCTTCCTACCTTTTTTTTTTTTTTTGGGGGGGGGGGGTCCATTAGGGAAGAACGATATTAACGCCCGACACCGACAGTCTGACCAGATCCGCCGTTTTCCGTCGGGTGCCGCCGACCATATCAACACCGGAGTTTGGCGGTCAGACACCGCCGTCTTGCAATTATGGCGTGTGGTAGAAGAAGAAAATTATTGTTGTTGTTGCTTTTGAGAAGAAAAAAAAAGGAAAACCAAGAAAAGAAGAGTTTCATTTCATCCAATCCAAAGAAAGCCTGATACACTCTGTGAATTTTATCATTTGTTTCCGCAGTTGTTGGAAGGTAGTGACAAATTCCAACAATACTATCTAATGAAACATAGCAGTTTCAATGAACTGCGAGAGATATGCAGAGCTGACCAAGAACTGCTAGAATTCTGTGTAGTGTCAGTGAGGCGGCAAAGGGGGCACAACTAAGCTGGGATAAATCATTAAAATTAACTCCCATCTCGCCCGACGGACTGTCTTCGATAGAACATGTTTTATCGGAGACGGTCTGACCGGGGACGACACATGATGTCGGGCGTCAGTATGGTAGCCGAAACCGTTTTTTGTGTGACCTTCCATTACTAAAGAGCCAGTGCTCATTCTTTTGTGCCCGAAGACGGTCTGGTCTGACCAGGGGCGAAGCGTCTATATAATCAAATAATCACTGCTCCCCTTCCTAATTTTGAAACATTGTCGCTGTCAAATTCACCCTTAAACGTAAACCTCTTTAATTAAATGTAAAAAGACGTTCGTCATCAACAATGAACAGTATGCCTAACATTCAAAACGGTTTCAAGGCCCCAGAAATAGCCTCCTCACCCCTCTCGGGCCACTCCATAAGCAGTCGCAAGCTTTGATTAAGTAAGCTTAAAGTGAGTCTGGAAGAGTCTACCAATAGATTTGAAGGGAACATGTACATAGCAGTCCAAGCTGTTTCATTGCCACATATACCCTGTTCACCCCTTTGGGGCCACAGTTAAAATCAATCTCAAGCCCTGATTATGTATGCTAACTAAAGCTGGTCGAGTCTACCTCACAAATGTGAGGGGAACTAACTCCTAATAATCTCTTGACTGCTGCGTGTGCTTGTTTTTTCCCTCGACTTTTTACCGTCCTATAATCAGATCGTGACCTCGATTATGACACCAGCTCCTGGCCGCGAAAGGCTAACAAAAACAGCCAAATGTGAAATTTAAAAAATGATAATTGTCATGTTCTTTCTACCAAAGAGTTAGACTTACTGGTAGATCTATAACATATAGATCTAGTACTGACATCTCTGTTTCTTTGCTTTGTGTTTATGTATTCACATCTAAAGTTAAATTTAATTTTAGTTGGAACTGATTTTTTAATAAGATACTTTCCCGATTATTTTGGCGGTTGAACATACAATATGAATTCCGGATTTGTTTTCATTCACAACTCAGAGTCGCCGCCTCGAGTAAGATTCTTGTGTGATATCTACAGGCCATATCTGATCCCGTTTCATTTTGATTACCCTGTCAAACAAGTCAGCCTTCGCCCCTGGGTCTGACCGTCCGTGTCGGGCGTTAATATGGTTGCGACCTTAATTTCTCTTTTCCTTTCGGTGTATTGCATTCGTTACTATGTCAGTCCCTTCAGTTTAACTCTGTACCTTTTCTCTCTTTCCGTTAGTTTCAATCTCTACTTTGCTTCTGCATTGATCATTTTTGTAACCTGTTTCCCCAGGTCGGAGTGCCACCATCGCGCGGACCAACACCCAGATCTCGGTGGCTGCCGGCGAGGACCCAGGGCCTGTCCTTGGCGAAGACGCCGAGCCCACTGCGCCAGCCCCGGCCACAGCGATGACGACACCAGCAATGTCTGCTCTCAACAGGACGGAGGAGATGTTCAGAGCAGTCACAACTCCTATCACTTCGTTTCCAGACCTTCTAACCTCCACCAGCTCTCCGCAAATGTTTGGTAAAGACTTATCATTTGATTATTCTTCTGTGGCAACTTTTCCCCCAAAAAAACCCAAAACAAAATACCCCCCTCCCACCCCACCCTCAAACAAAAAAAACAAAAACAAAGAAACAAACACACCATACCCGAATTTAACAACGTACCGGGCAGACGCTGAGTGTCTCTTTTATAAAACAGAATATTTGAACCCATGTTAGAAAACATACGTATTTTTAAAAAAATGTTAACACATAGAGCCCTCGGAATACAAAGCGTCATTTTTAAGCTGTGGCAGGCAACGATGCATTTTTTTTTCAGAACAGACATGAACAAAATCCTGTGTAGGGGGGAAAAAGTGTTCACATAAGTATTTTTTTTCTTTTGAATTTGTCGGTTTCATGCCATGCCAAGATTTTCTTGCCAGCTCCTTACCTCACATTTCCCATGTTGTGGCAAATGTCTATGTCGTACGTCAAAGCCTGAAACCAATTACATGCGTTAATGACAGATTATAAAACCAGTCGTTCATGCAAGACGTTCATTTCAGAGGTTCACACCAGACGGTACCAGACCTTTTAAAAAATAGTTTCAGCAATAGTTTTACGGCACTTGCAACACGATTATGTCATGTAAGTGTCGATGATCAGCGGTGTTACAAAAGAGTAACAAACACAAAAACAGAAAGAGGAGAGATAATTTGATAGGAAAGGAAAGGCAAATCACACCAAAGCACATGCTAATCATTAATTTATCAGACGTTCATGCCAGATTAAACAAATATCTAATACAGTCATTTCTAAACTCGTTCACAAAATAACGCGCAGCATTCCAATAGTTAAAAATCCCCCCCCCCCCTTTCTTCCCTCACCTTACTTTTCAGGACCCTCACTTGGCACGTCTGGGTTGAGCTGTCCCCGTCTCTCCGAGGCCGGACTCTGTTTCTCCATGTCCCTGCAGAACATCTATGGTTACTTGTTCGCTGCACTCCAGACTGGCCCGGGGCCAAGCAACTTTGACCTGTCGGAACTCAATAACCTTGACCCAGCGGGACCAAACTCTGACCTGCCACCGCTCGACAATTTTGACCCCTCGGCCTTCAACAACCCTGACCCCTCGGCCTTCAACAACATAGATCCTTCAGCCCTCAACAACATTGACCCCGCTTTACTCAGCAATATTGACCCCTCTTTACTCAACAATATTGACCCCTCTTTACTGAACAACATTGACCCCTCTTTACTGAACAACATTGACCCCTCTTTACTCAACAACATTGACCCCTCTTTACTGAACAACATTGACCCCTCAGCCCTCAGCAATATTGACCCCTCTTTACTGAACAATATTGACCCCTCTTTACTGAACAATATTGACCCCTCTTTACTGAACAACATTGACCCCTCTTTACTCAACAACCTTGACCCCTCTGCCCTCAACAACATTGACCCCTCTTTACTCAACAACCTTGACCCCTCTGTCCTCAACAACTTTGACCCTTCGGCCATTGACAACATTGACCCCTCTTTACCCAACACTGCCTACCAGAATTCATTCAGCGCTGACCAGTCTGCCCAAGTCGAAGAGGCCGTCTGTGCGTGAGTATTAGAAGTCATTATGCCCAGTGCACGTAGCAGAAAGTTTCAACAAATGTCACCATAATTCATGCAGTCAACATATGATAATTGATACAGTTTGATACAGCTGTAAAGGCGCCCAGATTTTCTTCCATGGAGTAGAAAAAGCTGCCATTTTCGAACACTTTGATAATATTATTTTTCAAAACCAAACCTCATTATTTGATTGTCTAGGTTGCGATCCCTTACAGTTTGTTGAAATCGAGGGCCAGTAACACAGCTTTTACGCATTGCGGGGTCATTCTTAACCTTAGCCACTAAGTATATTATTTATAGAGCCACCAGCCATTCATTTCTAGGTGCTGATTTAGACTTTACTTTATTACTACTATATGGCTCTTTTCGTCTTTGCAGACAGTCAATTTAGCTTAAGATGGTTTTAAGTTTGTCTTCATGCAGCTTCTTTCATGGCTAATTTTGCCTATGTTTGAAGCACAGATTCAGTCGCAGTGCTTGCATGTCAGTGAGGTGGATCGAAACTCTGTTTTCCCGCCGTTTTCCTTTCGCTTCTCAGTGTATTAATACTACGACTACAAATAAGAGTAATACTAGTACAAATCAAAATCTTTCTGAACCACTTATTTTTTCAATACCCTAACACGTTGCCATTGTTCTCCTGTTTCCTTTCAGGGAGTTCGGCGTGTACAAGGAGTGTGTGGGCAACAAGCTGATGGGATGTTCACCCATCATCACACTGTCCTACGACATGTTCTATAGCGCTCTCGACTTTATCTGCTCGCGAGGAGATTCCCAACGTGAGTATTCCCTGATTGTCCTCCTCTAAACAATGTACATGTACCTGTAAGTCCGATGCACAGAATCGACGCCAGTCTCCCTATTACAGGGCGCCCTAAGCCGGTTCTCTGTTTGTCAAGGCTGCACTCTTGGCGTATGTTTATTTCTGAGTTGAAGGGAAAGATTCTGTGTTGATGATCATATACGTAGAATAGATAGTGGGTGGTTGGCGGGTGCTCTGGTGTGGTTTGCTCCTTCTTTCCTACCAAACATCTATCGTTCTTATCTCCCCTCCTCCTTTTTGTAATTGTTACTCTCTTGTAACACCTCTAATCTTCGGCACTTATATGACCTTATTGTGTTGCAAGTGCCGTAAAACTCTTACTGAAACAGAAGTAAAATAGATAGCTGATGAATAATAATTGTTGAGGAAATGCTGTTGTTTTGTTGTTGCTGTTTTTGGTGATGTATTTGCGGCTGACGTTTGTCTGCTCACTTGCTTTGGGAAATACAAGTTTGTGCGTGTGTGTGTGTGTGTGTTTGTGTGTGTGTGTGTGTGTG
>NW_004797291.1:2551628-2553046 GCF_000002075.1 Aplysia californica | reverse complement strand
CCCCCCCCCCCCCCCCGCTTTCCGCCTTCTTTTCCCGACAGATTGCCGGAGACATACAGCCAGTGTGTGGTCAGCGCTGTGTCCGGCATGTGTACACCCCAGGACGTCCAAGGCTTACGTCTCCTGCTGAAAGCCACGTTCTCGCCCTACACGGATCTTTTCTGCGACAGCAGCAGCAGCGTCAGTGACACCACTACCAATTTCGAGTCTACCGCCACAACAGCTGTGCCTACAACCACCACCACATCCACTACAACTCCAGAATCTACAGCCACCATTACCCCCACCACCACCACCACCACAACCACGCCAGTACCTACAACTACCACAGGACCTACTTTCCCAACTACTACTACCACCTCCAGCACCACCACACCAGAACCTACAACCAGAGCTATCCTTTCATCAGAATCTACAACTACCCCTTCCACCATCACAACCACCACACCAGAACTTACCACCACAACAACCACACCAGAACCTACCACAACAACCACCACAACAACCACACCAGAGCCTACCACAACAACCACCACACCAGAATCTACCACAACAACCACCACAACCACCACACCAGAACCTACCACAACAACCACAACCACAACCTCGACACCAGAACCCACAACCACAACTACAACCACACAGGAGCCTACCAGCACCACCTTCTCCCCCTCCTCTCCTCCGTACCAATGTTTTGGCTGTCAGAGTGGCGGAATAGCCTTCGAACAGCACCCTCAGTGTCCAGTCAATGGTCATCTCACCGACTGGGCCAATCAGACACACACATGCTACGGACCGTGTGTCACCGTCATCCAAAGGTGGCCTCTTGGGGGTAAGACGCAGATAATTTATTAATTAATATTATTGGTTGTTTTTTTAATACCACCATCAACACGAAAAAGATAATATAGAACGTGCGCGGCCTTGACACTGTCTTTCATACACAGTGAGGCTGGGTATATTCCAGCTGACAAATGGAGATATTCGGTTGAGATAAATCTTCCTTAAGAGACAGGTTACGGTACTTGAAAAGATCATCTTCCTCACTTCTATCTTTAGCACGGAAGGCCAAGAGTCAAACCGTTACACCTCAGGCTCAAGGGTTAGAAAGTATGCCACTGGGCTCACTAAAGACTGCTGTCTGTGGTGTTGTGGTGTAGTGGTTAGGCGCTTCGCTGTCGCACACAGGAGGCCCATGTTCAATTCCCAAGTGGGGAGACAATTCTTATTGAGTTTCTCTCTCAGCCCGCAGGATCCTAAACCCGTCTCCTAATTTATCTAATCTAAACTGTGTCAATAGGGGCGTAACAGCTTTTAGAAAGAAGAATTTTTTTAAAAAGGGAGTGCTTATTTAGGCCACATATGGCCTAAATAAGGTAAGGGATGGGGGGGGGTTAGCTTATTTAGGCTACCTGTGG
>NW_004797291.1:2547859-2548976 GCF_000002075.1 Aplysia californica | reverse complement strand
AAAAAATAATTGCTTTCAACGTGAACGTGAAAAAAGACATCGAACAGCATTGTGCCAGACTGGTAGGAAGTCACGGACATCAGGTCAGTTCTCCAGCCACCCTTCTGCGTTTCCCGCAAAATTAGAAAGGAATTATTTGAGTGCACATCAGATCTAAGTTCCCCTCGAATAACTCCAATACAGAATCGAATCGATCAAATGAAATCCAAACTCCTTTTCGCCCAGCTATATTACGCACTCGTTTTGGTCTCTCGAGAGTGGTGCATGATTATCAGACAAGTCGAATCTGAATTATCGGGTATGGGCAGAACATAAGAATGGCCAGACCACAAATATTGAACAACACCCAGCAAGAATAAACGTTGAGAAAATGCATGCCAACAATCATTCTTTGCAATCTTCATCACAGTACGTCATAAACAATAATTGTCCTAGAGTATCGGATATCAGAGAGAAAAAAGGGATATATCACTTATAAAACATTTTTGTGTTGAAAAAATATAAAGGTCAAATGTTCGACGGGTCCTAGCGATATTTTTATTGTTACCATGATTGAGACAAAAAAATATCCCCCCCCCAAAAAAAACAACAACAACACAACAACACAAAAACAACAACAACAACAATAACCCCAAACAAGAAAACCTGAATGTTTTCAGTTCTTTTCCGAGAAAATGTGACCCTCAGGACCACGTTATTAGAAAGTGCTCACACCTACACGCTTCTTCGTCGGAAATGTGGGTAGATCAAGTATTATTCTGTGTCTTCATTCGACACTGCGGAGGCGAAATCGTCAGAATATTGATGGTCACAGCTTTTAGAGCCAAGGACTTTGGAGTATTTCCTGCCTGTGGTTATCGCATGGCAAGCTAAATCTTCTACTCCATGCCCCTTTTCTTCCTTCACAGTCCTCCCTCCCCCTTCTTTTCTCCGCCTTATTTTTGGAATTTGATGGTTATTATATTATTATATTTTGCACCTTTTACGTTACTGGCGCGTATGTGTATGTGCGTGCGTGCGTGCGTGTGTGTTTCCGTATTTGAATGTTTTGTACATACATTGCTGTTTGGGGATTAATGAGATACCATGTATTTGTGCGAATGAGCGTTTATGAGTG
>NW_004797291.1:2546485-2547450 GCF_000002075.1 Aplysia californica | reverse complement strand
GTGTTTGTGCGAAAACTGAATTGTGCGCATATATTTGAAATTTAGTCTGATTTTTTTTTTTAAGTTGTGTCTTCACCAAAGTTGTTTGCTTTGAATAACAGTGTTCTGGAAATACGGGCTGTATGTGAGCTCATAATATGACCTTATTTCCTATGATGTCATTCATGTGACGTCACTCAAAGCTTGGTTCATTTACTGAACACAAAACACATCATTTTGCTTTGTTTTATTGGTGCTCACAGGAGATTAAATGCGGTGCCCACAATCCGATTACTTGGCGTCGAAAGCCATTTCACAACAAAATTTGATAATGGCGTTCCCTGATATCTGCTTCCTCCTGACCAGAAGGATACCGTATTCTTGTGACTTTTGGGGCGTTCGTGTCTGGAAACCGCTCGTTGTCAGCATGGGGTCAGAGATCGAACAACCTCACGGCAATTATTGCAAGTTACTGCATGGAACGCATTACAGACTTGTATAAAGAGTATCCAGGTTTTCTTGAACAGGTGTCTAAGAATGTTACTGAGGATCAGATGGACAGACAGGGTCACCAATGTGGAAGTGTTAAGGAAAACAAGACTGATCCCAGTCAGAGATGAGGTCGGAAGAAGGCGGTGGCGATGGATTGGACACACTCTCAGGAAGTCAGGCAGCTGCAAAACAAAGAAAGTTTTGGATTGGAACCCACGGGGCAAGAGATCAAGGGGAAGACCTCGTGGAACCTGGAGAAGAATCACAGAAATCGATGTACAGAAAAGTGGGAAGACATGGAATAACATCAAGAGGCTAGCCCAGGATAGAGAAAAGTGGAGGGTGTTTGTCCGTGGCCTATACCCTGATGCAGGGTGAGAAAGGCAATAATGATGATGACTGGCTCGTGGTGAGGAAAGACATCCTCCGAGACGAACCGAATCCTCGTCATCTTGTATCACTTCAAGCATAATAGTTTTAACCCTACTTCCCCT
>NW_004797291.1:2543455-2545789 GCF_000002075.1 Aplysia californica | reverse complement strand
GTGCGAACGTACGTACGTACGTATGTACGCATGTACACATGAAAGCATCTACATTTGTACATATGTACGAATTATCTATGTACGTACATACGTACGCACGAATACGGAGTGAAGAGTGGGGAAGTTGGAATGAAAGAAAAGTAGCTGGGTTTTTTTAAAGTATAATATACATGTACTTGGCAACATGTTTGTACCTATTCTTCCTCCGTTAGAGGAGTTGACACTCCTGTTGGTGTGCAGGAGGTAAACTTGCTGCCTGTATTCCAACTGGGGGATTTTTCAGTCTTTTAAAGAGGTGGGCTCGTTCATCTCTGGGCACAATGGTCATCAATTGTTCTCCTCAAGCATAATCCAACTTGCATCTTTTTGTCACAAGAGAGATAGTTCATATGACAGCACAGACACTAATTGACAAAACGTGGTCGTCCTTTGGTGTATTTTGACGGGTGGGGTGGGGGAGAAGAAACATTTCAAGAGTGTCGGTTTGGGGGTGAAAAGGTGGGGAGATCATGTATTTGGAGCATGTCACGATGGTAGGCAAATAGGAGAGCTCGTCTTTAGACCAGAATGACAAAACAGTTTTCACGGGTAACACGACCACCGCTGGGTATCATGTGCCGGATCTGACGTTTGCCAACGGGAACAAAAAAAAACATCGAATTGATCAGCAAACGTTATTTGAAAGAGGCAATCAGAAATCCACTTTAATTTTTACAGATGATTCTAAACATTTATGTATCGTTTAAATATGCATGATGCGCTCGTGAGCAAGTTCTCACGGCGCTAATATAACTCGATTCCATTTCAATTGCCCACTATTTCAAAAGAGAAGAGGAGAATCCAGCAGCTTTCTAAACGCCACTCATTCGTGCACTTCCAAAATTGAAAGCATCATTGTTATTCTGGTTTTGGCAAACGAAACAATTAAAAAAGAGCACACCTCGGGAGGAAACTAATAAACAACATCTCCTACGGTCATTGCATGTCTAGTGCACCGTGGTTCCGACATCATCACGAAAAAAGAGAGCCCCCCTCCCCCGAATCCCCCCTCCTCGAAAAACAACCAAATAAACAAACAAGCAAAAAAACAAACACACACACAAACAAACAAAAAAATATTTAAAACACTCAATAAGAAAAAAAAAGTTTGCCACAGTAGACTTAAGGGAAAGAAGAAAAGGGGAGAAAACATGAAAAAGAAGGGCCAAAAATTAATAAATAACTTCAAAAGTGTGCAGGGAAACGGAAGAATGACTGATTCATTGCTTAGGGTGATAAGTGCACAACAAACCCTGGGAATGGGAACTTAGAGGACCTGAACCAAGCGGCATTAGAAAAGGCATGGATTCAGTGCAGGAAATATGGGAAACAGTACCGTATTCCATCGGATATCGTGGGTGTAAGTTCCAGAACCTCCCGCATCAGAAGTGTAAGCATAAGTGTACAAGTTAAGTTAAACTTTAACGCCCCTCTCAACACTGTTAGGCAATTTAAGAGGCAGCACCTCCTTATTCAAATTAATGTCCGTTTCCGATAGGACCGAGCCAAATGGTTTGAGAGCTTGGAAAACTCCACAAGACGACCAGAGTTTAAGAACGCCCAGTCTGGAATTCGAACCAAAGCCATCCGCTCTGTGCTCCAGCACGATACCAACTGAGCTAACGGAGCGCCTTACGTGACAGGAGATTATCCACGAAATAGAAATGGTACGTTAATTGCGTATTTTACGCCTCGCTCTGACTCTTGATGACTCTCACGCTATGTCTATACACTGCACGAGAGGCCAATGGTATTTATCAGACGTTTGCCTGTATATGTAGTCTATTTGCTAAAGATAATTATTGGTCGTGTCTCGGCTAATAGTATGTCAAGAGAGCAGCTCTTCTGGTCTTCATGTTTTCAACTAACAAAACAACAACCCACCCTCGATGAACGGAGTCGGCGAAAATGTGAACCTAGTCAAACAGCAAGTGACTACGAACCTGCTTACTGCAAATGACATCACGAGAATTTTTTTGGGGGGTGTAATTCGCTTTCTCAAGGCTCATAGTTCAAGCTGTCGTCTTTGGTTGTGATGTTGAGTCAAACTGACAGGGACTTTCAGGGTGCCTGTCGTCCAGAAAAAGACAGTGAGCAGACTGGATGCTCACAGAAAAGAGTACCAGGAAAAGGGTTGGATGTCCATTCGCTCATGGTGGGAATTGTTCGAGTTCTGTTGTTGTTGCTTTTCTTTTTCTTGCTGTTGTTACTGTTGCTAATATTGTTAACCGTGAACAGAAATTTGTCGGGAAAAAATACATTGTCACCGCCTCCCCTTTTTCAATTCGCATGTCC
>NW_004797291.1:2540954-2542264 GCF_000002075.1 Aplysia californica | reverse complement strand
CCTCCCTTTTTCTGGACTCCTAACTCTTTCTACTTCTACTCCTGGCTACTTCTTACATCTGTGTTTCAGCCACACTCCTGATTTTTGGGTAAGTGAGATCGAACACCTACCTAACCTTCTCGGATATGGGCGAAAAATCTCGTAAGTTGCATATGCAAGTTGCGCATGTTAAAGATCCTTTGGTGGTCCTTAAATCGATAAGTGTAGGCTTCGGCCACCACCCGGGAAAAATACAAAATTAATCCCTACCAAACCGAATATGCCTGATGTGACCGGGCGCTCATATGACCTCATGCAGTTGCGGGCGCCGTAATACACTTACGAAAACAAGCAAGAAAAAACAATCTAACAACTAACAACTAATTACAAATAATTTCGACCCAACAAAAGTCCAGACACATCACTAAGTTCTCGTATAGTAGTGCGGGCATCTTGCGCAATATGGTGTTAGATTGCATCAACATATTTCTCGTTCACAGGGGAATCTGGGTGGTCAGAACGTGAGTCATCAAAAACGGTATAGCTATCCTTTCATTCAGTTCTCTTACACAACGATAAACTGATGAACAAGCAGATTCCCCACAAACACTTACAAATTTTCGTGAATCAACTTTGGCAATTCGCCAAGCTTACAGTGTTTACAGATGTTCAATTAATAATTCCTTTTGCGATCTTCGACTCGTTTCCTCCAGGGAGCAAATCATCTTTTGTTCGAGACGTCATAAAATAATCAAGAGTGACGTCACATAACACTCCTGTGGTTGGTTCGAGAACAAACCTGTGGTAGGTTATGCGTATCCCTAATATAAGTCACATCTTAGCCGCTAGATGCCAACTTCCTTTACTTTCTGATCCACCTTCGTTGGTGGGTGGTACAACAAACTTTCCCTCTTTTTAAGGCGGCAAAAGTGGGCAGTGGCTATAAAAAAGGTAGACAAACACTGCTCTAATTGCTCTAATGAGTTAGTATGAGGATAATAATATACGAGTTCGCGACCGATAAAAGTGATGTTGTATGTCTAGGGTCTACCTGTAACAGAAAGAAAAATTAGCAACAACTCTTATGGCCTGTTACCTCAGCGTTCAGGTGTTTCAACTCTGTTGTAACATGGCACGAAGATAAACTATGTCATGCCGTATCCCCTTTTTGCGTCCCCCTTCCTCCAATTCCGCACACACCTTCTTGGGAAGGGGTCCTTTCCATGCTAGTCTGATTAACGACTACATTTCCCAGCACATGTATTGTTCGGTTCTTTTTAGCGATGGATTCTTTTTATAATCACATTCGCTGGCAATTTGAGTCTCCTCTC
>NW_004797291.1:2538679-2539781 GCF_000002075.1 Aplysia californica | reverse complement strand
TGTGTGTGTGTGTGTGTGTGTGTGTGTGTGTCCCTTCCTTTACTGTTTCGAGTCACAGTGGCATAAAAGCACGAATAGATTAAAAGCTATCGAACAAACGGCAACGAAACGAACAAAAGTCGACCTTAGAGCACACCATTTCTCATTCCAAATCCATATAATATCTACATTGTTTAAAAGTCCATGGTGTTGGCTTCAGGACTATTTATTTCTCCAGACAACGAAGAATGGTTTCCCCAAGCCGAACTTTATACGTCCGCTGACGTCATTCGTCAGGCCGCGCGTAATACGAACGCATACGAACAAATCGTTCACGTTCCGTCAAACCCGCTGAAAGCAGAACTAAATTAGTTCAGCTTGCCTTCACTTGAAGATTAATTTTGCTCAGCGCTTTTTAATTATGTACAGTCTTTTGTTTCATCTTTTTTACTTTGTTTTTTTTGCTTTGGGTAGAGTGTTTTTGTTGGTTTGTTTGCTGTTGTTAATTTGTCTCTGTATTTATTTTATTGGGGTGAGGGGGGGGGGGTGAAAGGAGTGGGGAGGGGAGGAGTCAAACCCTGCGCATGCCCTGTCACACTACTGTGCTCGATCAGCCTCAAATCTCAATTTAACTTTTTCTATGCTAACTACATGTACTGCCCCTGCCCCTTTAAAGACCAGGCTTCATTTTACTTGAGTTTTTATTTCCATTTTTCCATTATAAAAGCTAGTAAAATCCCAGTTTCACGAACTATACACTATCCAATTAGTATTGAAGAGCGTGCACATTGTATTTACAAATATTTTCCTCTCTGTTATAGCCTATTAAATTAATGAAATTGTGTGTCTCTTTCTCCGAGTCCGTCTTCCTGATCAAACCAAATCATTCAGCCTCTGTCACACTCTGTGTCTCTCTATTTTCTTTCTTTGTCTCTTTTTTAGTCTTCTCTCTCAGTTTGAGGACAAAAACGACTCTTTCAGGCGGGGAATCGAATCCCGGTATCCTGCGTGACAGACTAGGATACTGACCAGTGTAACTACCGATGAAGCATTCCTTTTATTAGTCTGTCTGTCTGTCTGTCTGTCTGTCTGTCTGTCTGTCTGTCTGTCTGTCTCTCTCGAT
>NW_004797291.1:2533086-2536565 GCF_000002075.1 Aplysia californica | reverse complement strand
CCCCCCCCCTTCCCCTACTTTCATATAGCCTTCGGAAAAACAATAAACACGTGGGATTCTGACTGGAACCGAACTCAAAAACCTCTGACACAAAGATACAAGTCCATCATACCTACTGGCAGTGGCGGGGCGCCATTGGTGCAATTGGTGCAAGCGCTCCACCTAACCCTGGCCTTCACTTTCCCCATTTTCTAATTGTTCTAAACCAGTGCAGTGCTCTAGATTTACATACTAGTACTGGTAGTACTAGCCTACATCCTTGCGACCCGTCACCCGCTGGCTGCGCGCGCGCCAGTGAAGAGACAGACAGCGAGGATGGTTTATGCTCGTCGCACCGCTTGCAGTAGTGACTGATGGGAGCAAGCAAAATCTTTGCACCAAAGCTATTTTTGTCACTGTAGAGAAATCTATGCATCGTCCTTCCCGCACAAGAAGAAAGGTGCGTGAAACTCCAGTTCGCAGCACCAATTTGGTGCAAGCTAAAAATTTGATCCACATTACCGCTAGCCTATCTACTAC
The DNA here is from genome assembly GCF_000002075.1 of Aplysia californica. NCBI lineage: Eukaryota > Metazoa > Mollusca > Gastropoda > Aplysiida > Aplysiidae > Aplysia > Aplysia californica. Next base: position 2,536,046 of record NW_004797291.1, on the reverse strand, counting down.
ACTAGATCTAGTAGAGTCTACGGTAACTCAATGAAGAATGGGTATCGAAACTGTTGTCGCCCTCTATTGTGTAGCAAGTCCTGTGAAGGTAAATTTTCAAATTGAGTCTGGTTGTTGGTGCTGCACGAAGTAATTAGAAATCTGTAAATCTTCTCAGATTGTGACCATAGTGAGTTGTTAGTATTGTTTCTCTTTACTGCAGCTTTTATGCGGTTTCATCTAGAAACAGTTGTAAATATCGATAGATTTAGATTACGGGATATCCTACAGATTCTAACTGACTTTCTCTAGAAATCTAGATGAATCACGTTAACACTTTGCTTCTTGTGCCTTCTTGTGCCATTCAGCAGGCAACAGTTAGAAGAGAAAGTGCGCATAAAAAAGCTTGGTCCTCATTTGTCGCGGGATTTTGAGCTCAAGAAATGTTCGCTTTTTTCCCGTACGTAGTATGATAAGTAAAATGAATAGTACTATTTCCATTACAAGTCTGCTTTTTACTGATCGGTCAGACACTGACAAGGTTTGGTCATCAATCGTACTCACTCTCTCTTTGCCTCTCTCTCTCTCTCTCTCTCTCTCTCACACACACACACACACACACACACACACACACACACACACACACACACACACACACACACATACACGCACACTCGGACACACGCACACACCCACACGCACACAAACACGCACAGAGAGACTCCCAGAAAGCGATAGAAAGAACAGACGACACCAGAGCGCCCGCCAACCGCTCATTACAATTTTAATAGTAGCAAGTAAGCCTATTGCCCATTTGTGAACTTTCCAAGTATGCACCACCTTGTCTGCAACCCACGCGACGCCACTGCCTACTGGTGATTACTGGAGCCCTTCAGAAGTATGTCTTCTCTTTTGATATCTGGAGAAGAAAAAAATCTGTAAAACTTGTTTTAGTTTTTCCACAGCCAGAAATACCAGCGTCTGTTATGTAGCACGCTGGCTTTACAGAGTTACACGTAGAAGATCTGAGTTCGATTCCTACGTGATGGGAAATTTTATCGAGTATGTTGGTCTTTCTGTTAACTTTTTGTATCCCCCTCAGCCTGGATTGGCCCAGGCAAGAAGGGTCGAATACTACCTTCTAAATGATCAAATTTGTTTCGATGAAGGCGTAAAAATCCAATATTTAAAAAAAGAGCTACAAATGTTAAGGTTTGCTACGGTTACAGACAATTTTTACAAGCCCGGAGATGTACAGCAATTTGTTTGTGCAATAGACAATCATAAGTATACATTGCAAAAGCGCAGTGTAGTGGTTCCAATCAATCTCCGTGCAGCTCTCACTGATGCCAAGGTAACAAATGTATTAATAATATTACTTCTAATCTTAACTTGACAATCATTAACATCCGCAGAAAGGGAGAGGATAGCGGGGATCAAATTGGCGTTCTAGCTGATGAAGTAATCTTAATACGTCATTGCATCAGGTGTCGCTCTAAAGCTTGCAAAATCTCATAAGTGCGTGTGTTCGTGGTTTCATACATTGCTCATACCACGAAGTCAGTAGCCCCGTGGTCACCGTAAATGACTTGACAAAAATCCCCCCCCCCCTGTACTTTCACTCCTTTTGTCCACTGACTCCCTCAATGTGTGGCTCTGGTTCAGGTCAGTCCAGTAACAGATGTTGTCCTCCCTTATGTTCCTAAGCCAACATATGCCTCATCTTTCTACTGTGCGTGGGCAAGACCCTGTGATTGTAGATATTACGGCTAATAATACATTGGTTTGTATTTCTTCTTTGGGGTTAGTTCTTTATGGGTCACAGTGATTTGCTTGGTCCTATTTTCAACTTCGTCGTTTTAGATGCGGTCCATGTAAGTAGGAGCAAAGTGAACTCATAAACAAAAAAATAATCACTGATTTCTTTCCATAACTGTACTAACAACTGGCAACATCGCCTCAGTCAAAATGGAATAGACATCTATGAAATCACCATTGTGCCATGGGCAAAAACTCTTGGTTGTGTTTTATTGCCCCATAGATATACCTTCTCTCTCTTTCGGGTGATTGTCATACGCAGTGAAGTGTACTGATTATAAATTTATAAACTAACAATCAGTTAAGTAAGACTAACTTCGAACAAATCACCGACTGTAGTTTGTACATAACTTTTTTTCCTCAACAAATTACCGACGGATAATCGGGTCATTGTATGATCCGGGCATCGACTCTGACCACGTAAGGCAGGACCAAGACAGCCAGATTTGAAACCAAATTAATAACAGCAGTATTGTCATCTCTGCTTTTTTGGCCTTCTGTTTGTATTTTCACATGTTCAATCAAATTTGGCATTAATAAATTTTGAGACCCTTAATTTGGCTTTTGACCCCAAAAAGGAAAAAATATTAAATGACTTTCTCAATTATTTTGGCAAGTGTACCTGCCTGTCAGGGCCAAACCAAGCTGATTATCCCAGTAGACAGACAGAGATATTCGTTAAAATAAGAAATAACTTCCTCATGCGAGGATCGAACTCATGCCTTCTGTTTGGAATGGTGTAGAGCCTGGACGTAACACTACAGACGCCAGGTGCGATATTTCTGAAGGACAAAAAAGTGTCTGTTACGTCAGTACTCTTCATATCTTTTCTTGGTTCATCCATTTCAAAACTGGAAGGCCTCTGTGAATCAACCGGGTACAGAACTTTGTGACCGGGTTTCAAGTATTTCTTCAGGAAATACCTTCGATCAAAGTTTGATGTCAAAATAGGGGACGCCACGACTTCAAATTTATGCAGGGTCCGTCTTGAGCTCAGCACCACTTGCATTTTTATTTCAAGATTTCGATTTTATTAATTGAATTCGAAAAAATTACCCTTCCCAACCTCTGTCCAAATTTTTCAAATACCTAATGCTTGGAAAATAAAGAAGTGTTTGTATGTGTGTGTGTGTGTGTGTGTGTGTGTGTGTGTGTGTGTGTGT
>NW_004797291.1:2528775-2532986 GCF_000002075.1 Aplysia californica | reverse complement strand
GGAGAGATATTAAATCCAAACATTGTATCAGCACTTTTCTTTACACACTTTTTAAAAGTACTTCTGCATAAATGTATGCTTTTCTTACTTCTAGAAAATCAAAACTTTTTATAGCATTTCTTCAGGCATACATTTCTTTCTTCTAACAAACCAAAATTTTTAACACACTTTTTTAACACTTCTACTTCTATTATATACGCATGGTTTTCTTTCTTTAAGAAAACCAAACTTTATTAAGCACTTCTATATGCATACTTTTCTTTCTTCAAGCAATTCAAATTTTAAAAAACCCACCAATTTCTATACGATACGATTAGATATAAGATAAATCTTTATTGTCCCAACAACAGCACTTTACTTTTACAGAGAGAAAATTATACAACTCACAGCTGTCCTACTTTGGCCAAACACTTTTCGTCTGCCGTCCTGTCAGCCAGCTGGACCCCATCAAGCTCCGACTGCAGTTTTCTCCCCTTGGCAACAACCTTCTGAGTCTGCAGGTATAGCGGCTTCTCTTCATCTTCGGTAACATCTGAAATTGAAAAAAAAAATAAAAAAATATCTAGGTGTTTTTATGCCGCCCCCCCACACACACACACACACACACACACACACACACACACACACACACACATATACACTAACAGACAAACAAACCAAATATACTACTGGAGAAACATGCACACACATTAAAGCTACAAGCATTAAAGTGAAGTAAAAATTTAATTAAGAAACTTTCCGATTCTGTAACAAAGATTAGTAACTAACAAACGCTTGAACCCATCTGTTCCTGCATAGGATTTGCAAAAAAAATTTTCTCAAGCTTTCACACAGTGACTCTCATATATCTGAGGCTCCGATTCTGAGCACCTTACACACAAGTGCTAAATTCACATTTAAAGCTCAACACACACTAAGAAAATATTCCCCTTCTGTTCGCCTGAGAGGATGCAAATGGAGCAGTCTTCGCCCGTATACCGCTACCTTAGAATTACAAGGTTCTATAGATATATGACATTTTTTGGTCGCTTTGAGTTGCTGAGACCATGGGGTCAGAAACAAAGTGCTCTTTCTGCTCTGTCAAAATCGTAAGAATAATCGGAGTCGCTATCGAGATATTTAAAAAATCTCATACGTCAAATTTCTCGAAACTAGGACTCGGTACCTAGTTTGAAGAAATTCGACATTAAAAATGTTGAGTTTCACAACATGTCAAGCTTTTTCGAATGCAATTCTTTGAATATCCTGACAGCGACTCTGAAAAATCTTGCGATTTTGATAGAGCGGGTAGAACATTTGGTTTCTGACCTCATAGTCTTAAAAACTCAAAACAGCCAAGAATGTCAAAACTTAGTAATTCTGGGGAAGCGACACCTCTCGTCGCGGCCAAGTGACGTCATACTTGGCAGCTGCGCGAAGAGTGGCAATTTCCATAGTGTGCGTGGGGCTTACCTAAGCTATGCCCACACCACACAAGTATTTAAAACCATCTATGATATATCAGGTAATTTCACTTTTATGTTTAATCAACCTGCATCTCAGCTTTTCTCACTCCAGTGGTATAATTATCATAATTTTTGTGCCTAAGCTGTATTTCTACTCCAGCTCTAAACCCACCTCATAATCCGTGTGAGGACAGCAGCAGTGGTATCATGATAAAGAATAGTGCCATTACTCTGATAGCGACTTCTATTTCTGTCAGCTGTTGTAAATAACATTTTTAAAAATAAATTACTTTATTGACCCTTTTGGGTACATATGGCAAACATACATACATAAATATATAATAAAACACGCAAATATAGGCCTACATAAAATGGAGCCAATTGAGCTGACATTAAACAGACATTCAGCCACTCTCGGAAAAATATTTTTTTTTAAAGCCTGCTTTCGGAATGTCAAGAGCCATAGCAATCCTAATAATCTAAGTATCAGCCACCTATCATCAAGAATAAGGGCGTCGCCAAGTCACTGAATATTGGCTTCTGATTTTGAAAATTGCGACGCTCTGCAGAGGGCGTGTCTTCCAAATTCTCACTAAAACAAAACAAAACAATTTTTCCAAAAAGAAAGATACCCCAAAACTGCAGAATTACACCGAAATTCTACTATTCATTATATAGTCACTGTATAGGCAACAAGTTGGTTGAACCGGTGTCTGTGGTGTAGCGATTTAGAGCTTCGCTGTCGCACGTTGGAGACTCGAGTTCGATTCCCGCATGGAGCGAAAACGTTTTTCGAATACTTCGGTGTTTCTGTCGGGATGATGTACCCTTTTCATTCCCAGACAAGCAGAGTCGAGAGCTCGTCTCCTAAATGATCTAAATTGTGTTAATAGGGGTTTAAACAGTTCCGTTGGAAAAAATTGGTTGAAAATTCCTGCCACATTTTTTGCTTTTACATATCAAAATCATAATAATATGATTGATTTCTTTGACGATTTTAACAACAAGGGCAATTATGTTTGATTTGACCTAATAGGTGTACTAATGTATGTACTGTGGTGTAACTGGTACTATGGCAACAACAAGAAGTGTGCATCGCTTTTGTACCCCGTTTACAGATTGTAATATGAGCCATTGATTTTTATTTATGATCATTTTCACTTTCCTTCTTGGACAACGAGAGCATATCTTCGCTACGTTCTCATCAATGGTTAAATCCATCCACATCTAAGCTAACTGTGTCCACATCAAGATTGATGAATTCATCTAGCATATTTCCAGTCGAATGCTAAACCCGTCTAGACTTAATCCCCAAGGACCACATATTTGGCACAATACCTTCAGATAATGACATCTGGAAATAGTTCACCTTGACGGACCTAAGCATGATACGTCAATGTTTTCAGACTAGATCTTGCTTTCTAGAAATAGTCCCATTACAAGTCGTTCTAAAATCAAAAGCGAAGTCTATCAATTTAGTATACCTCCATCTATTATTTCAAATATCATGCTTTTTAAACACATTGTTATTTATCGAAATCAGGTTCTAAGGGGTAAAGACCAATGGCTACGAGTTGGCAAATGGAACAATTTTCGCCCATTCGTCTCTCTTTACCATCAAATGAACTCCTACTTTGCAGCCCTGCGACGAATGGAAATTTTCCTTTTACGTAATTACAATGTACAGTGTGGTCGGGGTCTGGAGGCATCCATAAAATTTTTCCATTCTTGTAAGCTTTTTATGTTCCACTACCAAACCTACATATTATCATCTACTTCAGTAGCACATCAGTGATTGAGCCCTTCTCTTATATACCGGTGCCTGTGATATGGCGGTTAGGCACTTCCCTAACGCACGCAATACGACTCGAGTACGTACGGTGTTGTTTTTTTTGTTGTTTTTTTTAAAGAAAACCTCGGTCTTTCTGCTGGGATGGTGTATCCATCGTGGCCCGGGTTGGGCTTTGACAGGGAGGGTCTGAAGTCCGCCTCCTATACGAGCTAATTTGTGTCGATGGGGTCGAAAAACACCTACATTAAAAATACTTTTTTAAAACCTGTCTACACCTGTGCTATTTTCCAACCCATATCAAAACCGTCTGTGTGTATGCTATTAACATGCACGTGCCAATTCCTTCTGTCAGAACTAATTTTGCACTCATGAGACCTGCAAGCAAGGACAATGCATGTCCAGGTACTGTGTTTGACACTCCGGTTGTATTTTTTTCCAGGAAATTGGAGGGACTGCCCGTAAATTCAATATTGGGTGGTGAGGGGAGGGGTGGCCCTGGTTCAAATCCCTAACTAGGCGTTCTTGAACTTGGGTTGTTTCATTTTGCGGAATTTTCAAGGCTCTCAATCCACTGGGTTTGGTTCTATAGGAGAAGGGCGTAGAATTCGGGGGATCGGGCTTCTTAAATAACTGAGTAGTGTTGAAAGTGGCTTTAAACCCATTCGCTTACTTACACATGTCGCGTACGCGCACTTTAAAACGCACAATAATATCCTGTAACAATAATGACATTAACTGCGCCTTCATTTTTTCGGAAACCCTGCAGATGAGTCATGTGTATAAGTGGCAAACCGATCGCTGCGTGTATCCGTTAACAGCCAATTAATGAAAGGATACTTTAAGTTAAAAAATGACGCCAATCCCAATGAGTTCCTCCAGGACACAGCCTGTTGAAGCGAAGCGGGGGACGGATGACATTACTTTTCCCCTGTCGGTTCCTCAAAAAGGCAGGAATGTACACATAATACATGTGT
>NW_004797291.1:2526469-2528217 GCF_000002075.1 Aplysia californica | reverse complement strand
GGGGGGGTAATGTTAAGACCTACTGGGTGCCAGCACAAAGGTAAGACTGCTCACATTGATAAATGTACTTCTTCTGAGAAGAATGTGTGGCATATAATTATTTTACTCTGGTGTGTTGCCTTTGCCTTCTCTTGTTCCTTTTTCTTCTCCTTCTCCTTTGTTCTTTACTATAACCACAAGCTCGATCTTCAAAGTCACTTCATTATGTCTAGTGGGGCTTACCATCGGGCAAAAACAAAGCAAGCATCATTTCTAAAAGGAGATATTATACTTGACTAATGGCTCCAAAACCTTACTGCAATCAGGAGAGAGGACTTTTTCTACCTCACATCCACCAATCGCTCACCCCATCACCATGAATCAATCTGACTGCTGACCGTGTTCAACGGTTCGACTGCGTTATTGTTGTAACCACAGCAACATCCGCGCCTGAGGCCGAAGAACATGGCGTACTCTCGGCGAAAGTCTTTGTTCATGAGCGCCAGCACCACACAGTTCACGCCCGAGTTGAGCACTGCCAGGAGGCTAGCGGCCGTGAGTGCTTGATGACTCACATGCACTGTGTACTCCAGGAAACCCAGCACCACAAGTGGACACCAGTTGAGGAAAAACAAGCCGAAGACCAACATGAGAACCCGGATAATCTTCCAGGACTTGTTTGTCACGGCTTGTTCTCCCGCTGGTTTGCCATTGACGGTTGAGTGCTGGAGTTCGATTCTCTTGCGCTGTCCATAGGCTATTTTGGCGATGTGTGTGTAGATGGCTAAGACCAGGGCACTTATGCTGAAGAACAGAATCGGGTGGACGACTATCATGTAGATGTCGTTGAATATGTGGGTGGGTTCACAACCGATACCAACACTGTAATGACTCGTGTATATAGGTATCGTTCCGTATACAACGGCCACGATCCAAGTAAGCAGTATCGCTTTGGCAGACCTCGACTTAGTGATGAGTGTGGAGTAAGTGAGAGACCTGAGGATGTAGATGTAACGATCACACGCTACCAGGAGCAAGCTGAACAGAGAGGCGCTCACAGACACGAACAGGGCACTTATAACACTCAGGCACAGGTATTCGCTGCGTTCTAGAATACGCTCGGCAAAAGGCATAGTGCAAATACTCTGAACGAAAAGTAGTAGTCCCACCATGCAGTCTGCCAGGGCCAAGGAGCCGATGTACATGTTGGGGATAGTGCGCAGACGGCGACTCCTGCCGATGGCTCTTAGGGTTGCCAAGTTGCCCACGCAGACAAACAGAGCAATGGCTAGACTGAAAAGAAAGGGCGGCGCATTATTTATGTTACTGAGTAAAACACAACAGAAAAGAGACAGGTCAAACAAACAAAAAAGAAGAAGAAAAAAGAGAAAGGTTCTAATTAATATAACAACCTCTAAATTGGTTTTCTTTTAGGGAGGGAGCATATCAGTGGTGAGTGGGCAACCAACTGAAAGGCTAACCTCTGGTAGGGGGGGGGGGGGGGTCTGAGAAATGAATTTGCACTTGAGAATAAAACCACGGGAACTACTAGACAGATATCATTGAGAGAGCATCACAGGATAATTTATCACTTTCACTGGGAAACGAACTAGTTGACACGTAGAAATGTTATTGTTAGGAACAGAAAACGTAGTAGACATGTTATCACTGACTGTTGAATTAACATTTGGTCGTGTTGACACGTACACACAGCACACACATATGAGAGCACACAGACACACACACACACACACACACACACACACACA
>NW_004797291.1:2522219-2523638 GCF_000002075.1 Aplysia californica | reverse complement strand
CAGGTGAGAGAATGTGTCAATGGCTTTTTAGTTTTTAAAAACATGACTGTAATATGCTCAAAACAGGTCGCTCAGATAGAATAGACGAGACGGAGGAAAAAGGAGGGAAAACTGACAATAAACAGACAAGCCAAACAAGAGTGAAAATGAGAAAAGAAATTTCTCCGATAATATAACCAGGAAACGACTTTCTTATACACAGGGAAACAAGCTTCCGGAGATATCTGTCTCTTTAATCCTCATAGGATTCATTCAGCTGATTGTAATGTGTACGTAATACGGCAATGGCCTAGGTCAGACTTAGGGATGAACCAAACTGTACCACCATGGTGTTACTTAGAACAGGGATGACCGAAGTACACTCCGCAAGGCCAGTTTGTCTGCTCCGCCCCACCCACTTGTTATCACGAGAAGAAAACAAAAATATGAAGATGTATTTGAAGTGTGCTCTGGACTAGGTCAACAAAATAATATTTGTTGTTTCATCGAACTCTGTGGTGCAAATTCTTCTTCCTCTTTGCGTTCCCCCACTAGATCGCAGGGGTGCTCGATTGCTGATTCTTAAACCTGCAGTGCAACTGGTTTTTACGTATGCAGCCATTAAAAATGTTTTCCTACTTTGGGGGGCCTCTTTCCATCAGGCAGCCACATTTCGAGTTAGAAGGAATTCTATAATATGTATTTTACGGACTAGAGTATTTTCAGTTTTGGTAGGGATTTTGAATGTCACCCGGATGGCGGCCGCAGACCACCCTTATCGATTCTAGAACCATCAAAGTATTTGTAAAAATTGAAACGTGCTTTTATAACTTCTAGCAAATGTATCACACAAAGCGATCTTTTTGATGTGACAAATCTTTCATTTAGCACATCAATCTAGATCTATTATATAGCCCGCGCTCGGCATTCTCATTGTCACAGTCCCTCGGTTATCCAGTCCACTTTGAAGAAAGTTTGTTCACCCCTGTCATAGACAAAGTGCTACTGTAAACATTCTCTGCAACCACACAAAGTCTCACTACGCTGTAAATAGGTCAACATTAATTTGTTTCGTTGTTAAAGAAAAATCAGTATGGTCTGAACCGGTAAGGCACTTGATTATAGGAAAGTTGTTTTCGAACGAAATTATCTGTTTAGGCCATTATCGTGGTTCATAGATAAGTACGTGTGCTTTGAGAGAAAAAAAAGGGAGGGGGGATACGTTTGAGAGTGTAAGTTTGTAAGAATGAGATAGGCTTAGATGTGATTAGGGGTGGAATGATGATTCCGAATGAGTGGAGACCCATTACCATCACTTTCGGTGTGTATTGATGGAAAATTGTATTGATTACATAGCAGTCTCAGTACTCTCTTGTTTCTTTGATCCTCTGCCCTCCCCTCCTTCATCCCTTTCTCTCTCTCTCTCTCTCTCTCTCTCTC
>NW_004797291.1:2515493-2521224 GCF_000002075.1 Aplysia californica | reverse complement strand
GTATGTGTGTGTGTGTGTGTGTGTGTGTGTGTGTGTGTGTGTTTGTCTTTTGATGTATAAGTTTTAAGCCCCCACCAGCAAAAATCAGTTCATTTAGAATACAGGCTTCGCCCCTGCATGTCACAGCTAATCAGAGCAGAGAGGGACACATTCCAACAGACAGATTATGATACTCCATAAAAATCCTCCCCGTCCAGGAATCAAACTCGGATCTCCTGCGTGCGACGGCATAGGGCATAACAACAGCTGACGCTGGTCTACAATCGTGTCTTCGAGTCAAACGTTTCAAAGTGAATTTATCGTCTTGTATACCTACAGAAGAAAGGCTCCCTCGATTTAACATTAACGTCCTGGCACGTGAGGCACATGTGCACTACCATTGTTCACGTTGATCTAGTCCGTCGTTTACCTCAAAGTGCACCTTTGCAGCCAAACTTAACTCCGAAAATAGAGTTAAGTATATCTTCTGATGTTTCAACTTTATAGATCTACCTGTTTGGAATCGAACTACCAAATTTGGTCAATTCCAATTCCAAAGCCTTTTTGTTTGTTTACGCCTATTTATAAATGGGAGTGTAGGCCAAGGCGTAAGAGCACAAGATGGCGTCGGTGGCCTAGTGGTTAGGCTGCCTTACTCGTAATCGTGAGGTTGCGGGTTCGGGGGTTCGAGCAGCGGGCCCGACGTTGTGTCCTTGGGAAAGGCACTTTACACGAATTTTCCCCCACTTCACCCAGGTGGGAATGGGTACCCAACTATAGACAGCGAAAGACCTTGTCAGTTTGATAGTGTTTGAACGCTTAACTAGCTGCTTGCACTGTATGCTTCCCGGGAAGCTTAGAATGTTTCTGAGTGTTCTATGGTCTGCTGGGGTATTAATATAGTGTAAATCGCATACAGCTTGCTTTCGGGTGGGGATATGCGCTATACAAATGCTAATTATTATTATTATTATTATTATTATTATTATTATTATTATTATTATTATTATTATTATTATTATTATCATTAATATTATTGTTATTGTTATTATTATTATTATTATTATTACTATTATTATTATTATTATTATTATTATTATTATTATTATTATTATTATTGTTATTATTATTATTATTATTATTATTACTATTATTATTATTATTATTATTATTATTATTATTATTATTATTATTATTATTATTATGAACGCCCATTCGCATATGAATGTGTTCTTGAGCCCGCTCGAAAGTGTACCAGATAACGTGCAAAACTAAGTTTTGTGCTCGAGTGAGTTTTGTGTTTGCACGTGCGTACACCCCGTGAGTGCCTGTGTCAACTAGGGCCTATGTGTGTTTGTCAGAACACAACGACAATTATCATAAACACAAAGACATCGATGACTGGTTAATTCATTACAAATTTCGGAGGCCACAGCAGCCGTGTCATCAACAATAAGCTTAGTAGTAGTAGTAGTAGTAGTAGTAGTAGTAGTAGTAGTAGTAGTAGTAGTAGCATGTGTTCATTGTACTTATTATTGTTTTGTGTCGCCATAGTGTCGCCATAGTGACCAGATCTATATCATACTGGTATTTTAAAAGGTGAGCAGTTAGGATCGATCCTGGCTGTTCGGCCAACCAGGGCTGGTGGGAGACTAGTTACATGTATGTTCATGAAAAGAAGTAAAGATACCTGTTAGTGCTGGCACCATCATCCATGATTAATGGTTGCTGCCGCTGCGTACCTCGCCATTTACCTTCACTCCTCTCAATTGTTTGCCCTTCGCAAGGTTTCTCACTTCGGCTTTATACCCAGTACCAATTTGATTCATTTGATTCAGATGAGACCAGCCAGATTTTTCTTTCATGGAGGAGCAAAGACAAACTATTTTGACACAATCCTACTGATTTCGATTGGAATCGACTGTGACCTTCAAAATGAAATGCGTTTATTTTTCAAGGTCGGGAGTCGAATAGGTCGTACTGTTCCAAAATAGTAGCTCTGGCCCCTCCACTGAGGAAAATGTCGCTGATCCCCATTCATTTCTATTGCACCCAATTGGCAGTGCACCCTGGATATTACAGAATATCTCTTGATTTGTCCATGGTTATTATAGGCGTCCAGGCAGAGATGTTGTTGACGTATGACTTTGCCAGTTTGCCTCTCCTTTTTATCTTTGTAATTTTAGCTGGTGCGGGGGTCGTCATGATATTACGACAACCATGTCTAATGACAAGTCCAGAAATTCTCATTTTCTTTTTCTAACTATACCCAAGACTTTTAGTCTCTCTGGGCTCTGTGGGTGTGCTGGTATTTATTCTTTTTTTTATACCAAGTGGTTCTCAAGAGCCTTCTTGAACATTACATTTCAGCTCTTTGGGTCTTTTTCTCTTCTGTTTTTCTCAGCTTCCACACTCCCATGCAGAAAGACTGACCATGTATTGTGCAATCTATGTTTCTTATATTTTAGGGATTTTCTTTTAATTGGTTGGACCATTCTTTGCGTAACCATGGCTTTTCTGTTATTTATTTAAGCTGCACGTGTGACATTTGATGGTTTGTATAATCCGGGTCAACACTTTCGAACAGCTTGCCATCAACGCTTATGGATTCAACTTTTTTTCTAATGTTCCGGATAATTGATGAAGTGTTTTCTCCAAAAGGAAATCAATCGAACTCACATCTTTTCCAATCCGGGCGAAGAGTCAAAACATAATGTCCCTGATGCTATTCACAAGCGAGTTGTTGGTAATATACGTGTACTTCTAAAAAAAAACAACCAACCAGGTAATGAAGCAAACATCTCTCTCTCTCTCTCTCTCTCTCTCTCTCTCTCTCTCTCTCTCTCTCTCTCAGTTAAAATTTCGTGCCCTTTTAAAAACAGAACAGATCGTATCAAAAGACACGTACTCCCAACAAGGTTACTTCTCTGTGCTCTGAGAGGAACCACATGGTGAAGCATAAAGGGCTCCCTTATTTTGAATGAATATAATTTTAAAAAAGAATACAACCATGCAGAATAAGAAAACATTCTCTGAAAGCACACACAAATAGAGAATCTATCCCCCCCCCCCTAAAAGAAAACCCCCCCAGCATTTTACTTTACTGGATTTTAAAAACAATGTCAGGTACATGGCGTCCGTCGCAAAACAACTAGAACAACAAACCCATGATGTTTACCAGTCTAGCTCTTAATGGGTTCAAAAATAGAAAGTTTTTATAATGAGTAGAACCTTTGAAAGTAAACACGTTTTGGAAGAATCAGCGATGAATACGAAAATACCAGATTTTATCCTTTTTAATGAAACCCGCCCTGTATCTACTTATAACGATAAAGTTCGATGTTATTCCTTCTACAATTAACCACTTCACTGCAATGCAGATGTATGTGGTCTTCCAAACTAGTTCATAGTCATTTTTCTACTCGTGTACAAAGAACATTTTCGCAGATATAACTGTAATTTGTTCAGTTGCACATTCTTACTAAGGGTATAGTTATTAATTTATTAAATGAGGCTTTGTTTAAATCTCTCTCGAGTGAACATATTATCTAATCTGTACAAACGTACTAACAACAACAACATCATCAATAATAATAATCATCATCATCATCATCATCATCATCATCATCATCATCATCATCATCATCATCATCATCATCATCATCATCATCATCATCACAATTGCATTGAAATTGCGCTTATCCACGCTCTGCAGCATGCTCTGTGCGTTTTACAACTAATATCACCCCAGCAGACCCAAAACACCCAGAAACATTCTTGGGAAGCATGCAAGCTAGACTGAATAAAGTCCAGACTTTCATCAACAGATGTATGATGAGTATTCTAAGAATTAAGTGGCAGGATAGGATAAGAAATGAAGAGCTATGGGAAAGGACAGGACAGGACAAAAGGATATAGAAGTAGAAATAGGACTAAGAACGTGGCGATGGGTGGGACACACCTTAAGAAAGCCCAGCAGAAACATCACAAGACAGTCACTGCAGTGGAACCCACAAGGAGCACGAGGCAGGGGTAGGCCACGGGAAACATAGGGGAGATGCGTGGAAAGGGACATGAGAGAAATGAAGCTCACTTGGAACGAGTTTGGAAGGATGGCCCAGGACAGAGATAAATGGAAGAGCTTGCATATGGCCTATACCCTGCCAGGGGTGAAAGGCATTGATGATGATGATAAAAGCTAGCCGTTGATCACATGTGCTAAAACATTAACAAACTAATAAGATATTTCGCTGTCTATTGCCGGATACCAATTAACACTTGGGTGAAATGAGGGGAAATTAGTGATAATTACCTTTCTCAGGGACATAAAGTCGACCCTTGACAGGATTCGAACCCCACGACTTTTAGTTGCAAGTCCGAGAGCCTTTAATTACCACTAGGCCACCGACGCCATAAACTTAGATGGAAAGGCCTCGGCACTAAAAGGGTTAATGCAGGTAATCTTTATGCCTCTATAATCCCAGGTAGAACAAGAAAAGAATGAACTCGACTCGAAAAGAACCCCAGCCTTCAGTGTCACATCTCACCGTGGGCGTCTAATGACCAGAGAAGGACAGCGATATTGTGTTTGTGAGTACCCCGATGACTCTGTTGAAAGCACCTGCGTTGTTCTATCTAATGGGGGGAATGTTGTTAAGAGATTGTTGTTCACATAAAAGCTGAGGTGCCCATGTGTCTGCTTGAGTGTGTGTGTGTGTGTGTGTGTGTGTGTGTGTGTGTGTGTGTGTGTGTGTGTATGTGTGTGTGTGTGTAATCCTAAACCTAATCCTAATCCGAATTCTGAGCCTAAAACCTTAACCCTAACCCTAACCCTGACTCTAACCCTAACCCTAATTCTAATCCTAATACACACCCTTACCCCAGCACTAACACTAACCATAACCCTAACCTTAACCGTAACCCTCCCCCTGCCCCAACCCCAACCCTTACCTTATCAACCAAATCTGACAACAACAACAAAAAATACTTTATGAACGATCTTTTAAAAAATTGTTGCGTGTGATTCTACTTCCACCTTGGGTAGTGTTTTAAAAGGCTTCTTTGTGAGAATAAATCGGACGTATAATGCTTTTATATTTTTATTTTGTTGTCGCCTTGTTTGAAGAATATAGAGGTCGAGGTGGCTTTCTAGCTTTTTTGAAGAAATGTTTATTTAAAAACAACGGCGCTTGGTCTGCTTTGGCCTTGGAATTCGTTCTACGTGTTGTTTAATCGTGCGAGTTCGGTTTCCTCTTTGTTCCTGACTAAGCTTAAATGGCGAAATGAAGACCAAGACGTGCGTCACGCCCCATCGATCTCTGCTTTATAGGCTAATAGCTTGAATTTGAATTGGTCTATTATTATTTTACTTCTTTTAGTCTTTTGTCACTCGACAGCAGGATGGAAAGAACGAAATTGAGAGGCTACAAATCAAGACGCAAAGCATATTATTCGTGTAATGTTACAAGTGTCTGTTTCTTTCACGCTCTTTTTTTTCAAAGAGACCATGAAAACAAATATTATTTACTGTTGTTTTCGTTAGGATGCTTTTCATTTCTATAATATTAGATCGCCTTACTTTTCCACATATTGAAACCGGATATATAGGCTATTTATTCGTCATAATGGGTAACAAAATATAGCAAGCGCTTAAAAACAAAGTAGTGCATTTTAGCTTCTCAAACAGCTTTGAGGATACAGACGTCCGCGAAGAAGTCATTGACATTGTCCGTAGAAATCTTGTCTTGGGTGG
>NW_004797291.1:2513213-2515393 GCF_000002075.1 Aplysia californica | reverse complement strand
ATCTCTTAAGATTGAAAACTGATCCATCTGTCCTGTATTGAAAGCGGATGCTCTCCCCTTCACTGAATGCTTCAGTCTTCAGGGGCGAAAACTTGAGGCCGAACAGGGTGGGAGCAAGAACACATCCCCGCTTCACTCTGTTGAACGGGTCAGATGTCTCTCAGTTGTTTTGAGCTCTGGCAAGCATTCTGTCGTGGAGTTGAAGCACGATGGCAACAAACTCTATGAGCACCTGTACTCTGCCATGATTCTTGGTGGTGCGGACGGTGGAGTTATCTACAGGATTCTCCTCCGGGGTCTGCTGTGTAGCTGTCGTCAGGCGCCTCCCTGTAGCATGCAGGAGACCCAGGTTCGATTCCAGAGGGGGCGGGGGGGGGGAGAAAATTCTCATCAAGTTACATCAGTCTTTTTCCTGTGATGTTGTATTCCTCTCAGTCATGTTGACTCTGACTGGAAGGGTTGGACGTCCGCCCCTAAACGATCTAAATGTGTCGACGTGGTGTGAAATCACCCACATTTTAAAAAACTAATTTTAAAAAGAATATCTAGAATTCTCCCCCTTTGCGCCACCCCGGATTTTGTGTCCATTTTTTGTTGTGGTGATGGCTGCATGTAGTCTACGCTTGTTTGCTTCGCTCTGCTCTATTTTGCTGTGCTATGTTTGTTTGTGTTGCTGTGTGCAGTTGTTGCCAGGCACAGATACCGACGTCAGCGGGGCATCATCAAGGGGAGAAGTAGCCTAGCCTTCGACATGATGCTACAACATCGACAAAAATATAACGTGAAAAGACTAATTGGGTTAATCCTCGTTTCAAAATCTCAAAGTTTAAATTAAAGGGAAATGGAAAGCTGTTCTAATAAAATGACGTTGTATTATTTTTCTTATAAAGTATGGCCTATAGTGATAGTAGTAGTATTGGTATCACAAACTAGGCCTTGTCTATTTTTGTTGATAATAAAATATATATAATGGGTAGATAATCTACCGTAACCATGCCAAATGTTATAAACTGTGGCACTTAGCCTACCTTGAAAAACTGATCCCACGGATGCTGAAAGTACAAAGAAGCTGGTATGGTGTTTTAGGTTATTTTCTTTTTTAATTTGGGGGCCGAGGTGGTTTCAAGTCGGGTACGTACCTTCTAACTGAAATCATGTCATGTTCACATTTTAACAATTTCATGGCTTACATTGGTGGTAGTCGTTGTGCAAACTCAAGTAGATCGCTGTGGTTAAAGGGGGGGGGGGGGTTAAATTAACGATTTTCGGTCAATTTGTGGTTTCCGGACTTTTTATGTATTATAATACTCCAATCACTTGTAAATCTAAAATGTGCTTATTCTTTGCGTTACAATCATCATCTTTCAGATTTTCTGTACTAGAACTTTCATTTTGCCTATTATGAAGCAGAATGTCGTTTTTTTTCTCAAAACTTCAATTTTTGATGTTTTTGCTCATCCACTTTGTTATTTTCTTTTTGATTCCAATGAAATTTTGAGGGCTTATTATTCATACCATAACCTAACTTTACACTGGTGGAAAATAAAATCGATGTATTCATGAGTGAGTTATGATGAATATGTAATCGAATTCAGAGGCATGAGAGGGTAGGTCAGTTATCCATCTCTAACTTTTTTCCTATTCAAGATTGTATTGAGTATATTTATCAATGTACCTAATTTGAATCTAAAAATCTTTTTTACTTTTATGGAAGCTATCTATTTTCAACATGGCGGCCGTAATCAAGAACCGTAGACTTAAACAAAAAGTAATAAAGTTACATTTTACATAATAATGTTTTCCTGTTATACCTCCTTGCTATAAGGCTTTATCTAAAAAGGCCAAAGTTACCGAGATAGGTTTATAAACTAGCACCCCCGCCACCTAAAATTATCGCTCGCAAAGCAGGACTATAGCGTTGTTTGACTGTGCCAGCGAGAGGTAGACAATACAGTTCGCCAACAGTTCTCTATGCTCGATTTGATTTCAGTAACAAATGAATGTGACCACAATCTCATCCGATCTTATGAAAAAGTCATAGGCCCTACTACCACATTCCACAACAGTCACCCATTACTTAATCCTTTTACCAGAGCTTTTTTCGGCTCACCTGTCGGTACTCTCTCAGAGAGAGAAAGAGAGAGAGAGAGAGAGAGAGAGAGAGAGAGAGAGAGAGAGAT
>NW_004797291.1:2510655-2513113 GCF_000002075.1 Aplysia californica | reverse complement strand
TTAGTACTTATAATTATAGCCAATGAATATTCCTCCCTCCTCCCTCATGATAATATTTAATAACATAATGTGATGGAGTTAATTAATTAACTTAAATATATAATAAAACAATAAATAGCACTTACGCTTTGTATTTCCCCTTTTTCTATGACATATTCCCCATGCGCATTACACTCATAAAGATATAACATTAAAAAAATTAATAGACACGTGCGAATGAAAAGCATAGTGTTATGTTTTAATGTATAAGTTTCCAAAATTCCTGTGAGAAAATTACTTAGGCAGTGAGCCTGTCAACACGTTCACAAAAAAATGTAGAATGCAATAAAAACACTCGTTCACTAAAAAATGTAGAATGCAATAAAAACTCACTAACGGTCACCGAAACTTGAGTGGCCACAGACATAATAAACCATTCGTACTCTTCAGATAAAATACATTTTCTCTCTCTCTCTCTCTCTCTCTCTCTCTCTCTCTCTCTCTCTCTCTCTCTCTCTCTCTCTCTCTCTCTCTCTCTCTCTCTCTTTCTCTCTCTCTCTCTCTCTCTCTCTCTCTCTCTCTCTCTCTCTCTCTCTCTCTCTCTCTCTCTCTCTCTCTCTCTCTCCCATTTAAGGCAAGAGTCAAACTTCAATCTCCCAAAGGACCGAGCCAATTGGGAAAATCGTGTAAAGTACCTTCCCCAAGTACACAACGTCGGACTGAGGCTCTAACCACCGAACACACAATCTCACGTAGGTGGGAAATCCTGTAACTGTAAGTGTAAGCATCCCTAACAAGACAAGCTCAAGACGCGTAAGTCAAACCAAGTTCAATCGCTCCCCACCCAGCTTGATTGATACATGTAATATGTAATGTACCAACTGAGCAAAACAATTTCTTTTTTTAAAGTTGGCCTAGGTGTTTCTGCGCCTCCCGCCCTCCCACAACAAGACAATTTGGATAATTTCATAGTAGGGGAATTTTTACCCTGTCTGTCAAGGCCAACCAGGGCTGTAGTGTGAGAGATACAAGATTCCAACTGAAAAAGCAATAAAAGAAAAGGTATTCCCTCTACTTAGGTCTCCTGTGTGCCACAGCAGAGTGCCTAGTGGCTACACCATATACACCGATACTCATGTTCTATGTCATGGAAGTTTGTATGGTTACGTAAAGCACAGCATATTATTATCACGGCATGATGAAAAGTCCCACCTGGTCGTACTTGGATGCGGTGACGTCATACAACTCAGTCGTTCGCTCGGCTCCAGGTCCCTTCATCATGAAGGTTTTCAGAATTGACAACGCTTCATCATACGTGGGTGGTTTCTCTGTCATAAGATGTGAGCAGTGAATTGTTTTAAAGTTTGAGTAAAAGTTATATGACACTTGCATTGCCATCAGGTCGAATACAGGTAAGTGCCAAAGATTAGAGACGTTACTATAGAGAGTAATAGCAGCATGCGTAGCAGAGAAGAAGGAGAGATAAAAACGGGAAATGCTTGATTTTTTAAAAAGGAGCAAACCACGCCAGAGCACCTGCCAACTGCTTACTGTGCAAGGAAAGATTCCTGATGCTTGCTCATGTGGATTATTATATACAAGTATATAATATACAAATACACACACACACACACACACACACACACACACACACACACACACACACACACACACACACACACACACACACACACACACACACACACACACACACACACAAGCAGTCCCTATTATTATAACGCAGCAGGATTGTGATTAAGCTCAACGTTTTATTTTTTTTATTTTTTTTATTTCATTTTTGTTTGTCTAAGAATTTCGGTCGCTGATAGACTCCCTGTTTTGATTAGACCAACTCTGTGGCTAGTGAAGCATTACGCTTATTGTTCACATCGGCAAACAACAATAAGTGGTGGGGTGTGATCAGCCCGTGAGTGTCGTCAGCCGTCAGCATCCCAGAAGCGGAACAACGGGGAAACTCTTTGATCGATGCCATTTGATGGCGTAGTTTTGTGGCTTATTTTTCCGATTTCTCGTTTGTAATTTTTCCTCCTCCGCTGATTTCTATTCAGCTGTCTACGAGATAAAGAGGGGGTTTGCGGAAAGCAATAATATCATGGGGGTTCAAAAAGGAGTGCGACCACTAAAAATGACAAACTTTGTTGACCTCACAATTAGAATGACTGTCGTTAGGGATGCAGTGATCGTACTCTTCAGCCATTGCACATAGAAGACCCGAGTTCGACTCCGGGCGTGTGGAGAATTTTTATCGAGTATCGCTGTCTTTCTGCAGAGACGTATTTGTATTCCTCTCCGCCCAGGTAACCCCCCCCCCTCTCTCTCTCTCTCTCTCTCTCTCTCTCTCTCTCTCTCTCTCTCTCTCTCTCTCTCTCTCTCTGTACGTCTGTCTGTCTATGTGTGTGATTTAGTGTATCGGAGATTGGCTCCAATTTTACACCCACATCCACACCCAAGCCCCCCT
>NW_004797291.1:2482424-2509116 GCF_000002075.1 Aplysia californica | reverse complement strand
AAAAGTATACTAAATTATAAGTAGTGTTTTCTTATGTCGGTATTAGACTTTGGTTTATATTAATTTTAAGAGCTAAAGTAGACCATATACAGCACTTAAACTAAAGCTCCTTCTATTGCTGTTTTAAGTAAGTCTAATTTTGGACATTAGTAAAACAACTCTGACAACTCTGGACTCACTAAAGATTTTAAAAAGTCAACTTAAATGTTGTTTTGTAGCCTAGTCAATTGTTTTTCTACTCAGTGTAGTGATAACTGAAACAAAAATCTTTACTAAGGTGTTTTTGGACAACATTCAATAAAACAAAACAATAAAAAGTACACTGTTTCAGTTTGATAAAGAAATTTCCTGCCTATTGTGAAAAAGATCTAGCTGCCAGTCAACCTTAACTTCACATGGCCCAGAACTTTATATACTGATGGCTCTTTATGTTTCAAAAAAACAACCCGAAGTGACTATTTGTGTCTATAAGACATATTATGCACTAAAAATAGATGATGTAATAAAAGAAAACAGACATCACTGAACTGCCTGACAGAACCAGTAAGACGTTAATCCAGAAAGGGACAAGAGGTTTCACATGCTTGCACTTTTAAGAGAATCGCTTTGAATCAAAACATAACGTTAGAATCAAATAAAACACGTAAGACTAAGAGCAGAGACACGCCCGCTCACATGTAAACAAACTTTTTAGCCACATTAAAAATGGCCGCCAACAAACTCAAATGTGTCCGTGTCACGTAACCTCGTACGGACTCTAGTTTAAAAGTGGGTAACTCTATGGGTAGACTCGACCAGTGTTAGTTAACTTACATAATCAGGGCTTGTGATTGATTAAAACTGTGGCCCAGGGTATATGTGGCAATGAAACAGCTTTGACTGCTATGCACATGTTCCCTTCAACTCTATTGGTAGACTCTTCCAGCCTCACTTTAAGCTTGCGACTGCTTATGGAGTGGCCCGAGAGGGGTGAGGAGACCATTTCTGTGGCCGTGAAACCGTTTTGAATGTTAGGCATACTCATTGTTGATTACGAACGTCTTTTTACATTTAATTTAAGAGGTTTATGTTTAAGGATGAATTTGACATCGACAATGTTTCAAAATTAGGAAGGGAAGCAGTGATTATTTGATTATATAGACGCTTCGCCTCTGTCTGTCTTTGTCTCTGTCTGTCTGTCTGTCTGTCTGTCTGTCTGTCTGTCTGTCTGTCTGTCTGTCTGTCTGTCTGTCTGTCTGTCTGTCTGTCTGTCTGTCTGTCTGTTTGTCTGTCTGTCTGTTTGTTTGTCTGTCTGTCTCTCTTTCCATTCCCCCCCCCTCTCTCTCTCTCTCTCTCTCTCTCTCTCTCTCTCTCTCTCTCTCCCTGCGTGTCTCTCTCTGTCTCTCCCAAACAGTCTTGTTCATCACACTTCTGTCTGTGCGTCTGTCTGTCTGTCTGTCTGTCTGTCTGTCTGTCTGTCTGTCCCTCCCTCGCCCCCTCTCTCTCTCTCTCTCTCTCTCTCTCTCTCTCTCTCTCTCTCTCTCTCTCTCTCTCTCTCTCTCTCTCTCTCTCTCTCTCATCCTCCTCCTCCTCCTCCTCCTCCTCCTTCTCTGCTGTCCGTTAATCATTTTCGAACTTAAAACTGGCAAGAAGAGGATCATAACAGTCATATCTTGACGAAAAAAAAGCTGAGATGAGATTCAGGGGAGAATTTTCATCTCACCCAAAAGGGGAAACATTTGACAAGATTAGATTCTACTTCTGCTTAACTCACACTGCATTTGTTTGAACAGATGACTGGTTTGATTATCCATTGGCAATTTATAATCAAAATGAGTTTTTGCTTTCTCACCAACAGAAACATTTCCAGAACCTGTCCTGATGTTATCAATGCTACTGAGTTCAAACTTCCTGTTAGTGTTCGTGCTACACGATAATACTTATATCTTTTCCTAGTTTTTGTTTAGTCTGCTGTCAACCACCCACTTTTGAACATGTTCAATACAACAGCTCATGCTGGTCAATCAATAGGTTATAACAGACTTTGGTCAGGACATATCGCTGTGTATCATCAATACATTAACGTTATATCGTCGGCCCAGAATACAACTGTCGTATGTCCACTTTTCATGAAATCCGAGATAAGACCACTCATGCACTCAAATCCCCATGTGCTGTATCACCAATAAGTTTCAAGACTCTAAGTATGGCATTTATTTATATCATGGACTCGAACGATATTACGGTGTACATAATGTATAGAATGTATATGTAATGGACCTAGGACAGAACCTTGGGGTACTCCACAAAACAGTGGAATTTTGCGTTATTGACACAAATTGACTCAGTAAAATCACTCAAATATGAGGTAATCCACTCAAGCACGTGAACGTTCCAGGGGTATTTAATGATCAATAGTGTCAAACGCGGCGCTGATATTTAAAAGTGTAAGGATAAATACTTTTCCATTGTCAGCCGCAGTTAAAGATCATTTTATATTCTCAGAAGAGAAGTATGAAGAGACATTTATATTAGATTCAAAATCAAAATCTCCAACTCACAGGAACCAAACGTTATGATAAATTAACTGTGTTACTTTTTAAGTGGACAGCCCATAGCCATGCTGAAGTTGCGAAACAAAAAGTCATGACAGGGTTAATTGAAAATAGCCAATAGGGTTTCGATGGTGATGATACCGAACTCTGAAAGGTGGGTTCTCTAAAGGAACACAAGATGTCGACAAATTAATTAATATCCTTTCTATTCTCAGATTTAAATAAGTAAAATCCAATTCGGCTCTCACCTGAATGAGATGGAATACAACGACCATTGTTAATTTTCTGATTGGGTTTAGCTGATGATTAGGAAGTGTTGTTCTTAATTAGAAAAAGGCACAAAAAATGCAAAAGGCCGCCACAGGGTGTAACTGGTGCTTAATCGATGAGTCAGCAATGTTTTCCGTTGATAGGTGTTCGGGTGATTGTTCTGGGGGCGGTCGATGGCGCCAGGTCATGCCTGTATAGCAGTTGGTGTGAAATACATGCGGATGACTTTAGAACGACAGATGTACGCCATCATGGCCGATATTTATAGTACCAACCATCTTTTTTTACTTCTCTTTACTTCTCTTTTACTTCCCAACTCAAAGTCATGTACCCATTAGAGGTGGGTGGGCGAACCCCCCCCCCCCCCAAAAAAAAAAAAAATCCGCGGCCGAAACAAGGGTCGAACCTGGACTTTCTGCTTTGGAGACAAGCGCACTTACCACTCCGCCACCACGCCACTGTAGGTTACAGGCTTTAATAATACAGTGGAATCCTGTTATAACGAGAGGGAGAGGACCGGGGCAAAATGTCCGTTATAGCAGGATTTTCACTATAAGGGATCCAGTAATAAATTCAAAGGAAACTGTAAAGTAGGTCTAATATATGAGTTTGGTGTTCTGTTTATTTCCTTTTGCTATCTCCCCTGATGATAATTTTGTTTCAACATGACCTCTAGGTCTTACTTGACCAAAAATCGAATCAGGTTTCTTTCTCTAGCGCTAGATCTAGCGATGTTGACAGCTCGGCGTTGCCGATCAGAAAGAAAGGGCTCTGGGCTAACTCACCCGCTGTGTTGTCCCCCCACCCCATCACACCCTGTGGTGCATTCCGTCAGCTTGCGCACGTCACTCATTCTCTCCATCCATTACATTGCTGTGACCTCTCCACCCCGCACGGGAGAAGTGAGAGGCACGGTAGGCCTTGATAATCTAAACTAGGCTTACGCTGGCCTATCACGCGATGCGTTCTGCTTGTCTGCGCATGCCACACCCTCCCTACTCAGTCGCTCCGGCCTTCATTGTTGACACACATGGGCTCTCCCATTCTTTGTTTCGCTAGATCACCAACACGTTTCTCAACTGGTGAGGTTTTACATGATGTATAATTGGCCTATGCGCTGTACACAGCAGCAGCTATATTCCGCTATAGCCGACTCGCGTGTTTGTTTGATTGCGCTATAGCAGTATTTTATTTACCAAGGTAAAGAAGAGAAAAAACGGGGTTTCAGAATAGTGTCTTTATAACAGACTTCTCGTTTTTTCCGGACTCGTTATAAGTGGACTCCACTATACTGCAATTGTGCTTTGCGGTCGTGTTGCCATCGTGAACGATAACAAAGTGGGAATCCCTCAATGACGTCAAGCAAGATATTTGTTACCATAAATATCGGCTAATGGTGTACATCTGTCGTTCTAAAGTTATCCGCATGTGTTTGAAATTACTATTGTCTTGTCGTGACCCTGGCAACCGATACGGCCAGAATCAGAAAGTGACAAGCAACTGCAGACACAACTGCTTCAGAAGCACAGGCGTAGGTAGGCTACAAGCACATCAGTAATCAATTCTGGTTCTGTTATTATCGTTGTCATGGAAAGATTGCAGTGCACGAAATGGAATGAAGCGCCGCTGCAAGTGGGAAAGGGGGGGGGGGGGTGAAGTAGGATTCCTTTTAAAGAACGGTAACTAAAGAGGAACATGAACTGTACACGACTGACAGGAAGGAGACATGTCACAAATATTAAACAACAGAGAGAACGAAGAGTAACAAAGGAGGGGCAACGGGCAATATAAAAGGAATGGAAGCCTAGTTGAACAGTACAATAATGTACTTTAATTACTTTAATGTAGAACTCGGGTCTTGGGAAGACGGGGTGCTCCATGCTTCCTCGCCTCTCTTCATGGGGGTCCATATCAGTGTGGGCAGGCTGATAATGTCTCCATCTCATCAGCTGGTTGTTGTAGCGTCTGATGGGGTCACGCAGCCTGCTCCTCCTACATTCACCAGGCTGTATTCCTTTCGTAATCACAACCTCCTTCGTGAAGGAGTCTTCTTCACGGCTGCTGGCAAGGTTTTCTCGGACAAGGGCTACTGCAGTTAGAAGGTCAAGGGTAAGCACTACCTCTATGTTTGCGGAGCCTGCTAGCTTATCTGCTCTTTCATTTCCCTTGACTCCTGCAGGTCAGGGGCAGAAGATCCACTGCAAGCGTCTGATTTTGCCGTCTTGGATTGTCTTTAACCGATCTGCATAGAGGCTGCCGGTCAAGATTTTATCCAGAGTACTCATTGAGTCTGTAACAAAGGTAGCCTTCAGGTATCCATTCGTGCAAAGCCTTTTCAGAACCTTAGTGATAGCCTTGATCTCCATGCACATGCTTGATGTAGTGGGGCCCGTTGCCCCAGATGCCTCCTGGACTGTTACTCCTTGGTAAGAAGCCTTGTAAGCCAAGCCTGATTTGATCCCACGCTGAACAGAGCCATTAGTAAAGATAACGGTTTCATCCTCTCTGCAGTTCTCTTTAATTAGAGTCTGGATTTTAGCTTGTGTTGCTCCTTCAGACCATTCACGACATTCACGCCCTAATGTAGCAGTCACCTGAGTGAATCCATCTTTCACCTTGTCCGCAAGCTCTACCCATGTCTTCCCTCGTCCGATTGCCCCCACATTGAGAGCACACTCTTCAATGGTGTAACAATATTTTGTCTGTCAATGTCTGACGATGACCAATACATCATTCGTTTTAAAAAAACCCCGTAGAAATAGGAGAATTAAATGTTAAGATGATTTCTGCTATAGTCCGGACAACACCAAATGGACAACTTGTCAACCTCGTTACAGAGAAACTAAGAGGCGAATTGCCCTCATTTTTTGGCATGTTCCTTTGAATTAAAAAAAAACAACTAAAAAGACTCGATTTTCGAGGATATACAATAAATATAAAGAGGAATTTTCTATATAATCATTAGTATTTAATTACAGTCTGCGCGGTGATTTTTTATTAGGACAAAAACGGTGGTTGAGTATTATACGGGGTGCCCACTTCGGAGGGGATCGGCCGATCTTGGTCCGATCGAAGATCGCCGAGGACCTTTTCAGCTTGCGCAAAATTAATGATTTCGCGTGTAAGCACTCCAATATTTGTCCTATTCGATACACAAGTCACAAAATAAAATAAAAGTAAAGAGCACGCAACTTTTACCGTACCGGTATACCCCTCATGTCTTAAAACCTCAAAGAGATCTTGGCATGAGGATCTATGACCACTATGATCATCTAAGTTAAAGGTATGAAAATCCATTCGCTCTTCATCAGCTGTTAAACACATACACGTACACACACACACACACACACACACACACACACACACACACACACACACACACACACACACACACACACACACACACACACACACACACACACACACACACACAGACATAAGTCTGAATCCCGCATGAAGAAGTCTTTACTTCATAAAGTAGGCCTATAATATTTCAGGTTTTCTTTTGGGACGCTGTCCAAGAGCCTGCCTTCTTATAAAAATCCGTTGTGTTGATGGGAATGCTAATTTAACTGACTGCACTGCAGTCGCAAGAGAGAGAGAGAGACAGACAGAGAGAGAGAGAGAGAGAGAGAGAGAGAGAGAGAGAGAGAGAGAGAGAGAGAGAGAGAGAGAGAGAGAGAGAGAGAGAGAGAGAGAGAGAGAGAGAGAGAGAGAGAGAGAGAGCCGGGGGGGGGGGGGGGTTGGGAGGGGGGATACGAAAGAAATTTAATTAAAAATTAAAAGAGTAAAAGACAACTTTGTTGAAGGCAACTGGAAGTAGTGGAAGGGGTATGATAGGCCTACCTAACCCTACAAAATGAGCGAAACGCTGAACGAACAGTTCGAACAGTGTCATGGAACTCTTTCGTGAATAGAGAAAGATAAACTACTGATGGTCACACCAAATCAATCCGCTTAGGTCTATCTCATATTGCCTAACTTAAAAGCCTTTTTAGTAAGATATTAAATCGGCAAAATTGATGTAATATTGTTTTTTTTCACTTTTGACTGGAGATATTTGAAAATGTATTTTAAAAAGTTACATATATTGTTGCACTATTTGTTCTTTTCCATTGCCGAAGTATTTCCGCCTTGGCTGTACGTCGGCCTTTTATCGTGTGGCCGTCGAGGTAAGTGGCTGGAGTCCATGTGGCTGCGTAGAAAATGTGAAAATAATTTACTTTTCATGATACTAATCGTATTCTTGCATATTTACAATTGTTACATTTTAGTGTTTATTTTGATTATGTGTGGTTGAATTGGTGGACGGAATATTCTGTTAATTTTAGAGGTTCTAGATTAGTTGGGTTGGTGTTGGATTGCCCACTATCCTATCTTATTCCTATACTCTGCCTTTGCATGACCATGTGGTATGGCCTGCCGTTGGGGTAGCCTTGTGGGCCCTGCTTTCGTACTCGTGATGCTAGATCTAGAAATTTAGCTGTCCTGATAGAATTCTAGACGATGTTGCCGTGAATTCTTCGAAGGAAGTGGCTATTCTCTCCCGGGGTGAGAAAAAAATACGATCTAATCTAGATTTTTAGGCTAGATCTAGAATCTAGATTCTAGATTAGATCTAGATCTACCTCTGACTACCTCTCGCCGTGGGTGAGACTTGCCAGCGTAGGCTATTCTCACCCGGTGTGAAACAAGACCTGTTTTTCCTCATTTTGGAATAGATTCTACTGTCTATCGGTGTGGATGATCAAATTGATAAAGGCCACCTCTATTCTCACCCGGAGTGAGAATAGTGCAGGCGAGTCTTGTGGCTATTCTCACCTGGTGCGCGTTCACCCTAAACCACAGAATTCGGCGCTTTTTCGGTAGTTCCCACCCCCCTTATTTGATAGAGCCTGACCTACATCTAGATCTAGATTTCTAGATCTAGATCTTTCTAGATCTAGATCTATATACGTTTGATTAGCGGCAAGCTAAGATGTCAAACCTAACAACTGCAAAACATTAAATTGTGGTAAAATTCATGGGGGCATGCCCCCCTGAAACCCCCCACCTTGTTTTTATTAGGTCAGGGGGGCAAGCCCCCCTGAAATCCCCCTACTCTTGGGGCCAAAACCGGCGAATAACAAATGCGGGGTGGGAACTAGATCTACCGAAAAAGCGCCCAGAATTCTACACTACTGTGATAACAGAAAAATTGTAGATTTCTGTGTCGTGAACAAACGTTCCATTACTACTGTAGCCTACTGAAAGCGTACAATTTTGTCTGTGGGCAGTGGAGAGAGAGAGAAAGAGAGAGGAGTAGCGCGAGAATTTCCGGGCAAAACAAAATGGCGACCCGCGTAGTTCGGCTCGGTTCGAAAAGTTAAATAGCCGTAGCATCTTTGTAGACAACCAAATTAATTTACTTTTGTGTTTTAACATCATTTTTTAACTTTGTGTTGGTCAATTTGATCGTCCACACCGATAGTCAGTATTCAGAAAGAGAGAGGAGGGGAGGAGTTGATCTTGCGAGAACTTCCGGGTGGGTGAGAATAGCCACTTTCATTGATAAAAGCCAAGAAAAAATTACGTTATAGCACAATAAATAGTAAGCTAATTTGCTACTGGCTATTTCACTTTTCGAATCGAGCCGAACTATGGGGTCGCCATTTTGGAAGGACTTCCGTAACGAGCGACCACTCCAATGTACGCAATAAAGAAGGGACTTTTGAGTGGGTATGTAAAAGATAGGGTTTAGTATTTGGTTGGGCAATAACAGTAAACTTCGTTTGTGTTAGGCTACTTTGTATTCCTCTTGCCTTCCTTTGTCTCTTCACCTGGAATGGAAATTATTAGTGACATGTTAACATCATAAGGCAAACACAATAATATGACATGATTAGAAAATCAGTGGCGTGGCTGGGAATCAAACCTGTGAGTGAGGGAAATAAACATGGGAAGGACTTCCGTAACGAGCGACCACCCCATCAAACACAATAAAGAAAAGGCCTAGACCTACCCCTATCCCTGCCCCAAGCCCTCAATTCTACTCTGTCTCATAGTGGTCGCTCGTTACGGAAGTCCTCCCTAAACAGCGCTGCCGGAGAGCGGAAGTTGATAAAGTATGCGGGGTCAACAATGGCTGCGCCCTGAGTAAATTCTACTAATCCCCGACTCAGATCTTCAAATCGTTGAACGGCCTAAAACTGCGCAAAGGACCGTAATTTTGTCATGTCCGGGTGGTATAACAGTGGCTCTCGGTCTCCCATAAGAATTGTGGTGCTGAACAAGTACAATCTTGAATAAATAGTGGTCGCTCGTTACGGAAGTCCTCCCGCCATTTTGTTTTGACCAGAAGTTCTCGCAAGATCTACTCGTCCCCAGTTCTCACAAGATCTACTCGTCCCCAGTTCTCGCAAGATCTACTCGTCCCCCCTCTCTCTCTCTCTCTCTCTCTCTCTCTCTCTCTCTCTCCCTCCCTCTCTTTCTGAATACTGTATCGTTGTGGACGATCAAAATGACCAAACGGATCCGTTGACCTAAATAAAGTTAAAAAATGATGTTAAAAAAACAAAAAACTAGATCTAGAATCTAGAGTACATCCTGTGGTGCGATATACAGTAAGCGATAATCTACCTAGATCTAGATCTAAACCCTAACCGTAGCCGTAACTCTTCAATCTTGTATAGGCCAAGTTTGCCCAGTAGACCTTGTCACAGTGAAGTAGGCCTTAAGTGCCTTTCCTCTGCAGGACTCCTTCTGGTGAGCGGATAGCTTGATCTAGATTCTAGATCTAGAGAATAACTTTTTTTGGTTTATTTACGAATCGAGTGGCCTGCGTGTGTGACAGTGTGTGTGTGTGCTAATCAGGTTGGTTCTACGTTCGGCCGCATGTCGCACACACACTCTACCAGGTCTGGGTGCTGAAACTTTGAGATCATGTAAAATCTTACAATTGCCGAAATATCCCACAAATACGCTCTCTGGGGGCATACGGTTGGCAGCTCTGCAAATAGCCTAAATATTATACCTGTTTACCTATTTCAGGTGAAAATCCACAATGCCAGGTGGAATCCCAAATATCCAAGGCAAGACCTATACCACTCCACGACGTCCTTTTGAGAAGGAACGTCTTGACCAGGAGTTGAAACTCATTGGTGAATATGGACTGAGAAACAAACGTGAAGTCTGGAGAGTCAAGTATGCTTTGGGTAAAATCCGTAAAGCTGCCAGAGATCTGCTAACCCTGGATGAGAAGGACCAGAAGCGACTTTTTGAGGGTATGTTGGTTTTTACTTGAAGTTTGATAAGTGGGAGCTCTGGTGTGGTTTGCTTTTGTTCCTGTCGAACATCTATCGTCCTTATCTCTCCTTTTTTGTGTTACTTTCTCGTAACATCTACTTTAATCTTATGCACTTACATTATGACCTTATTGTGTTGCAAGTGCTGGGAACAGCTTGATTTTGTCAATGTTTGTTGTTTTGGTATTACTATTATTTTACTTTCACATCCGTCTTATCTCAAGTTCAGATATTTTCTAATCTATTTTATGTTAATTTTGACTTCATATCCATTGCAAATAATTATTTTTTGTTGAGATGTTTGAAGTTTTTGACACAAAAGGCCTGAAATTGCATAGTATTTTGCATATTTTAAAAAATGACAATATATAGCCTATCCATTCTTGTATGATAATTGTAGTGTGGTTTGCAGGGATATTGAACTAATGTGCCTTTGTTCAAAATATTTGGTCCTAATTTCACGTTCAGCGTCTTTTCAGAAAGTTGTTTGTCATGATTGGGCATTTGTCTGTGTGTCGCAAAAAGTTTAACATTTTGAAATAATACTTGTACGTTCTTTCAGGTAATGCCCTTTTGCGTCGTCTTGTACGTATTGGTGTGTTGGATGAAGGCAAAATGAAGCTTGATTACGTTCTGGGTCTGAGACTGGAGGACTTTTTGGAGCGCCGACTGCAGACGCAGGTTTTCAAGTTGGGTCTGGCTAAGAGCATTCACCATGCCCGTGTGCTCATCAGACAGAGACACATCAAGTAAGTCATTTGTCATTAACCCTTTGAGAGGCGAATTAATTTGCTCTGTCCAGTCCCATAGAGGCAAATTAATTTGAGAACTTCATGAAAATGTCTTGGGTCCCGAGAAATGCTTTGTAACTTCATTTCTTAAGATATAGAAATGTAACCAAAGATCTTTGAATTGGAAATTTAATTAAGAAAAAACATGGGATAACAATTTTCAGAAGAATTTCTTGCCATAGATTTTATTTGTTTGCTTGTCTGAGTGTCTTTGTGTGTGTCTTGACATGTCAAATTTCTCCTTGTGAGGCTGATACTTTAAAAGAGCTAGGGAAACAGAATGCTACCGTACTCTTTGTGCATTGAAATGCAGTGTTTCCCCTTGATTCACCGATATCCCAATAAAATGTGTTGAACAGGTTGCAAACATTCATATTTGCTACCATTTCACATTCGGTTACTGCCTTAATATTCATTTTGCAATCCAAGTCTGGGTCTGAACTTTAGTTTGGGGCGGGAAATGCTAGGGATATCTTCCTTGAAAAGAGTTAAACTTAGTTTGAACCATTTCCTGTGGTTCCGTACACAAAATCGGGTCTCAGGTGCCAGGTTCATGATTGCAACTTGTCGCGATAACCTCACGGGGGGGGGGGGGGGGGAGGAGATCAGGCTGATTTTGGATGGGGAATTGTAATTGTTGCAAATTACTTGGTGCTAATCTCTCAGAAGGTCCCTCGACTGTCTGTTTGGGTAGTAGGAAAAGTTGTGTTTCTTGACATTAGTTTTGATTTTCATCCTCTGCAGCTTGAGCCAAGAATGAGCCTTTTGTGGGTTGTAAGTACAAAAATAGATGATGGCACCCATGTGTCCACGTTGATGTCCGTACTGGAGAGCGGCTGTGCGCTAACAGGCCACGGTGCTTTATGATGGTTGGATGATGTAAAACATTGATAGGCCACTGAGGTTATCAAAATCTCATGTCTATCGATAGAATCATAATGATCTTACAAAGTTGCTGGATGGTGTAGAACATTGATAGGCCACTGAGATTATTGAAATCTCATGTCTATTGATAGACCCAATGTTTTCCCTTGCTGGGAGCAGCACAGGGTAAAGTATACAGACTTCTCTACTGCTGTCTACCGTTACAATCACAATAAGGCTACAGTACACCTCAACGTAAGACTTTTGCAAAACATCCAATATATTTCGTGTCACTATTCTTGTCTCTATTCTAAAGTACACTTTCCTCAAGCCCCGGTTGCACGCAACGATAAATTTTTTTAAAAGAACTGGACGGTCTATCGATCATGAGACAAATCATCAGGTGTAACCTCAAAGTTTGGACAATGGCTTGGAGACTCAGTCGAAAAATCAAGCGCTGTTTAATATTTTCAGTGCGATCACGGTCAGATCGAGGTGGGGGGCACTGTGACGTAGAATCACTTTATAATTTGAGGCAGCGCGGGATTAAACACAGGGTTAAAAGATTTTAGTATAGTTATCCCAGGTAAGAACTGATTTTATATTCGGAATCAGCATCTCAAAATAATCTGGGTTGCTCGGGGAGAACCTGAATTGATGCAGGTTTTAAACAAATTTTTTTAAAACCATTTTTATTAGTTGATTGTCAATGATGAAGTTGCGTATCAAGGTCACCCGGTGCGTTGCACATCTGCAGTCAGTCAATGACTAGGAATCTCCCTGATCGAAAGAAAACTAGACGATAGATTGGAACGCCTAATCAGACTGCACAGCTCGATAAAACGGACAGTTCTAGCATACGACGAATCTGGCAGTTTATCGTTGCGCATAACTGGGGCTATAGCTCGACGTTCGCGTGCCTCACTGTCCGGCTTCTTGGCCACTTTGTATATTTTATGCTAAAATGCAGGTGTGCTGTAGCATAGTTGTTTGTATATTGTTTCATTCTTGTTCTCCTACCTGTTTGACTTCAAACTTATGCTTGGTTTATCTTGTGGTCTGCGAGGTATGTTTGGCTGCCCTATCTGATGTGTTGATTTGGTTTGGGACTGTATTTAGGATTGAAAGGGGGGTATCATTTGTTGTCAGTTCTTTTTTTGATGGTTTTGAAAATAATCAGTTGGAATTATTCTTTTGGTTTCTGAAAAAAGGAAGTTATTTGAGCTGGAGTGATTGTTTCAATCACTGAATAACTGACCCGTTCTGTTTGTTTCAGGGTGCGCAAACAAGTGGTGAACATCCCCAGCTATGTTGTGCGTCTGGACTCTCAGAAACACATCGACTTCTCACTGAGGTCACCATACGGTGGCGGCCGCCCAGGTATGTTCTTAATAATTTTCATGTGTGTCATGATGCAGTGGAATCAGGCGTCAAGTGAAAGTATATGGAGCGATTTGTGTCATCTGATGTTGTGAACATGGGGGTTTGGTGGGGGAATATCAGGTGCTTCTGAAAAAAGACCATTTACGGCTCAACGGATGATAAAAGGCATATATATAGAACCATATATTTTCTCAAACCTGATAGAATGAGCTGTGCAAAAATGAGTGATCAAATACAAGCAAAACGCGATGAAGTCAACAATTAGTACATTAGCACAGCAAATCAATTGATAACAGATAGCGTGTAGTCGTTCAGCTTGATCGCGTCACTATCGATCGATATCTGGACCAAGAGACGTTCAACGGGGTCAAGATAAATTGCAAAGTCATGGGTCACTATTTATAACTTTCACCTGCAATGTTGTCCAAGGAGTACTGAAATTTTCCATTGATATGGGTCAGGGCCTGCACCCTTTATATATAGGGGCTGCGCACTTCCAGGTTTTAAAGCCTGTCCATTTGCCTTACTTTTAATGGGAAAAAAAATTCCCAAACATGCAGAACATTCTACTTTCATTATTTTGACAAGCGCCTGATTTCATCATGCTGCTTCATGTCTTTTCAAAGATGTTGCAAGTTTAGCTCTGGAACTTTGGCGTATTCAAGCATTACTGCATCTCGACTCTCCACATCCTCAAGGCAGATCATCTACAACTCATACCATTTTCCCGTTCATGAAGCTATCAGAGGATAGCAATGTGTTCATGATTCTTTGATCAGTTTGAAAAGCGTGAACATTTCCTCTGACATTTGGTTCCTTGACCAAGCCCATATTTACCTTTCAGGTTTATACAAAATGTCTATTTGTTGGGCAACCTCCCCCCTCCTCCCCCTATTGTCTTGAGAAACGGCTCCATACTGCAAGGCGTACAGTGTGTGTGGCTTGTGAGTTCTCATGGTTGAGTGGATCGTTTTTCACCACCATTGAACATAACAAACGCCGCATTAAAATGTGTCGAGTCCAAAGGACATATAGATCACTGGTTCTTGGAATTCCAGAATTTAATCACTTTTTTACTCCGTGGGAGAAAAGAAATATTGTTTAAAGGTTACAGGGATGGGAAGATTAACATTTTTCCTTCCCTCTTAGTTTTAAAATCTAGTCTTTTCGTGACTTTCCTTACAAGATCTTTTAATCTTTTAAATTTGTGCAATTTGCTTTTTTAGCTGATTTTTGTTTTAAAAAACCAAAAAAACCTTATTTCCGTTTTCAAAAATAAGTTTCTTCTTTGTGAATTTTATGCCAAACAATTTCCTTTTGATCCTATTCCAAATTACAACATTCTAGTACAAATTTTGGGTGAGGTATTGAGAGAAAAAAGTTGTGCTGTTGTTTTGGCTTCTTTTTTTTCTTTTTTTTGATCACCTTGTATTTGGTGTTGCTCAACTGTGCTAATAAAGCCTGTGTTGTTACCAGAACTTAAAAATCGGGGGGGATAAAGAGACAAGTACTGTTTTTGTAGAGGCTTCATTTTTCCTACATTGTCAAAACCTGATATACAAAGTTTAACTGCTTTTTATTAGAAATAATGATTCTTAAATTTTTGTGGAGGGAATCCCCTCATGTGCTTTGGGAATTTTTTCTTTGTAACTAATGGGCTCTGCTTACTTGGCTGCAAAATGTTTGTTTCTAGATCTGTGTAAGAGGTGTGGGATACTGTAAAAAGTTGCTGTAGATCTGAATAGTGATCTTCTTAGTAGCGAGCTAGAGAGGGTTTTTAGTGCCTATGTAGACTAAAGTCTACTGGAGTAGAGGACTGATAAATTGGTGTTGTTTCCCTCAGGTCGTGTCAAGAGGAAGAACGCCAAGAAGGGCCAGTCCAGTGGTGGCGGAGATGATGATGACGGTGACGAGTAAGCAGTGGACTTTGCAACATGTTGAATGTTGATGTCTGAATAAATTCGTCTTACAGATATCCTGGTCTTTTTCTATTTTTTTGTTACCCTATAGAGATTTTCAATCTCTTGGCTATGTCAGTTTTGTTTTGATAGAAATAGCTTTGTGTTGCAGAGAAATGTTGGATTATGGGGGTCAATATAATTTAAAGATCTAGAATCCTCTTCGGTGGTATTCTTGCAGAGAAGCGTTTGTACTGATATTGAAGTGCGAATGATTTTAGTATGTTGCCAGTGTGGCACAATTCCAGATACAATGGAGATTTTTATGACCAGCCTCATCAAATTCAAGAGGTTTTATGGACCCAAAGTATTGATTCGATTACTTGCATATTGACCCATGAGCATGATGCGAGTGCTCTAGATCAAGTACATTTTAAATGGGGAGGAAATTTTGTCCCTGTAATGCTACAGCAAGCGGTATCCTCATGACTTGCCTCATTACTGTTGGGACAGGAAAGCAGAGCATTAGCATATGGAATAAACATGGCGAATTTTCCCACTTGACACACAGTAAGCTTAAGTTGATGAAAATAAAAGAAAGGCAGGCTGCACCCATTTGACACAGTGTGAGTACCGATAACCCTGAGTTGATGGTATGAACGAATGAAACTGCACCCAGGTAAACATGGTAAACCTGAGTTAAGTATACCATAGAATGGCAAACTGCACCCATATGACTCGGTGTAAGCCCGAGTTGATGACTTGAAACCAAAGAATGGCGAATTGCCCCCACTTGACACACAGTGAGCCTAAGTTGATGGTTTGAAACAAAAGAATTGCGAACTGCACCCACGTGACACGCGCTGGGTGAGCCCATTTGAGTAATCTCGGGTTGAGGGTGTGGCCTACACATTTTTATCTGCCAAACTCTTGGGAGGGGGGAGGCTTGAACTTGATGCACTTTGGTGACACACATGTGGCCTACACATTTTTATCTGCCAAACTCTTGGGAGGGGGGAGGCTTGAACTTGATGCACTTTGGTGACACACATTTTTTAACTGGTGACTGAAACTGAATGTAATCTTGGTCTGTCACCACTTTTGTCTTTTTCAACTTTCTATGGGGTGGGAAGGCTTGTACAGTAGAACAGGACTATAGCGGGACCTTACCGAATTCATTCCTATGGAATTTGCATTCCTTATTAGTTATAGAGTAAATTATACTACAGCAGGAACTCTTCCACTCCCACAGCAGGATTTTTCTTCTAGAACGTAAGTCGTAAGTCCCGCTATAGCCCTGTTCCACTGTACCTGCAACTGGAACAATTAAGGGGATCCACTGGTCAGATCAGTAAAAATTTTGAAAAAAATATCAGTTTTCGGATTTGGGAGTATCTTAATAGTTATCAATATCAAGGATCCATCTTTAGAAGTAGAAGCCTAATTCCTTATCAAACTTAGAAATAGCTGGAAAATGCATTTGAGAGAGGTAGGAAAATCTTCACCAAAAATTATCTCTCTTTGCAGTTCTCTCAGAATTGTTTATCTGACCAGGTTGCAACACTATATTGAGTAGATCTCAGAAAGTTACTGTCAGAATTGTTTCAAATTTGCACACAATCTTTTATACACATTTTTCTATAACCTTACAGTAGCATTTTTCTTTTTATGGTACTCATTTGAAATTTTAGGCCTTTTTATTTTACAAAATCATAAAATATTGGAGACCTGAATGTAGTGCAGGACTGTAAGGCTCACAAGTCAGTACAGAAATTTCAAATTTGGCCCTACTGTAAGGTTATTCTACCTACCAGCAGTAATCGCCATGCCAAATGTTAGGCTTCTATCTTGAAGCATGTTGATGATTGACAAAATGTAAAATTGGTTTTGAAAATGCTGAATCAATCCTTTATTTTTGATGGCTCGAGATTATTATTGCTAAAATCTTGAATTATTTGCTTGGTAACCTTTTTTTGTACTATGTCACCACCTTTGATGCAGAAAAGCAAGCATTAGACCAAAAACTATAGCATTTGGGTGTTGACCATAGCTACACCCCCTTAATGATTCAATGAAACAAGTGAAAATAGTTTAATTACGTGTAGTTTGTATGTTGTTGTAGTGGGTAAAACTAGACTTTTTCTTGTACGAGGTTGTACAGTGGTAACCATGGTACAGTAGAACTCGGATTCAACGAGGTCGCCGGACCTGACCGAAAATCTCGTTGAATCGAGTGTTCGTATAGCAAACATGAGGTTTTGTGTTGATAATTACAGGCACTGAGCAAGTAATGTGTAAAGAGAAGTAATAAGTACATGTAGTGCCTGAAATGCCTACACATGAAAAAAAGACCGATTCGTTCAAAATCAAATGCACGCCCGAGTCATCTCGATTGTTTGGACTAAAAGTTGTTTTGCTGTGTAGAGCCTAGCAGACGGCAACTTATGATTCCATAGACCAGCACACAATTCAATACGTAGATCTTCGTCAAGACTAGCTTATCATTGGAATGATGATCAGTTGCCGGGGGTAAAAAAAGACTGACGCGTTTGTATCTGCGACGTTTAACGCCCGGAACACTAGTGCCCCTCCCCTTTCCGCGACACACACACAGTACAGTACACAGTCACCCGTGTGCAGGCCGCCCATCCAACCCCGAAACGCGCCAGACATGTGCACATGCCAACAACGCATATTAATATTGTGTTGGTATGAAAAAAGGCCGCTGATTGGTCTCATGCAATTGGCTAAGAAAATCATAGCATAGTTCACGATACAGTTGCAATGGATGGTTTCCGGGAATAGATAAAGTTCGTTCTGGGAGAAAAATGAGTGAAGCCACGTTCACCCTGGAAGCGACCTGGTTGAATCCGAGCTCGCTGATTTAAGTGCTCGTTGAATCCGGGTTATTTTTATTGATTATAAAGAAGAAAAAAAAACCGGGGAGGAATTTATCTCCCCTCGCTGAATCCGAGTTCCACTGTATATAACAAATAACAGGGATTTTTTAAATCGCTGTTTTTTCCTACTCTTTGTCTCTATGAAAAGTTATCGGCAATAAGTTCAGGGCCTCATCGGAGCCCAATTGGTTATAGCATAATAATAGTAATAGCAGTGACAAAAGCTCGTTAACAATGGGTAAAATCCCTAAAAAGTAAGAGAGAGTGACGTAGTGATGGAGCAAGCCACGCCACTGCACTGCAAGCACACACGCAACGGGTGAAGCATGGGTAAAAGTTTTCCGGCTTTTGAAAATGAGCTTTCCAACTTTTCCGGTTTGGGACATATTGTCGACTTCATATATATGCATTTCGGAAGTAGTCATTCTCCCCATCCAGTCTCTAGCTCTTTGCATTTGGTTACGTTGCTGGTCTGTCTCAGCTTGCCCTACTGGCCAAAATGAGCGTTGCAAGCCCAGAAATAACTTATAACCCAATTTGATCTATGTCGCAGTAAACACTAGGCCAACGACCTCGATGTTTTTCATCTGGCAAAACCGCTCTGTGATTTGCCCAGGTTTAGCCATATTTTGCAAATTGTGGCTGGTTTTGACATCTTTGGTTCATGTCTGTGGGTCGTTTGATGTGGAGCCTATATTATTCTGTTTGTTAGAACACTCACAAAGACGTGAAAATTCATACACCTATATAGCGAGGGGAAAAATCGGCGACATCGAGGGTAGATCTGATTACAAGCAGACATATAGACGGCTGCAAATTTCGTTTTACCGATGAAGCCGTGGAGAGAGAGAGAGAGAGAGGGGGGGGGGGGGGTAGGAGTGAAGGTCTTGACCTCTCAATAGGCCCACACGAGTAGTGTAGCCTGGGTGTAGGCCAAGGACATGTTTGTTTCATTGTTTCATACGACACAGGAGTGTTCAGCGGTAGATCTAAATCTAGATCGAGCCCGCTCACTTTAGTTGCGGTGTAGTCTATAGTTCAAGTTGTCAGGCTACCGGACCCGTAATTTCAGAATTCTCCGATGATGGCCTGATAGCTGTTTCAATTGCGGCATACACAAACAGTGGCGGTGGGTAGTGAAGGGCTCACGGGCTTGAGCCCCCCTCCCCAAGTCTATCCCAAGGCAAATGAAAATAAGGAAATAAGCAGTTGAAACTGTCTGATCGCCCGCAATAAACACAGAGTGATCAACTTGGCGGCTTGCTCGTTTATCCAATCACTGTTGTCACGGCTTACAACTATAGTAACCTAACAGCCAATCAAATGTCTTTCGGGCTCAGCAATCAACCAGCCCGTTCACACGGTCCCTCCTTAATGAAACCCCTCTTGTACGAAGGTAGAAGGCTGGAAAAAATAACACTGCACAGACGGCTCACGCTCTCCC
The DNA here is from genome assembly GCF_000002075.1 of Aplysia californica. Lineage (NCBI taxonomy): Eukaryota > Metazoa > Mollusca > Gastropoda > Aplysiida > Aplysiidae > Aplysia > Aplysia californica. The sequence goes on along the minus strand of NW_004797291.1, from coordinate 2,489,749 downwards.
AGCCCTGAAAATGGGGTTACAGTTTACGATACACTTTCCCCCAGTGACACAGACCTATGCGCCCATTGGGCCTTTGTTAGGCGCGTTCTATTTTCCGCAACAACACGACTTTACACGACCCAATCCACCTCCTAGACGGTATGTGTTTGGAGTGCTGTGTGTTTGTGCCGCTGATATTTAACAGTTATTAATTACATAAAACCATTTTTGATGCAACTTTTTCATCAGATAAAAACTAATTAGAGAAAGTAGGAGGTGAAACGGCTGCGTCCCCACCATCCCGAAGAATTTAACGTAGAACAAAGAGATGGAAGACAAAGGTGACTCTTCTCGTTTGAATGGTTCTCAAAATGCCGTGGCTCGCGCCTCGCCGTGAGTATAGAAAAATCATCACTGTTCTGTTCTTATTGCTTGCTTTTTGGTGGTAAAGAAGTGGAAGAAACCTAAGAAGCCCCACCCAAATCTTGGTCCACCCACCGCCACTGCATACAAATGATCAATATTATTCATAGTAATAGTAGGCCTACTGCTGTCACTTTCAAAACAAGCGTTCTCCAAGTCCAAGTTCTGATAAATCGGGCCCGTCATCAAGACCCGTGAGTAAAACTTTCAGTGGTGCGTTTGCATCCTGTGACATGACGTCGGCGTGCGAGTTTCGCGCGTGTCAGGGACAGTCCGTTGACGGGGTCAATTAAAGTTCATGCACACTGGTTGAAGCGTCTTTCGAGGCTTACGAGGGGGGGGGGGGGGGGGGGTAGACACTTGGACAAGGAGTCCTTGACGTGTGATACATGTACTTCAGAATTTAAAAAAATAATAAAACGCACACACACAGCGCGCGCGCAGAGGGCCTATACATGGAATATAATATATTTATGGACACCCTTGGAAAATGTTTTATTCAGCTGGCTAGTCACCTTGGTGATTTGTCGTTGATCCAGATTTTTAGATTTCATAGAGTGGCAGATTTTGTTTATATATAATGCGAGCGGAGAGTCTGCTTGTGAAGGCATGTAGCCGGTAGCCGGTGTGTCACTGTCAGCGCTTTCTCTTCAAATAGAGACTACGCACTATGCAGCAGCTTGCCCATGTTCGGTACAGTTAGGTCTAGGTGAAGTTGTTTTTAGAAGAGAATGAACCATAGCAGAGCAAAAGAAACGTACCAAGACTTCTCGGTTAAAGGACAAACGGCTGATCCTAGCAGAGGTGGACGAAAAATCAATATTAAAACCCAATCTGCAACACGTTTGAGATTCCGAACAAAAAACAACAACACCGGATGGAAAGTACATTGTATTGAGAATTAGGCCTATCCTATAGTGCTGAAACAGGGACGAAAAGGCAAAAGCTGATAAAGTAGAGGGAAGTGGAACAAGCAATGTTTTGCTGGTTTGAAAAGGGGCAGGTTATAGTTATTTAAGTTATAGCTATTTCTATGTCAAGCCAAATGATTTCAGTTAAGATTGAGGACTACAGCATTAAAATTAAAACAATTAAGCATCAGGGGGCATAATTCATGTAAATTTTGACCTGATAGTCTAACTTCGTTATCTTCCTTGGTGCAGCCTAGAATTTGTGCATCGCAAAATTCGTACATTACGAAAAGATTTCTATGTCCAGCCGATTTCACCATCAGCTGCAACAGTCCAACCTACAGCCCCAAATAATGTGTACACAAGTGCCATGCACCATTGCTGAACTCATATTTAGCAAGAATCCACTGTTGTATTTTTTAAAATGTGGACTGTGACAGTGACACGCTCTTTAAAATAAAAAAAATGTGTGTCTCAGTCTCAGTGAGGATTGTGATAAAATACGTCTGTGAAAAATATTAACATCCAGGAATAGCACATTGCTGTAGTGTTTTGCGGACCCAGAACCCGGTTGGATGGATTGTTTTCAAAGGAATGCATTGATGAAAGTACCTGTGCTACATGTATCTTGATGGAATGTGTGTTTTATCAGACGATGTTTCTTAATGCGTGTAATTTTCAGGCGTAGACATTTTATTAATTCGGATTTCAGGTTTTTGAACCTGTCAGTGCTTTCAGCCATGAGGGGAAGCGAGAGAGGGCTTTTTGTGGGTACTTGTTTATAGAGGAATATCATTCGGTAGCTACAAGACCACATGTATGTGCCATCATTCGTATCTGTTCCTTGTGTCCATTATTATTATTTCCCTTATTTGTCAATCGTATTCATCTGCTTTATTTCTGTTCCGTTTCTGTCCCAGTCATGCATCGTCTGACGTATGTCTTCATTGTGCTTGATTATTTAAAGTCTACGTCAAGTCACAAAGAGTGTTGACATTTATCTAGATTAATCCACAAATGCTTACTTCCATTGCATTTCTGATATAGGCTATAACAGGACTTTTTCTCTGGTCCAACCATCCCTGTGTTTTATTGTATCAGGTTTCCTCTGTACTTGTAAGCCTACGACTTCGACTTTTGAGTCTCAAGCGTTTAGAAGAGAATGGAATGTGGTGGTTCTGGTGTCTAAGTCTATCGTATTCTGATTGCATGCGGCGGGCATGTTTTATTATTCCCAAGTGGGGGAGTTAATTTATGGAGTATTGGGAGGCTGTATCCCAGACAGCTCAGGTTGGTCCTGTCGGACAGAGTTGATGAAGACCTCTTCTTTGTCATCTGAATAATGAATTAATATGATGTGAAACATTAACAACAATCTAAATGAAACTGGCGTCTATGGTTCGATGCTTCGCATCAGAAAGCAGGACTGGAGAACCAAGTCTGGTTCCCGAGTGGGAAGAAATATTTTGAGTAGGCTACTATCTCGGTGTTTCTTCTACGTATTGGGATGACATAGACATCTTTAATTACATTAAATAATTAATGTTTGTGCATGATGTATTCCCCTCCGTCTCAACCTGGGTTCGCCTGGCAGGCAGGGTTGGAAGCCTTCCTCCTACATAAACTACATTATGAATATTATGATATCTCTAAATTGTGCCGATGTTATTAAATAATAAAACACCTCAAGAGATCTATGTCTATATATTTTTCCAAACATTCAATCAATAAATGTGATGGTATAGTGTATAGTAATTAATAGTAGGTAAAAAAAAATAATTGAATTTTAACTGCACTTGTTTGTGATAGTGCTGACATGGTATTTGTGTACTGACTGACTTACACACTGTTAGACGTAGGAAAGTGTTGGCACTTCAATCTTGAGTCTTAGCATGTAACCCTTCTGCCGGTATAGCTGTAGGCAGTTGCATTTTGTACTGAGCTGGACCTCATTTGTCCCGATGATAGAGCCATAGAAAGTGCTCAAAGACAATTTAAGTGGAGTAATGGATACCTTGAATTTGACCTTATTGGTGACTGACAGCATCACGGCCGACTACGGAAAGTTTAAATCATCGCCAATCAAATACAAAATACCAAAGCAGCCTGATTCTTGGCTTGTTCTGTAGGTCTTGATAGTTTCTTTTTGGAAAGCACCACAACATACAACCAGACATTGATGTGGAGAAGGGCAGAGAATGAATGAGTTCCCCAGCCTAGTTAAACAACTTAATGTAACATTTTTAGTACCATGACCAATATTGGGCTGATTTTTGTCTTTATAATTTATAGGCACATAACTAAAAAAACTGGGATTCAACGAGGTCGCCGGGCCTGACCTAAAATCTCGTTGAATCCGAGTGTTCGTTATAGTAGGTAGCGTAAACACGGCCTCGCGGGCACTCGTGGCCTTCCGACCGCGTGGTATCGGTAAAATCGGGGTAATTCCGATCGCTGTTTCTTTGCTCTTTCGCTATAAAACACCAAGTGCCGTACACCTTGTAAAAGTTCAGCTTTTCTTCGTTACAATGGTGTAAGTTGTTTATATGTCCGATTATTAGGAGCTGGAGAATCGCTGACGAAAGCGAAGCCCCTCGCTGTCGGAATGCGAGGTCGGCCGGTTGAAAAATTGACACGCGTGCATTCAAATGCTTCGCGGAACGAGGGATGATTAAATACCGTCTTTTCATTGGCGGAGAACTGTAGAGCTTTAAACGAGCTTTCCCGTGATATAAGTTTAGCCTTTGGCGTCTTTATAGAAAGCTTTTAAAAATACCGTCAAAATGTTAAAAGTATCCCTTTTTACACAAAATATGTATAATACCGACTTATAACTGGTATCAATTAAAAGATCAGTTCCTTTTCTATTAGAATAAAGTTATTAACTTGGAATTATTTTTCATCAATCCTTCCGCGAGACTCAGAAAGCATGTGACCCCGCACGCGGGGTACACTACAGTATAGAGCCGACTCGCTCGCCGCGGGGGCCGGTGCGTGCCGCCGGGTCAACGCTCGGTGTTTTTGTCGAAATAACGACAGATCGTCGTGTTTGAGGCAATAAAATACTGATTTGTAAAGATCTCACTGTCTTGAAAAAAATTAGGCTCCATATATTTGTTATAGTGATTGTACTCTGTTAATGTGGAGATGTTTAGTGCACTCGGTACTTTTTTTTATGTCTGTCAAACATGGGGTTGCAGCCAGTGACTGACTTAAACAAATTTGATCAAATTTTAAACAACTTCAATTTTCTTAAAAAGCAAGTAATGTATAAAGAGAAGTCACAAGTAGTGCCTGAAATGCCTGCATATTATGAGCTGTGCAAACAAGAGACCGATTCGTTCAAATGCACATACCTGTGTCATTTCAATTTTCAAAATGGACCTTTTGCTTGGAACTTGGAACCTTATGTTTGTTACAGATATCTATCCTGTATGACTGACCGAGCAAATAATGCAACATGCAGATTTGGGAGACTTCATTTGTAATGAAATACCTTCACTGCCTGAGTTTTTGTTGAATCCGAATTTCATTGTAGTTGTTGTAGGCCTGCTTGTACTATCCTGATGTAAGCCATGCCATCAAAATTGTAACTTTTAACTGTTAACTAGGTCAGTGGTGGCACAGGGCGGGTTCCTCTGGCACAGCAAGAGAGCACACTAGAGGCATTGACATTATTCTCACAGAGGTCACACCATGGTCAACAAGAAGAGGAAATATCAGCAACATTTGGTGATTTATTAAAATTACCAATATGGTAAAAGTAAAGAAATGGCACCCACTTTCGAATTACACATACACATGTGTAAAATGTGTACCCTTAATTCTAAAAACAAGAAATAACTTATTACAACGCATTGACATGGTCCGTGCACATGTTTACTTGTCATTTCTGCACCCATAAGTTAATCGATGGTGGCTAATCGTGGCAACTCTAGAATTTGATAGAAGAAAACAAACAATAGTTCTTCCACTCTCCAACCAACTGAAGGAAACTGATTCCATATAGGGCCTATACTATATATTGTTGAAACTTAAAATTATGAGCACTAGGATTTAAAATTTAAAAAGTATCAGATACAAAATGGGATGGTAACTGTACCATTGTTCTTAGTCTTGTCTTACTATTATTATAAAGGGTGTCCAAAAAAAGAGGGCCCACTAAAGGGTAATAACTCGGTCATCTCTGCACTAATTTCAAACAAAATTCAAACAACTAAATATCTACCACGAGAAAGTCAAGTTTGTAACAATATTAAGAAAATCAATCAAGGTGTTCGAGAAAGTTCGGTAGAAAGAAATTTTTACCAAAATTGGGTAAAACTAAAACCCACAAATTTAGCAACATAAATTTTAATGCACAAATAGTAATAGTAGTGACTATTTGAAATAGAACAAAATGGTTTAGCTTAGTCAATTTTGGTTGAAATTTAAAATTTTTTATACAGTCCAGTCCATTTATAACAGCCTCTGTTATTACACGAACTTGGATTATACATGTACATGTATAACAGTGGTAAATCAAATTCCCGTAAGTAATATGAACCTGGCTATAACTATAACAGTTACTGGGTTCAATTTGTGCAGACTCATATCCAGTGGAATCCTGTTATAACGAGAGGGAGGGGACCGGAGTAAAATGTCCGTTATAGCAAGATTCTCACTATAAGGGATCCAGTAATAAATTCATGGGAAACTGTAAAGTAGGCCTAATCTATGAGTTTGGTGTTCTGTTTATTTCCTTTTGCTTTCTCCCCTGGTGATGATTTTGTTTCAAAAACGACCTCTAGGTTTTACTTGATCAAAAATCTAATCACGTTTCTTTCTCTAGCGCTAGATCAAGCGATATGGACTGACAGCTCGGCGTTGGCGATCAGAAAGAAAGGGCTCTGGGCTAACTCGCCCGCTGTGTTTTCCCCCACCCCACCCCACCCTGTGGTTCATTCTGTCTGCTTGGGCACGTCACACATTCGCTCCATCCATCACATTGCTGTGACCTCTCCATCCCCGCATCTGAGAAGTGAGAGGCATAGTAGGCCTTGATAATCTAAACTAGGCCTAAGGTCGCCTATCACGCGATGGTTTCTGCTTGTCTGCATATGCCACACCCTCCCTACTCAGTCGTTCCAGCCTTCACTGTTGACACACATGGGCTCTCCTATTCTTTGTTTTGCTAGATCACCAACAAGTTTCTCAACTGGCGAGGTTTTGCATTATGTATAATTGGCCTATACACTTGCACAGCAGCAGCAATATTCCGCTATAACCGACTCGCATGTTTGTCTGATAGCGCTATAGCAGTATTTTATTTACAACGGTAAAGAGGAGAAAAAACGGGGTTTCAGAATAGTGTCTTTATATCAGACTTCTCATTTTTTCCGGACTCGTTTAAGTATAAGTGGACTCCACTGTATAACAGTAATCTTGCAAAGCATGAACTTTCCATCGATCAGTCAAATTATTAAATTTGTCTCAACCAAGACATTTTCATTTTGCCTGTCCACAGTGTTGGGGTCACTGATCGATTCTGTCACAGTGTCAGCAAAACAGTGCACTGGAAAAGTAACAGCAGTAATCGAACATATAGTATGCTGAAGATGCAATGGTACTGGTAGTTTCCCTTGGTAACTGTTACGACTTGCTTATATTGTTATAACAGGGAAAAACTGCCGGTCCCGTCTGTCCAACTGTTATAGAGTTTGACTGTATTTTTCTAACAAATTAATTGATTTCTTTTCATTATATTGACAAATATAACATCCTCATGGTAAAATTTTATTTCTGTGAAGTTCAATTAAAATTGGTGCAAAGATAACTGAGTTATTGCTGTTTAAGTTTAAGCGGTCCTCTTTTATTTTAGACACCCCGTATTACTGAAAAATTCTAATCAAACATAGAATTAGAAAGCCACCAAAACAGATATTGTATGATGTTCACCAAGCAGGTGGCAACAAACTCCAGTGACAGGATTGAAATTGAATAAAATAGCATCACCGGGATAGACAAGCATTG
>NW_004797291.1:2456787-2481952 GCF_000002075.1 Aplysia californica | reverse complement strand
AGACTGTGACGCGTTTGTAGCTTCAACGTTCAACGCCCGGACCGCTAGTGCCCCCCCCCTCCCCGACACGCACACACAGCCAAACATGTGCAAGTCGCCCATCTGTACTCAACACACACCAGAGTAGACACGTGCGTGTGCCAACAGTGTATGTGTTGGTATGGAAAAATGCAGCTGATTGGTCGCATGCCATCGGGTAAGTGAATAATGACAATGGTTCACGATGCAGGTGCAATGGATGGTTTCCGGGAATAGATAAAGTTCGTTCTGGGAGAAAAATGAGTGAAGCCACGTCTGCGGGGGCTGTTCACACTGGAAGCGACCTCATTGAATCCGAGCTCGTTGAATCTGGGTGACTTTTATTGGTTTTAAAGAAGGAAAAAAAACCGGGGAAACAATCTCATCTCGTTGAATCCGAGTTCCACTGTATGAGCGCCAGAAGATTAGAGGTGTTACAAGAGAGTAACACACTTAAAAAAGAAGAAGGGGAGGTAAGGATGATAGATGTTTCATAGGAAAGAAGAAGCAAACCACGCCAGAGCACTTGCCCGTGCAGAGGCACTTATACAGGATATGGCAGGTTCCTCAGTCCCATGAGATGGTGCTCCACCGAAGAAACAGAGGCATGGCTGGGGCACTCATTTGGTAAGAAAAGTAACTCTGGTCAATTAAAACATTATCAGTTTCAGTTATCAGCTTAGTCACGCCCATCTCCTCCAGACATCAGAGGTACATGTACCTCTGATCACGAACACATGGCTACTCTCTGGCATACAACACATGACACTCTCTGATGTACAAATAATTTCAGTTGTAACTTTCTGGGGTAAAATGACACTCCATGGTGCACAGCACACGATACTTTTTACACATTGTCTGGCGTACTGTACAATATATGACCACTCTTTCGCATATGACACATAACTCCATCTGGCACACAACACATGACACTGGTATACAACACACAGCTTTCTAGCATATTGCAAAATGACATTCTGACTCTGATCTACAACACATGAAACTCTGTGGTACAGCTCATGGCACTCTAGTACTAGTAGTCTATACTGGATCGAAGCTATCCTGGCAAACTCTTCTTGTCTGGACGTATAAACCTGTGAAAGACATGATGAAAAAACAAAATAGAAAACGACAGCAGGAAAAATGTAAAGTCAGGAAACTGTACACAATGACAGTGAGTGGAGTCCACATAATTATCATGAACTCAACCTAAATTAGTTTTCATTTTACCTTTCTACAAGCCGCAGTCTAATGATTAGATCAGCACTGAAAATCTTACAGTTACAGCAATTCTTAAAATAAAATAAAAAATTTTGTTTGCCTTATCAAATTTATCAGTCATGGTTTGTCTTCTTTGCTTTGTACAGTTTCTTTCGCTGAGGTATAGGAAAAAAATCAAATCTCCCTCCCAAAAAATAAAATTTTTTGAGTGTTTTGGTCAATCTATCATTGTTGGTGGCTACTCTTTTCTAAGTTGGCGTTTGTTGTCAAACATTCAGAAAAGGGTATAGCCGTGTGTGAACATGTCATTGACTCAACATGAGCTATAGCATCTTTCTTCAATCACACCCCTCCACTCATGCTGACATGACTAGATTCAGGGAACACGTTCTTTAGTGAGATAATGCATGCAGTCAAACATGGGTAATTTGAATTCATGGGGATTGGAAAGAGTGTTCGAGATTTCCGTAATTAGTCATGTCAGTGAAAGCCCCAAATAATACAAAGAAATAGAGAGAAAATCAAGGGAGGTACAAAAAAAACTCCATTAAAACAACTAACGTGGTTTGCTCCCTTGATGAATGAGTTGACGGTATGGAAGCAAGAAGATTTTTTTGGGGGTAAGTGTTTTACGGCACTCCCAACTGCATGAGGCAAGGCCATATGAGCACGCGGGACACATTAAACTTTTTCAGTTGGTAGGAAATTTTGAATTTTGACAGAGTGGCGGCCGAAGCTTGTTGTTATGGTTTTAGACCACCAAGGGATCTTTAACGAGCGCAACTTGCACACGGCCCTCCGAGATTTTTCGCCCTTGTCCAAGAAGGCTAGGCGTAGATCTTTCCTACCAGAAGATCAGGGGTGTGGCTGAAAGACAGCAGTAAGAAGGAGCCAAGGAGTAGCAGTAGAAAGACTGCAGAAAGTCAGGAGCCCAGAGGAGGGGGCAAAGGAGGTGAGGGGGTGGGGGCAGAAAGAGGAGACGTAACCAGACGACAGACCATTGCTAGAGAGCAGGAAAGGAGGTGAAGAAAGGAGACAATTTTAGAGAAGAAAATTTTTCGGTCGCTACCCAGATTCAGACCCGGGACCTTTGAATGAAAGGCCAACACCTTAACCTCTAGGCCACGAGAGCCCCCAAAGCCAGAAGATGAATGAAACTGAAAATGGAAAGAAGAAAATCTCATGTGTGCAGAGCCAACTCCTACGTCATTCCTTTTCTGTCATTTCATTGGCTTACAGAAAGTTATGCCTCTTGTCATCCGCACCGCACACGTCCCACAGCATGATTGCACGTGTGGCGAGCCAGTCTTCGGTGCGGTCAGCATCACTCCCCAACCCCTCTTCCCCTTCCCTCCTTCCTCCAACCTCTCGTGGTCCGACAAGGACCACGTTTTGGCGGTAACAATAACAAAGAAACACCTACCCGCGGCCAGAAAGGCTGTAAAGCCGGGTCTTTATTGAGAATGCAAAGTGGATTTGTTCGAGATTCAAGTGTTGTGTGTTCGGGAACTCCGTGAAGTCAATACAAAGAAAACATAGGGACTGAAGCGGGACTGAGCATTATGTTCTAGATAACCGGGAATTCGTGATTTTCGTGTTCGAGATTCATGGACTTAACTGCATACTGACAGCATTGTGGGTATCACACTGTGTGAGGGTGAGCCTGGTGGTTGGCTCGTGTAACCTGACACTCTTGATGATGATGGGTGTGTTGTTTTCCATTGTCATAGCTGTCACTTTCCCGCTAAATAGCGGAAACTCCGCTTCATCTAGCTTTTCCCGCTACTTTCCTCCTTCCTCCGCTGGACCGCTCTCGGTCGCAAATTGCGATACTTTTTTACACACGGAAAACACCAAACCAGGAGAGAGACGAAAATGCAGCCTGCGCATGTCCGCCCGTAGCTTTCTACTTCCGTTCTTCTAGGCCTAGCGCTAGTTTCACTTTGTTTATTATGGAGCAACAAAGTGTCAATCGGGCCTGGGGACATTAGCGCGTCGAGTTGTCATTGAAAACGGCGGAAATTCGAGAGAAATTGATGCAGAATGCAAAAATAAAAGGAGCTGGAATGAGAAAGAAGCAGCGGGTGTGCGACTTGAAAAGTTCATTAGAAAATTGAACAAGCCGCTTGCTGCACTTTGCGTTTGGTGCGATAAAGAAATCGTGGCCCGCGGCACTCCTGTACAATTGCATTCCCGTTTGTTTACATGACGGCTATTGTGGCTGTTGAAGTGAATCTAGATCTAGATAATCTATCTGTAGATATAATCTAGATTTACCCATATTTAGATATTTAGATTCTAGATCTAGATTAGAAAGCCTTGGCTATAATTTTAATTCAGGTTAGATCTACACACTACAGAGGGACTACTAAGTTAAGTGCAAACGGGACCGCAATTGTACAGGAGTGCTCAGTACAGCGGCAAAGGTGTTGCCTCCTTGATCCAATAATGCGCGCGTTCTACATCGATGTACAAGTTTAAAGTGAAAGAAATCTTTTTATTAGACACCAGCTTGCAACAAACACTGGAATTGGATTTTTAGTCACCAAGTCCAAACTGTGTCAAATTGACTCAAACTCAAATGCTTGTTAGTCTACTTAGTGCCTTTGTTTGTTTGTTTGTTTTTTGTTTTTTTTTCAAATACATTTTAATTCGGTTGCCTATGGTTAACAAATATGACAGTTTTCCTTTCCAAAACTATAGGCTAGATTTTCCAGTATATTGCCTCTGGATCTCACTGGTTTCACTCCGGCCTTTGGAGAGCGCGCGTCCGCCTTCGCATGAATTTCCTCCTTTTTTGAAATTTCTGAGAGGCAGCTATGCATTGTGCATTCAAGATAATTGAATTTGAGACAATTGTGAGTGATCAGGTTTTTCTAGAAAAGCTGTTCAAAACATCCATGCAGGTGTTTCAGAATACAATGCTGTTAATACACAAAAATATAGCCGTTCAGTGGGTGAATGGCATATTTTATTATATTACGGTATTCGAGCTATCTTTAATTTCAACGTTTGTAGGCTCGAGTTATCTGTGCTGGAAGCAAAGGGATAAAAATCAATTATTAGCTTTAGTCCCAGTTTTTCTTCTGTTTTCTCCTTTCTTTTGGAGGGGGTATTTTTTTCATGTAATCCCCCAAGATTGTAAAATAACCAAATGCCAAAAAAAATTCTTACCTCAGTGCACATGGATATCATAGAAACAAATGAGACAGAATAACTGCATCTTTCATAGTCTAATTCTTTACTTATACTTATCTTGGATAATTAAGAAAAAAAACCCAACTTTTTGTTTGTGAAAACTTCCTCAGCAGGCCCTGTGCTCTTTGAAGTGCCATGAATTTAAAAAAAAGAAGAAAATTCTCCAAATATGTACCCAAATAAAATGCAAACTGCCCAAGGAAGATCAATGTAAATATATAATAATATGCAGAAAATTCACATTTGAAATTGTTCATTTTCCGACAGCCATATACACAAACACAAATCCACACACTTGCAGCATTAGAACATAGTGTTGTTGAGCAGTTTCAAGAGGTCTGCTGAAGGTACCTCATACTACAGTAGTCTCCGCCTAAACGCACAGTGCTCGGGATGGTTCTTCAGCGTGTGTTTATACGGAGCGTGCGTTTACATGAACCTTAGTAAAGGGAGGAAGGGACGCAGTCATCTCATTGCCTTGATATTCTACTGACCTCCCTTTGGGGTGAGGGTCAATTTTTGCCGATAACGTGACTGTTTTGTGAAGGATTCCCCGACTGCGGTTATGACTACAAAGGCGTTGAATGGGGGGGGGGGGGGGGGGGAGAAAGACAGCCTCAATGTAAATTAATGTAATGAATATGCACTATAAAATGTCGGGAACAAGTAAGAGGAAACTGTTAGAGATAGCCATAGATCTAGTCAAAGAGACGACGGCGCAGCCACGTGGCTTTCCAAGCGACCACCCCCTGACCGTAAATTCGCGGACAACATCAGAATCATAGATCTCTACATTCAGATAAACATTTCTCTTGTGATTTGTTGAACAAGTACGTTACAAGTATAAGAATACATATAAGTTCTTTGAGCGCATCTGATTAGGCTTACCTGGCTAATCTTAAACCCTATTGAGGCCTATCTAGTGTTCTACTGCATTCACACGTGTTGCGCATCAGGCCTGGGTTTAACTAAACATTACACGCAGTCACCCAAATACCAGTCAGAAACCTTCTCTCAAAGATGCATTTCCAGTGACCAGTCAAAAAACAGTTCAGTCCCCCTACCCCCCTCCCCGACCAGCCCTAGACCGAGAACCAGACCTATGTGTCTGTGGAAAGTTGGGTGTGAAAACGTTGTCCATCACTCTCTTTGTTCCGTGTGAGGGGCACTCTCACCCAAGTTTATTGGCTTGTCTATGCAAGCTGTGCAGGTTGTAGTGAAAATTTCCCCTTGTCAAGCTTAACCTGTCGGCGTGTTTCGCGGATCGGAGCGTGCGTTTAGAGGGAGTGAACGTGCGTTTCTACGTCTAAATTATATAGTAAAAAAACCCTGTCAGATGACGAAAGCGTGCGTTTGAGCGGAGCGTGCTTTTGTATGGCGTGCGTTTAGGCGGAGACTACTGTATATCATTGACTCATCCTCCCTACATACTACTACTACCACCAAACAACACTCTCATCTCACCCCCTCCCCCCACCTACATAGACATACCCCAATCACACATCCCTCCATACACACATACCCATCAGCATAATTACGTACCAACACCCCATTCCCCCCTCCCCTTAACACATACACACCTGTAACGTGCTGCCTCGCTTTTCAGAGTCTCGGGGCTGTAGTAGTCCATCAACAACTGTTTGTCTACCAGATGCGGGTTGCTTGACAGGAATTCCTCAAATGTCTCATTAGCATGCACGCTCTGTACAATGGCATCAGACACCAGGTGGATGAAGAACATGGTGATGGTCTCATGGTAGCCTGTGGTGATCTGCAAGCAAGAAACCACACTGGAACTAAATTGTTGACATCTTTTACAAGATGAAAGGGCAAAGAAGAGCTCACCAGATACACCCAAAATGCCAATTAAGCTTCATGTTTTTTATAAAGTCCCCCCCCCCTCCCCCCCCAAATCGCCTACTGAATGGGAGTCTTTCAGTTTCTCTCTCTAGCCAAAAGTCTTTTAACACTGAAACAGAGTGTCTCTGAGAACTGAGCTAAGTTAATAATTACCTTGTCACGGTTCTTTTCATTGAACTTTTGGATGCCTAACCTGAGGAAACATAGAAGAAAATAGGAGACTATAGGACAACGTAGGAAAAGAGGAAAGCAAACATACATAGTAAACACACGGACAACACAGGGAATGGACATCAAGTACAATATAGAGGGACAACATAGTAAATGGAGAGTATCCATTGAAGACAGAGGTTTTAATTTTTTTAATATATACATGTATTATTAAAGAGGTTGTATTTTGAGAAAAGAGAAGCACATTAACTTCAATATGAAATAGGCCATTTAGTGCAGGAAAAAAGCCTGATAGACAGACAAAAACTACATAGAGAAAGTAAAGAAGTAGAACTCATCAGTTTCTCCCTCCAATCAACTATAGAAGAGGCTTCACAGGCTTAACAGAGAATAAACTAAGACATAGAAGGTCCACAAGACATTCACAAAATTAAGACTTAAAGCAAGTACAGTAGTCCAGATGGAGAAATAAATATGCCTAGTGGCAGGGCTGTCAGGCTCATAACATAAAGGTTGTGTGTTTGAACCCCTTCACAGGCCCAATGCTGTGTTCTTAGCAAAGTCACTTAAAATAAATTTTCCTCACTTTGCCCAGGTGGGAATGGGTACCTGTTTATTAGACGGTGAAAGAATTCGTCGGTTTATTAGTATTTTAGCCTTATGGGTGCTTGCACATTATGTATGCTTCATGGAAAGCCAAAAAATGTTTCTGGGTGTTTTGGGGTCTGCTGGGGTACTGATAATTGTAAAGCACATGAGCATGCTGTAGAGCATGGATACGCAGTATACAAAAGCGGTTAATTATTATTATTACATGTATTTTATTAAGTTGTAAATGAGCCCAGTAATAGGGATTTAAACAAGTCTAGTGAACAATTTCCTACTTGATGTAGGGGACAGCTCCCTCCTTGCCATGTTCCCGGATGTAGTTCCATGCCATGCGTACATGCGCCTCATGGGTCCACTCCTCAAAGGGTAAGGTCGTGCCTTCAAATGCGGAGAGAAAAATCTCGTCTCCAACAGATCGGAATTTGCTGCAGGGACAATGCAAAGAGAATTCATGTTTGAGTACTCTTCAGCACAACTGAGAGGGACTAAGACACATGACTTAATAGCTCCATGCTTTATCACCATCAGGCAGACCGGACAGACCAAAGTTCACATCCCCATTTACTATTTTAGTGTCCCTATAGAGTTAAGAGTTTCCCTCCTCTAACAAGATGCTTCGAAAATTGAGGACGATGTTTCTAAACGGACTCGAATTTTATAACAGAATACACTATTTTTAAAAATAAATATAACAGATAAAAAACAATTGACACAAAACATTTAGATGCAAACCTTTTTATTTAAGTCATTTCTGTTTTCGAAAATAAGTTTCTGGTATTTACAAATTTTATGTCAAACAACTTCCATTTGAATGAATTAGGTCTGTTCTTAAGTACAGTTATAATCCGCTTATATCTACATGATGCTTTGGGAAGTGGATTTGATGTCAATATATGAAAATGTCGATAATGAAAATATAAAGCGAAAGAGGAAAAAATAAGGGGAGTTCAGCGGTAAAAGACACCACTACTTTTTAAAGCTGGCTGCTTCCCTTGATTCTTGAAACTAACAAACGGCAGAGGGGAAGGGGGGTTGGAGTAACAGTACCAAAGACTGAGCAACGCGAAGCGCACACCACACGCCAGAGCAAACTTTGCTGCAGCATCTTTGTAAAGCCTGTTTATGGCCGCTTGCAGGGGAAAATGGAAAGGCGAGGCACCGACTTGCTGACTGTGGTACTTGCCAGCGACAGACTGAGAATGGGATGGTGAAGGGGAGTAGGGGTAGGGAGGTGATGCCCAGTGCCCTAGACGCTAACGTCTGTGAAGGACTGTACTGTGTTGGAGACTACAATGTGTAGGCCCAACATGACCTACTAAAGCCTGCTGTGTTGATATAGGCTACTTGGCGGGTATGCGGACTTAATGAAGAACTACAGTAGTCTCCGCCTAAATGCACGCCATACAAAAGCACGCTCCGCTCAAACGCACGCTTTCGTCATCTGACGTTTTTTTAAACTATATAATTTAGACGTACAAACGCACGGTCACTCCCTCTAAACGCACGCTCCGATCTGCGAAACACGCTGACAGGTAAAGCTTGACTAAGGGAAATTTTCACTACAAGCCTAGAAAATCGGACATTTGGCGAGATTGCCCCTTACGCCGAACAAAGAGAGTGATGGACAGCGTTTTCACACCTAACTTTCCATAGACAAAGGTCTAGGATTGGTCGGTGAATTGTTGGGGGGTTGGGGGACTGAAACGTTATTTGATTGGTCACTGGAAATGCATTTTTTTTGAGAGAAGGTTTCTGACTGATGTTTGAGTAACTGCGTGTTGGCTAATGTTTAGTTAGACAAGCCTATGATGCGCAACACGCGTGAATGCTCGTTCATGAATTTATGGTCGGGCGTGGTCGCTTGGAAAGCCACATGGCCGGGCCGTCGTCTCTATGACTATCCACCAACAATCTTTTCAGGCTATTGGTTCCTGACTTTTTATGGTTCATCATTCATTACATCAAGTCTGTCTCGCTGCCCCCCCCTCCCCCCCCCCCCCCACACACACACACCCATTCAACCCCTTTGCAGTCTTAACCGCAGTCGGGGAATCTTTTACATAACCGTCATGTGTTGTCACATTATCGACCCAAAGGGAGGTCACAAGAAATACTAGAATATCAAGGCAATGAGAAGACTACGTCCCTTCCTCCCTTTGTTAAGGAGGTTCATGTAAACGTACGCTCCGTATAAACACACGCTAAGGAGCCCTCCCGAGCACCGTGTGTTTAGGCGGAGACTACTGTAATGCGTTGACCATAGCGTGGCTTTTCTCCCCATTTATGTGTGTGGGCTTCGACAGGTACCCAGGAAGCATGTTGATAAAGCAGAGTGGGCCAAAAATAAGTTGATATAAGAGAAATTGTTTCAGTGAAGATATTGAATTGGAAAATATGTTGATACAGTCGAACCTGTGTAAGACGGAATCGCAAGGGAGCCCGAAAAAAATTCCGTCTTAGACAGGGGAATTTAGGGGGAGATGGATGTTGGTGGGGGGGGGTTCAAAGGCCCAGCCGGTGAGATCAAGGATTGCTTGTCCGATCGGCAAGCAGTGGTCAAAACTTCACACCTCTCAGCTGCTATCCTGTCTGATAATGACATGTGTCAGTCTTACTTATCCAATTACCACCAGTGCTTGCCTTTCATAGGACTACAGTTTGACCTATTAAAAGCAGAAACGTTTGAACATCTCCTTTGCTTCCACCCTTAGCCCGAACCACCCACCAATGCCACCCCTGACTGCCATGTAACAACGATTCGAGGAACTCTTTTCTCGGCTGGCCGTACGATCAGGGCGGCAGGCATTGGTCAAACTAATTTCACACCTCTGGCTTCTGGCTACCCAAGAAAGTTTCCGTAGTGGCTCCCTACTCGAGCACTCTCACGGGCAGTCGTGAGATTTCACACCCACACTACACTGACCATCTGCATCGCTCAGGGCTCACATGACCGGGTAACATATAACATATACCCCCAAATTGCTCCCCTACCACCCTTCCTCGCCCAGTGGCATGACCATAGCGTTAAGTATAGAGCTGGCGGAACCACACTTGTGAGTTTTGTTTCAAATCTGGGCTGAGCGGGCAAAGCATTTTCCGTCTTAGACAGGTGAAACCCTCGGAAGGGAGCGGATTTTTCTTTCCGTTTCCGCGTCGGACAGGTTTCCGTTTTACACAGGTAATAAAAGAGGAATATATCAAGGGGGGAGCGGGGAGATTCCGTTAAGACAGGTTTCCGTTTTACACAGGTTTCCGTTAAGGCAGGTTCGGCTGTATGTCAAAATATAGGTAAATCGGATGTCGATATAAGTGGATTATACTGTATAAAATTGTAGAACAATTTTTGTTTAATTAAGCTATTCAGAGAAAAAAGTTGTAAACATTTTTTTGGGGTGTGAATAATATATATAAGTTGATTAAAAAAGTTATACACACCCATCGAACCAATTTAGATAATTTAGGAGGCTTGCTATTTCGACTTGGGCTGAGTGGGATACAGTAACCTACCAGAAGATGGAGATGCTTAACAAGAGTGTTTCAGAGTGCATCATGTGCATGCAGCCCAGCCTGTCTGTGGGAGGGTATCCATCAGGACGTCAAAAAAGTGCACATGTGGGTATCACCCTGTGTTTGCAGTTGCATGCTGCTTATGCCTGTGTGTCTGAAAGTCTGATTGTGTGCACATGTCTATACACATATATATATTATAAATATGTCTGAGTGTTTGTGAGTCAGCATATATGCTCAAGTATTTGAGTGCTCATGAGCCTCTAGGTGGACATGTGTCTGTGTATCTGTTAAAAGTGTTTGCACTATAATCACATACGTGCTGTGTGTGTAAGTGCAAGTGTCTACATGCAATGGACTCACCGAGTGAAATAGATGAGGGGCTCCTGAAGGGTCTCCGACACGCTGACCCCGGTCACATTCCCATACCAGACTGTGTGGTCGCCTACGCCGTGGTAGGTGTGAGAGTCACAAAGCAGCACGGCCAGCGAGCCCAGGATGATGGGTAATCCCTGACACCCACAGATGACAGGTTGGTAAACAGCACATAATCAACAGCCAATTAGAACACACACACACACATACTAGATCAAACCCAACAGATCTAACAGTAAGCCAGAACACAAATTCACATATTAACACAGGCTTGTTCTACAAAACATTTGCAGTAAAACTACAAAGAACTCAATGGACACCATCCAAAACCAAGACCTTCATCTTATCTCTGGCGGAATGAGATCCTCACCGACTGCGGCCTGTGAAATCCACACAAATATTGAGCCATTAGAAACTCGAAGAAAACGGGCAGCTTTAGAAGTATATGAAAGATCTAAAAGGCTAGAAAATAACCACCCTAATAGAATCCTTGTTGACAAGGGGAAACCTAATCAAAGACTAAAAAATACAAAATCTGTACTTGACACTGTTCTCAATCTCCAAGAAAAACATCACCTCCCTGAAAGACGAGAACCTCTGGAAAGAGTTCCCTCAACTCTCCCACCACATCTCACCATAGCAAAGCCAGAAATTAGGAAAACACTTTTGGACAAGAGCAATAAAAACACATATCCTGTAGCACTATAACATTCTGCCCTTGAAACAATTGATTCCTATCCACCAACATGGATCCACTCATACACTGATGGATCTGCCTTTAAGGCAACAATCAACGCTGGATATGGGTCAGTGATCAACTTGCCCAGTGGGATAAAAAAAGAAGTCTTTAATTCCAGCGGGTCCTTCTGCTCCAATTTCATTGCAGAACAACAGGTTATCACCAACACAGCAAACTACATCAACTACTTGCTTGACACTAACCTGAGTAGAAATATGAATACGAAAAAGTACGACGACCTAAATTATCTACTTTCAGTTTCGTGCTCAAGCGGCAATTTTGAATTTTGTTTGTTTACTGATTGTTCAGCTGATCAGATCATGTGGATTCATTCAAGTCCGACTCACTTGTTCCACTCTAGGTCTAGATTTATAGATCATTATAGACGTCAATGGAGGATTCATATTCCAATTCTATTATAGGTTGTGCTGTTATACCAATGCTGGTAAAACGCATTTCATCAGGTGCGTGAATTATCTACTTAGAATCTAGATTTCTCGTTGAAGGCCTATTCCTATTCACTTGTTCTACTAGACTAGATCTAGATCTAGATCAGATTTATTTAGATTACTAGATCTAGATATATAACTATATGGAGGATTCATATTCCAATTCTATTGTATCATTGTATCAAAGCCTATTATAGCAAGGTAGGCCATATTATGCTCCTTGTTTGTTTTGGAGTGGCCTTTTTTTTTTTTTTTTGACTTGTGCTGGCCTTTTTACATGAGGGCCGGGGTAGGGTTTGGGTAAGGGTTAGGTCTCTTCTTTATTGTGTTTGTTAGGGTGGTCGCTTGTTACTCGGAAGTCCTTCCTTTTATGACACCCACAATTTAAAAGTTATGGGGGGGGGGGGGGGGTGTGCAATATTTTCAGACAATCTGATTGAGGCTCACATGCAGGTCTAAGAAAAGAAAGGAGACTTCACAATGTACCAATTCCAGTAATTAAAACAGCTGTTCCCCCTGATGACGAAAATCTCAAACAGCATGAGAGTGCGCGTGTTTGAGCTGTGTTCTGACCGTCATTTCTGCATTTTAAAATATTATTTTACCGGAACACTTCTCGTGTGGAAACATACCCTCTCACATCTAGGCCTAGATCTAGATAGATTAAAGCCGGGAGCTTGGATTTTCTGATCAGGGGAAGAAAAGAAAATGGAAAAAATGAAGGTCTCAATCCAGATCTAGACCTACCCACCCAGAGTTCATCCAGTTTCACACAGTCCGCATCATGTTCCCACCCACCGCCTCCCATCCCTAATGTAGGCTAACCCTCGCCCATCCCCTTGGCTTTGGGGCCCATATTAGGAGGCACACTAGATCTATCTAGCAATACAATGTGTTAGGAATCGAGGATGGGCCTTGTGCTTCGCGTGAGATGGAGAGAAAGAAGAAAAATTCTTTGCTTTTTGGGGCCGCACATTGCTTTTATTTGGTTATCGCGACCTCGTTGAAAGCGACTTCTGTCTGTTTCCAACCTTGTTGGAGCTGATGTGTATACAAAGAGATATTGAGGTAAAATTTGGGATTAAGGATTGCCTCGTTAGAGCCAACTTCTCGTTGAATGCGACACCCACTGTACCCCTTTTCATCAAAGATCCATGCCAAACAATACAAGTTACAGTACTCCTCCGGTCAGCCTGTTTATTCCAATTTTTCCACCTCAATCTACCAACAGATCAAACAGAAACTAGAAAGGTTGTGGTCTGTTAAGAAGTCAACTGTTAACAACAGCACTCATCCCTCAATTTTATCATTTTTGTTGCGAGAACAGGAAAATCAAGAATACAGTATAATCCACTTATATCGAAATCTGATTTATCTACATTTTGACATATCGACATATTTTCCAATTACGAAATTTTTCCTTCAATACCTTCACTAAACAATTTCTCATATATGTGATGCAGCGTGGTGGAATCAGGCTCTAGTCAAAATAATCAAAGTGAAGAAACTTGCATTTTTCTGCAGGTTTGTGAATTTTTTTCCAAATTTTTTTTTTTTTTGGCTCAACACCTTTCATGCCCATTAAAGAACTCATTTCTGTGTGGATTTTTCTGAAAACATTGATTAAAGGCACACAAATGTAAATTTTCAGTTACCATGAACTCTTAAGCTAAGGAAATACTTATTGCTAATCTCTGGCGGCCATTTTCTCACTAATTTTACCTCTGAAAACAGGTGACCCCCACCTCCTTCATTCGCAAATATCTCAACTTGTATTCAAGATAAATGGATATTTTTTTCATCCAAATAAAGACAAGTGAATAAGCTTTAAGATGATACCAATAACTCTACATGCCCAAAAATTGACGAGAGCCTGATTCCACCACGCTACCTCACATATCGCCTTTTTTCCGGCCCACTCTGCTTTATCGACATGCTTCCTGGGTACCTGGCGAAGCCAAGGAACATAAATGGGGGGAAAAGCCACGCTAACAGTCAACGCATTAGTTCTTCATTAAGTCCGCATACCGCCAAGTAGCCTGTATCTACACACCAGGCTTTAGTACGTCATGTAGGGCCTACACACTGTAGTCTCCCACACAGCACAAAGCCTCACAGATGTGAGTATCTCGGCACTGAGCATCACCTCCCTACCCCTACTCCCGATCGCTCGCCCACTCCCCTTCCCCATCCCATTCTCAGTTTACCGCTGACCTCCCCTTGTTTTTTCTTTTTTGGCTTTATATTTATCGATATTTTTATATATCGACATCAAATCCACTTCCCAGAGCATGTCGATATATAAGCAGATTATACTGTAGTACTTTGATTATGGAAACAACTCATTACTTGGCATGGCCCAGATTTTAATTTGTGACCATCAGGTAGACACTCTGGTTTCTTGACTACGACACCCTATCATGCTTGTTTGAAAACAATGCACAGATTCAGTTTCCACAATAATATCACAGCTTAGTACTCATAGCTTGCTGGTTAGACAATAACATAAAAAAGATCAGCTCCCCCGACTTGCAATGTGTCTCTCATCTCATGAACAACAGAACTGGCTGACTGATCTATATATTTCATCTCTACTTTTCTTTCATCCATTCACGGTTTCTGTCCCCTTTATAATTGGTGGTTCAGTAATCAACCTATTTAGCTGTTTGTTGATTTTTTCATATCAGAAGGCCAAATCTATTATTAAATAAAAGGGCCATCTCGCACAGGTCACTACAACACCCCCCCCCCCCCCTTTCAAGAATGGAAAATGTAAAGGCACAAGTGGTCAGGAGCTAGATCTACTTACCTCCTCTCCTTGTACATGTGGCACATTGTCAAACTGGCATTCGCCATTGGGAGCAGGTTTAGAGAAGTGGATTCCGTGGTGTATCTGGCAAACAGACAAGCACATAAGAGTGATGTAAAGATAAATTATCTCCGTTAAGAACACAATATACAATAATAAAATAATGATACTGAATAAGAAATATATAATCTGTTGTACGAACACATGGATATGGTAGTGATATAATTTGAGATCTATGCATTGTCTATCATGATTAATACATGACTCATACACAATAATAAAATCACAATACTGTATGACATATATGTACCATGTATACTCTGACTTCATTGAGTATTGTAATAAGAAATCTATCTCTATGTATTGTCTGTCATAAGACAATGTCATACCTGGTCTTGAGCCAGGATGTGAACTGCAAACTTCTTGGTGCTCTTGATCAAGTCATGCATTCTGCTGAGGGAAGAAAAATGACAGTGGAAATGGTCACACATAAAGTATAAATCATATAATTATGATATTTTACATAGAACAGTTATAGGTCACTTGAGAGAGAAGCATAAGACAACTGAGCAAAATCAGAGATACCAAAAACAATGGGATAAAAAAATCCACATCCCCATTCCTAATTCCATTTATAAATAATATCAATAACTTGTACTAATTGACTTGAACAACAACAACAATCAATTTTAAAAAAGCAAATGAATACCACAGTGCTTGCAACGGATTGCAGGCTCACTTACGATCTTCGCTGTCTCTTTCTCTTGAGACTCTCTAGAGTTATGTAAACTCATTATGGTCTACCTTTCCCTCTCCTCACTTTCAGTCTGGTAGACAGACTAACCAGAAGGTATCATGACTATGACTGCTGTTGTTCAAGACCACAAGTGCCTTATACTTCCAGAAATAATGAAACAAGAGGCTGGAGGAGAAAAAGGAAAGAGGAAATAGCTAGTCTTACCCTATTTTTACAAACAAGAAAACAATTTCGTAAGAAATGTATAATCAGACCTGGCACTCTATGAATCTAAAAATCAGGATTTCAGAGTTAAAAAATCAGGATATATGGGGAAAAAAATCGGGATTAACGGCAAATCAGTCATAAGGGGCGCTGGGGAGGGGTCCTGGTTCCCTTTTATGGGGCAAGTATGCAAGACAAAACTTTTGCAGGAATAAGTTCACGTTTGGGCCTCTAAATAGAGGGAAAACTGAAAGACAGCATAAATTGAGTCGGAGTTGGATGTTGTTGTTGTTTTCAAATCCCTTTAGCTGCGAGCATTTCGCTCTTGGCAGCGCAATGCCTCCCTCAAGTAACCACATGTCCTTGTCATCTGGTCAACGCCAGAGTAGAGCAGGCTTTGTAAGTCTGTAGGTGTGTGTAGGAGCTTGCGTCGAAGAACTGCCAGGTTTGGGCAGTGAAGGAGATGTTCAACAGTCTCCTCGTGGTAGTCACAGTGTCTGCAATAGGGTTCCCACATGGGATTGATTCTGTTTATATGCTTGTTGGTATGTAAGTGTCGTCGGAGTTGGATAGACTGGGGGACTTACTTACTTACTACCCATTACGCCATCTGGCATTTAGGGCAGCAACAAAGGATCTCCAGCTCTGTCTGTTTTGGGCCATCTTGGTCAGCGTTCCCCACGAATGATTCCAGGACTTCATTTCAGACTCTACTGTGCATCTCCAAGTCACTTTGGGTCTGCCCCTTTTGTGACGTCCTTCGGGTGTCCAGTGGAGGGCAGTCTGCACAATAGAGTCTGGTTCTCTTCTCAGAACATGTCCAATCCATCTCCATCTTCTCCTTTTTATTATGATGGTCATGTCCTCTTGTCTACATTTACGTAACAGATCAGCGTTGGAAATCTTGTCGGGCCAGAAGATTCTGAAGATTTGGCATAAGCTGGTTGTATGAAGGGAAGATAGCTTGGCACGGTCATGATCAGTCATCCTCCAGCATTCAGCTCCATGTAGGAGTGTGGATAGTACACAGCTATTATACAGCTTTAACTTGGTTTGTATACTAAACTATCCTGACTTCCAGATGGTGATCATGTTTCTGTGTACAGATCTTGCCTTGCCGAGTCTGTTCATGATGTCTTCCTTTGTGCCGCCGTCAGTTTTGATTATGCTGCCTAGGTAGGTAAATGTGTCTGTTATAGGGAGGTCTGTGTTGTTCACCCTAAGCAGCGTTGGGGAGCCCATCACTTCTGTCTTCTTCTGGCTTATTCTTTACCCAATATGGCGTCCGTATTTGTGGAGTCAGTTTGTTTTTTCCTGCATGTGCTGGTTGGTATGGGAGAGTAGTGCAAGGTCGTCGGTAAAGTCAAGATCCTCGAGGGTGGAGAAGAGAGTCCACCTTATGCCTCTTGATGTATCCTCTGTTGTTTCCCTCATGACCCAGTCAATGGCCAGATTGAACAGAATTGCTGACATGTTGCACCCTAGTCTTACTCCTGTCTTTACCTCAAAAGCAGTGGTACTGTTTCCAACAACGCACTTGAAGTTTTGGTAGAAGCTCTTGATGACCTCTACTATCTTACAAGGGATTCCATAAGACCGTAGAATGTACCAAAGACTTTCTCTAAGCACACTGTCGAATGCATTTTCAAAATCAACGAAGTTGACATAAAGTTGTCTCTGCCATTCCGTGCCATGTTCTATTATGTTGCGGAGGGCAAATATCTGATCTGTGCATTTTCTTTCTTTGCGGAATCCTGCCTGTTCTTTTCTTAAGTTTAAGCAGCTGTCCACGACATCCGACATCTGGGGGAACTGACAGCAACGTGATACCTCTTCAGTTGTTGCAGTCTCTAAGAGCTCCTTTCTTTGGTACTTTAACAATGACTCCAGTGCTCCAGTCCTCAGGAATCTGCTCTCCCTCCCATATGGTTTTGAATAGTGGCTGAAGAATGTTGGCAGTCAGTTCTGGGTCTACTTTAAACAATTCAGCATTCAGGTTGTCCATTCCTGGAGATTTTCTTGATTTCAGGCTCTTTACAGCTTTTACAATCTCGTGTCTCTGTGGTGGGTCAGAGCTGATATCCAGATCCAAGGTAGCTTCCTGTATGTCTGGGGTGTCCTCAGGTGGAGGTTGGTTTAGGACTGGGGGAGCGCAGGTTGCAATAAAGCTGAAACTCTCGTAGTCTTGAAAATTAGCTGATACATAACTCTAATCATCCATGCAAAAAGCCAGCATTTTCATACAGTAACGACATATGACTTCCATTGCATAATATACACTCGAGGCACCCCCCGCCCCCTGAAAGAAAGATCGCGCCAATGTTGTTCATTTATTTATTTTTTCTCTTTCCTTGAACCTTAATTAGTACATGTATCACGGCACACATTTAAAGCCCAAGGGTAAAAAAAAAATACCCCCTCCTCCCCCCCCAGTCGTCCACACTGGTTAAGTCCCGAAAAACACCTCAATCAATGCGACCGGTGTGATTGAACTTTGTTGACCCCGAGAGCCGACGATCCCCGACACACGCGCTACTCACACGTACGGGGTCATGTCACGTGATGCCAATGAGCGTTTGAAAGTTCCACTGACAGGTCTTGATGATGGGCCCGACTAACTAGAACTCAGACGAAGCTTGCTTTTAAAGCAATGGCAGAATAAGGAATAGATTATTCTTAGGCCCATGTCATAATTGTTAAAGTAATCAGGACACTGTCGGAGAATAGTGGGTTATAAAAGCGAAAGTAGATCTTGAGCGTATCCAAGTCGGAATTCAAAACCGATACGTAGGGTGTACCATCTTTGCCGATACTACGCCGATTTTAGTTGAAATAACGTGCGTGAGTCATCTACTAGATTCGGCATAGATGCTGCCGATAAAAAGTCAAATTGGAGCTTCCAAGCAAAAGAGACTGCAGAACTTTTAATATTTTTTTCTAAGACTCGGACGCAACAGACGCAACGAAAAAAAATCAGGATACTTGTGATCGAAATCGGGAAAATCGGGATGCTTGAGATTTGGGGTAAAAAATTGGGATATCCCGATTAAATCGGGATGAGAGGCAGGTCTGATATAATGCACAGTCTCGCAAAACAAAAAATCAAGATCTAATTTAGTTTTAGCAAGAGTTTTACTGCACTTGCAACACAATAAAGTCACGTAATTGACGAAAATTAGAGGTGTTACAAGAGAGTAACAAATACAAAAAAAGAAGGAGGGGAGATAACGACGATAGATTTTCAATAGGAAAGAAGGAGCAAATCACACCAGGGCACCTGCCAACCACACACAATGTCAAGATCATCTAAATAAACTGATGTAATACATAAATCAAAACAACATAAAGTGGGTGGTTGGAAGGTGTTCTGGTGTGGTTTGCTCCTTCTTTCCTATCAAACAGCTATTCTCCTTATCTCTCCTCCTTTTTTTTGGTGTTATTTACTCCCTTGTAACACACCTAATCTTCAGCACCTATATGACCTTGTTGAGTTGCAAGTGCCGTAAATTTCTTAAGAAAACGAAAACAACAAAAACAAAGTGAAATAGATCCAAGGGCATTTCGCTAATAGCTGACTACAAAGTAAACGTAAGGAAGGCTTCACTGTCTCTACAATTATAACAAAAGGAATAAACATATTGCATCAGAGTCATTTCTAACTCTCTGTTTCGCCATAACAAAAGGGCATGATAATGTTTTAATCTCTTAGCAAACTGTACTTTTAGATTATGTTAAAAGAAAATCTTCCCTTTCTTCTTCTTCTGGATCGCATCACACTTGAAGTCCAATATCAGTGCTTCCAGCAGCCGAAGCTGAAAAGTAAGGAAAATTCTGCTGGGGGTCTGGGGGCCGCATAGGAATTGAAATTTAGTACTTTTAGAGTGTTGAAAATGGCATTTGGGAGCTGTTTCAAGAGATTGCCAACAACCCATACTACCTATTTTTTCACCCAGATTTTGTCTTGTTTAATTTCTTCACCAATATATCTTTCCATTGCTGGCAATGTTTAAAAGCAGGTTCCCCTTCCATTGCTACTATAATTCAATTAATTTGTCATCGCACCTTTGATACCGACAGAAGGCAAACCTGGGAATAATGAATAGATATATGCAGGCCGTACCTTCACAATACAGTTACCAGACCTGCCACTCTATGAAGCCTCAAAATTAGGATCTCAGGGAGAGAAAAATCGGGATTTGGTGAAAAAAATCGGGATCAACAGCAAATCACCAAGATGACTGCCAAAGCTGACTTAAAAATTTTCCATGTGTGTCCATAAATTACTCGGCCTATATGCTCTCTGTGTGTCTTTGCGTGCGTGTTATCATTATTTTTTGTAAATCCTGAAGCATCACGTCAAGCACTCCTAGTCCAAAAGTCCCTACCCCCCCCCCCCCAACCAATAAGTCCCGAAATACATGAACTTAGGTTGACCCCGTCAACGGACGGTCCCCGACACGCAGAACTCACACGGCGATGTCATGTCACGAGATGCGTATGCGCGATTGAAACAATTTTACTAACAGGTCCGACTAACTGCACGTTCAAACAAAATACTCGGATGAGAAACAGTCGTTCTACTTCTAGGATAACGACGGGGGCCGACCGACCAAATTTACCAACAAATCTCTTATCCCTCATAATGCGTTCAGACTAAAGCAACGACAACGGCCATATGTTAGTCTTGCCAGCGCAGTTTACATGTAGTTGTGTAAGGGTTAGAACGACTGTCGCTCGTCCGAATCTTCGCAATGATAATTTCTCTAGATCTAGAATCTAGACAATCTGTCTAAAATCACATGTCAATATACTTGATCAACGCGCAGATTTTTCCAGCCGCGGCAACAATCCGAAGATAGACAGACGGAATGAGGGAATGATAGAAAGGAGGAAAGTGGCACAAAAAGTTCGCCAGATTTTGATCAATCTGCAGATAAAAAATGTACTGCCGACAAGCCTGCAATGAATGCATGGGGCAGAGTAGAATAATGGCCGATTGCAGGAAATGCGCAATCTGGCAGGTTTCTATAGCATAAACTATTGCCGAGAGAATTACCGTAAATATCCGTAACTTATACAAGACATACGAAGGCGAGTACAGATCTTTTGCTACGGAATTTCGGTAGTCCTACGCTGTCGCAGATTTTTACGGAGGGAGTTGATGATGATGGAGGAACAAGTACGTAACTGGCAGAAAGTACGGATTTCCGTAAAAATACGGAAGAGTGGAAGCACTGAATATCTACCATATACCAGGCCGTCCTGCTCAGTTCTTCTGATGGCCTGTGCAGTTTCTCCTGTCATGTCAATAATGATTAGCCACATAAAATGTTCCCTAATGTTGGCCCACACAAAAAGACTTACTTCTCTCGACTTAAGCACAAGGATAATATGTAGTCTGTATTTGACATAGCATCCCCCCCCCAACCACCCATCGAGGCAGAAGGTTATATCTGCTGAAGAGTGTGACTTGCTTCCCTGGTTCATAAAGAAGATAAGTATATCTAGACATACCTTCCTTAATTCACACCAAATGGGAAGTGTATGTCTTCGGTGTAACTTACCTCCCCTGACTCAGACAGAAAGAGATGATGGGTGGTTGGTAGGAGACACTGGAGAAGGTACTGCATGTAACCCCTCGCTTGAGCCACTGGCGTGAATCTGGCTGGAACTGACCACTTGTCACAACCACCACTAAAACAATCCGCACAGGTGAACAGAACACAGAGAAATGTTAATTTGAAATTTCAGAGACATAAGTTTGTATGCATGAAAGAGAAGAACATGAAAAGATAACTATCACTTAGGGCAAAAAAACAACAACAACCCCAAAACAAGGAAGGAAGACAGACAGAGTGGAAGACTAGTAAAGAAATAAAGTTTACCAGTAGTACCCTCCATCAACCAATTCATTTGCTGGTATCATGGCCAGAGGGTGGGGCAAAGAAAAGGTCAATATCAGGAACTGAAGCTACAGGAAAAGTGGACCTGGGTGAACCCACCACAGGCTTACAATGACACCCCAAAACCACCCACAATACAGAGAGACAGCTAACACTAACGCTTGCTGCAACTTTGGCTCTTTAGTTTTTAGTTTTAGTAAGAGTTTTATGGCACTTGCAACACAATAACGTCAAGTAAGTGCCGAAGATTAGAGGTGTTACAAGGGAGCAACAATTTTTAACAAAGGAGTGGAGATGTACGGACGATAGATGTTTTACAGAAGAGAAGGAGCAAACCAAACCAGAGCACCTGGAAACCACCCACGTCGAAGATTAGAGTAACAAACACAAAAAGAAAGAGGAAAGAAAAGGATAGATGTTCGATACGAAAGAAGGAGCAAACCACACCAGAGCACACGCCAACCTTTGAAAGAAGGACAAAGTAGAGGACATAAGTCACCAGTATCAAAATACAAACTGAACACATGACCAGCCCTCATCTTTGTTTCAGTCTTGCATTTCATTCTAGGTACGATTTAACAGGTCAGGGGTTCACAACAGCAGCATGACAGACAGCACGAGGACAACACATGGCACGTGTTCAACAAATGGTAATGCGATACAGGTACAACTAAACCCCACAATTAAGACAATACAAGCAGGTAACAACACACCACATAGGGGACAACACACTACACAAGGACGGCATAGCACAGTACAGCACGCTGAGACACCCTTAATACGTGGACTGTACCTTGCTGTGGTACTTTCCTCATGGCCAATTTGAAAATATCCGAGGTCTCCTCAGAGGCTTGCTTCAGCTCCACCTCCTCCTGCCGTCTCTTGTGTCGTAACAACACCTCAATACTGTCTGGTGGCTCCCCTGATCACACATAGAGGAAACTAGGATGAAAAAAACCAGGTTAACACATCTATCCACAGCATGCCATTGACCTGTCCACCAACCATGTAGCTGATAACACAGGCTACAGCAGACAGTGCTTGGAAAGAACTCTGACCAACTAAATTAAGGTGAAAATAATATCTTTTTCATATTTTCTTACCACATTGGAAACAGGTAGGGTAAACTCACAAAATGACTTATACAGTTAAATCCGAGTCCCCTTGATATTCTCTCAAGAAAATCTATGTAGAACCATGGACACCTCAAAAGCAGATGACAAAGACATAAGCCTACATTAGACCATAAGTTAATGCTGTAAGAGTATGACACTGAGCATAACCTTGGTCAGTCAAACACTCCTATTCCTCAACCATCAGTTTCCATCACTTTTTTTGGTTACAAAACTCTTCTTATAAATTTGAAATACATACTCCCTTTACCTCTACCCTCAGTCTACCCTTCTACACTATTCTTTGTCTCTGCTTGTTCTGTTTGGCTCAGTAACATGTCAAGTGCGTATCCTATTTAAAATGTCATAGAAGCCGACAAAGTAACAAATTAATAGACAGAATAAGACATATTATTGGACATAGTCTATAGTGATATTCCATCCCCCACCTCCTTCCCCCCTCTTAATCTTTATCGGATCATACAATTTCTATGGCATATAAACTAATAAACTGACCTGTGGAAGAGAACAGCCGGACTGACGATGAGGCAGGAAACAGCTGTGATGTTTTTGACCTGAGGAGTCTCTGTCTGAGAACCTTGGGGTACAGTGGGAGACAACACTGCCTGCCAGAGAGACAGGCCCTGACAAAACTGGTCACAGACGTGGCTGCTGACATGGTAACCAGCTGGGAGACCTGATGAAAATCATGATGAGAAACTGACAAAGCTATGGAGCTTGTGCGCTATAACATTTTTAAGTCATAAAGAGAGACATATTGACTGCTTTTAAGAAACCGTCAAACCGGATGCTGTTCTGAAAACAGACATAAAGGAGACTTGTCTTACATTGAGCAGTCAAGATTCTGTCATCTACAACATGAGAGTTACATAGTAGCTCCAAAAGAAGTATCAAAATGTTAGATTCTATCCTATTCCTTTCACAACAGAAGGACAACAGCCAGATTAATCAGAAGACAAAGTCTAAGGGCGGTAAGACCTCTCAATGTGAGAGAGCTTCCCTCCTAATGTCACAGGAACTTGATCCATTAAATTTCAATTAAAATTTGTTAACTTTTATGTGATTTAGGTCTAGAGCTAAGAAAACACAGTGCTAGACTGAAAGTTCAGTGGGTATTCTTTTACTTTTCCTCTCGTTTCACACATAGCTACTATGTGTCCATTTTCTACTATTATTATATTGATGCACTGAACACAAATATCGACTTCATTTCAGTTGCAAATTTTAATTTTGTAAAATATTTGATTATTTTTAATTTTAATTTTAATGGAACTATATCACAATAAGCCTCATTGTGAAGTATTTCCGTGCTTTGGACAAATCAGGGTGTTTCAGGGGGGCATAAAATTTGGAAGTTTTAAGTTACCCACAATTTGACGTTTTGTAGTCAGTTTTGAAATGCTTTTTGAAAATAATTGATTTGCGACAGTTTTAGTGGCTATATTATCATGTGTGATCTGCAGCGAAAAATACTGCAATTTGACCAAAGCAGTGCATCTGTGTGCGGGAGTGAAAGTAAAAATTTACCGCTCCGCATACAATGAAAGAAAAGAAAAGAAAAAGCCTAGAGTCTAGATCTATTAAATATATATATATCTAGATCTACCCAGTCTACTAAATAAAGGCCAGCTCTATTCGGACTTGAGTCCAATTAGATTTTTTATCTATTCAGACTTGAGTCCGAATATGAGTTTTATCTATTTGGACTCCGGTCTGAAAAAATGTTTTATTTATTCGGACTCCGCTTCAAGTGAGTTTATGTGAGTTTAAGGAGGTTACATAATATAACTGTTGTCAGGGGATTTTACGTAAAACCAGAATTAGAACTAAAATTACCTACTAGGACTGTGTAATTACTAATTGTGTCAAAAGTCAAAAGACTGCACTCTCATTGCTCAAAGGCAGTATACTGAAGTACACTGTAACCGACAACTCAGGGTTTTCCACCACCACTTGCCTACAGCATCATCATTACTTCCACCACCATTTGTCTTTCCACATGTTTTGTTGTGAGTCACATAGTTTTTCTGTAATTAATTTTTTTTAAAATCACATCGGGCAAAATCGACAGCCGTGGCGTTCTCCCCAAAACCTCTTCCCCCAACAAGCCGAGAGTACAAGATCGCTACGCGCAATCTCATTGGTTCACATAATTAACTTTGCCCCGGAAAGGTCAAATCAACTTGGTTGTTCTGTTCATACTGACGATGCG
>NW_004797291.1:2442502-2456247 GCF_000002075.1 Aplysia californica | reverse complement strand
CCACCTCGCGCGTGATACACAATCAGGATTAATGGGTAGCGAGGGTCAAAGTGGAAATCGCAGCCAGCCTCCCTTTCTCATCTCCCCGACTCTCTTTTTTTGGGGGGGGATCGTGTGTAGCTTTGCCCTAGGTCTAGGCTAGATCCTATGTCCGCGCGAACGGCTGTGTGCATCTCTCTGCCTTCCTCTCCGCCCGTGCGAGTGTGTGTGTCCATCACTTGCGTTCTTTGTGTTTCTCTTGACACACTCCACTGTTGCGGTGTAAACTGTGTTCGAACTTTGATGGGTCAACATGAAAATATTGACTGCCTTGTAAATGAAGCGTGCTTGAAGCTGAAGTTACCGTGCTTATAGGCGTGTAATTTATATAGCAAAAATTCGGTAAGAGCCGTTTAGCGTGCTTGAGTCTGAAACGTGCTTAAGGCTGGCGTGCTTATAGCCGGCACAGACTGTACTAAAATTTTCAGTATGGTTTGTAGAATACATCCTGTAAGAGGCGATAATGTAACACAATTTTGATTGGATGCTGAAAAAATTTGAAAATAAAAAATTAATAATCTTTGGTGAAACTCAAAAAATATGTTTGCACCAAGTCAAATGATACATCAAAATAACCATAAATGAGAATACAGAACAGGAAATTTACAGTTATTTACATACATTCCATTATATAAATTTGTACATTTTGATCATAACATCCGATATTGAAAATTTAAAAAAAATATTTTTTTTGAAAAAAGGATCACAAACAGAAAAAACCACTCGTATCTTACATGGAATTATTCAGAATTGCATTTGGACTAAACCTATACATGTCTTGAGTGGTACTTTTTGTGTAATTTCACGAAAAAGTAGTCATTTTGGGAAGAAAAAAAACATTTTGACAATTTGAATCTAGAACTAGATCTAGCACTCAAAAATATTGATTTCTCTTAAAAGTGCATTGGCAATTTGAGTCCAAAAGTATCAATATTATAAAGAAGAGTCCTACATTTCTTTAGTGAGAAAAATAATGATACATTTTATTGTATAAAAGTACTTAGACTGGTGTCTGGGCTATAATTTGGGCATCGCAATAAAACAAAGTCGCATAAAGTACGAAATCGCGTTTCAAAACTGAATCTAAACTTCCGATTTTCTGTAGAAATGCTTGACCCGGAAGTCAATGTTATAGTTATATTATAACCTTTATTTTAACATGGATATGTCGATTAGAATAAAATCAAAGCTAGAATTATAGGTTGATTCTCGAGCCGCCGGGGGCGGCTTGGCGTACAGTAGACACTTTCGCCACGCCGTTGCCCACGGCTCGGAGAAGCGAATGAGTTAAAGCTCACATCTCGACTGTTATCATTACAGTAGTCTCTGCCTAAACGCACACCATACAAAAGCATGTTCCGCTCAAACGCACGCTTTTGTCATCTGACGGATCTTTTACTATAATATAATTTAGACGTATAAACGCACGGTCACTCCTCTAAATGCATGCTCCGATACGCGAAACACGCCGACAGGTAAAGCTTGACAAGGGGAAATTTTCTCTACAACCTGCACAGCTTGCATATAAGACAAGCTTACACAACTGGATATTTGGAGAACTGTCCCTCACGCCGAACAAAGAGAGCGATGGACAACGTTTTCACACCCAACCTTCCAAAGACACATATAGCTCTAGGTCTCGGTCAATGGCTGATCGGTGAAATGTTAGGGGGGGGGAGGGGGTTGGGGGACTGAACAGTTTTTTGATTGGTTGTTGGAAATGCATCTTTGAGAGAAGGTTTTTGACTGGTGTTTGGGTGACTGCATGTAATGTTTAGTTAAGACCTCGGCCTGATGTGCAACACGCGTGAATGTTGTAAAACACTAGACAGGCCTCTATAGGATTTAAGATTAGCCAAGTAAGCCTAATCAGCTGCACTCAAAGAACTTATATTCTTATACATACTTGTTAAATGAATCACAAGAGAAATGTTTCTCTGAATGTAGAGATCTATGATATTGATTTTGATGCTGTCCATGAATTTACGGTTGGCGTGGTCGCTTGAAAAGCCACGTGGCTGAGCCGTTGTCTCTAGGACTATCTCCAACAGTTTCCTCTTAGCTATCTGTTCCCGACATTTTATAGTGCATATTCATTACATTGAGTCTGTCTTTCTCCCCCCCACCCTCCTTCCCCACCATTCAATGTCTTTGCCTAACCGTAGTCGGAGAATCTTTTACAAAACAGTCACGTGTCGTCACATTATCGGCAAAAGTGACCGCCACCCCAAGTGGAGGTCCCTAGAATATCAAGGCAATGAAATTACAGCGTCCCTTCCTCCCTTAGCAAAGATTTATGTGAACACACGATCCGTATAACACACGCTAAGAGCCCTTCCTAGCACCGTGCGTTTAGGCTGAGACTACTGTATAATCGAACATTTTTTTCTATTAAAAAAAGGCGGCTCTATTTCTCCGAACGTTCAGGAAAATGAACTTAAACTTTACTTCTCTTTCTTGATAATAAGGGAACGGAGCAGCCCATGTGTGTGTGTGTGTGTGAGTGTGTGAGTGTACATGTGTGTGTGTAAGGTGTGAACGGGGGGTGGGGAGAGGTGGGGGGGGGGGGGGGGGGAGAGCGTGGAGCAATTTTTTTTTTACAAGAAGGATTTTAGTTTTTGCTGGGTGACTAAATACAAAATAGGTTACTGCCAAGGTCGAGCAGTCTTGTTTTCTCGCAGTACCTTTTGAAGGTACTTTCAAATGAAGTAGTCCCAACGCTGCCCCAACCACAACTGAAGTATCTGAATATTCAGACATTTACAAATCTCTAGCTCTTAAATTGAATTCCATGTAAAAAATGCTTCCTCTCAGTCCTTGCAAAATGGCAGAATGAAAGGATCTCGCAAATAACCAAAAAATCTTGAGATCAGAAACCGTTGGGAGAAATAGAGTTCAACTTTATTTTCCCGAGCGTTCTGAGAAATAGTCACTTTGTAAATTAAATGCTGGCAATATTTAGGAACAAGGGTCGGAAGTCGGAACGGATGTCATACTGGACTCATTTCAGAGTCCGAATATAATTTTGTCTTAATTGGACTCAAGTCACTTCGTTATATTATCATATTAGATCTAGACATAGATCTAGATCTAGATCTATATTATGCCGTGCCGTAGACTGATCTGTGACATTCTGTCTGCTTTTGGCTGACTGAGTTCTGAAAAACCACCTGTCCAGCCAAATAATTAATATTTTGTTTGATTAGAGTGAGCCAACAGGGATGAGGACACATTTAGATTAAAGAACCCATGTGAGGACCGTTACCAAAGAAAAGGTCAAAGTGAAAAGTACTTTTCGGGGAGGACTTTCGAAACGTAAGTCGCGTAGATCTAGATTCTAGATCTAGACTCTAAGACGAGGTCTCACCACTCCTGCCTAGGTTGACTTGGCTTCTGTTTGGATGGCACTTGTCAAGTTTGCCTGTCAGTTGATCAAAAGATGAGAATTAATAAAAAACGATTACAGTAACACGCAAAGAGCATCATAACGGACGAGGTGAGTGTGAGTGAGAGAAGAGTGAAAGTTGATAAGGAAGACCGGTAACTCTTATTTATCGGTGGCGTGGACCAAAAAGTCTCCCAGATCAAGAAGAGCGAAGCGGAAATTCCCGAAAAACCTAATATTCCAGATTTTTCTTAAATAATAATATTTGGCTGATAAACATTATTATTTCTTCCACGAAGTCAAATAATAGAAATAGATCTAGCCTTTATCAATTGTCTGAATTTGAAAAAAGTAATCAAACCAGCAAATACCTAATTATTATTGTGTTTTGGGGGGGATTTTGGGGTAAAATTTTCATTTTAGGCCTAAGCTTTCGCTGAAAATTTAATTAATTTGACAGCCATTGGTGGTATTGCAATAAATCTGGAAATAAGGAGAGAAAAAAAAACGAAAGTAGGCCTGACATGCTGGTCGACAATGTCGATTCCCTCGACGTTGACAACCAGTTTTCTGTCTGCAAATAATACAAGACGAAGACAAGCGTGTCTTGTAGTCTCGAAATTTCTGCACCTTAGCCATGCATTTTATAAGAAGGGCCAAAGGTCAAGCTCGAACCAGTGGCTTGAGAGACAGAGAAGAGATCCGTTTGTAAAACAAGCTGGGAAAGAGAATTATCGTTGTCGGAGTGCGTTCAAGCTTCTGCAGATTGATGACAAATACGGCATTCTCAAGCCCGGGCAGGTGGTTATAGATTGTGGTGCCGCACCAGGGTCATGGTGCCAGGCTGCTGTGCAGAAAGTCAATTCTTTAAATCAAGGTGCGTGTCAATCATTATGCTTCGGCCACCTAATCTATATTCTCACCCCGGCACCGGTGATCTTGTAGTTCCGTTGTTCGTTTAAGTCCACAATCCATTTGTTTACATCCAGAGAAGAAATCTGGAAGTCTTGATGACCAAATGGGCAACTCAAAGAACAGGGATGCAACCTCTGCCAAACATCAAATTATGGCTTGCCCCCCCTCCCGAACGCTACTGCAGGGGATGTGTGACTGGCTGCCGGCCGTACCATTCATTGTTTACACACTTAACGATGGCAGGCCTCTCTTCCTGCACACAATAAATTATGGTTCAAGGAACAGAGCCTGTACAAACATCACAAGCAAGAGTCTGCTCTTGCACGACGGTGAAAAGGTTGTTCCCCATATTTACAAAGTATTCAGTCAAAATGGGTGAGGGCGTTAAATTGTGTTAACTACCAGGCTCTTCCTCAATAACTTCTAAACTATTCAAGATATCTTCATGAAATTTGTACTTAATTGACTCAATATATACTCTCAAACTCAAAAAAACAGAATTATGCTATGATGTCACACCTTTATGCTATTGCTGTTTACATCATAGAAGCTAGGGTACATTGTCGCCAAGAAAATTGCGTCCAGCAAACCTATGAATGTGCGCATAAATAAAGCAAAGAGCTGCTGTATGAGTTCCTTACTGCAGAGGGAGCTACGCCCATTGATATTCATAGAGGCAAATGAAGCGTGTCTGTGGTGAAGCATGTATAGATGTAAGTACTGTTTGAAGATGGGCAAAGGAATTCACTGAAACCAGTCCAGCAGCGCGCAGAGACAGATTTGCATGACCAACGATTGCAATTCAATGAATCAGGAATCACACACTACACACTCTCCTCTCCTTTTACTTTTTGGTCTAGCCTAGGGCTATGGCCTATACGCTCTCATACTGAGTGTCTAAGCTACGGCACATCTCTTTTGGAGTGGCTCACCTAACGCGTCTCTCCACACTATCTCTCTGCTGCCTGCCCCACCTCACTCATCACTGGACTGGCCAATCACAATGCCGCATCACTGACTGCCTGTTTGGAGCCTGCCTACAGCCCCCAACTTGCTCTTTCCCCCCCCCCCGTTAGAGCTCGCTCAATCTCTCCCTCTGTATCCGAGTTCAGGTCTTTCTTTGCCCCGCTGAACCCGAGCACAGGTAATTGAATTTACATTTAGGGGGGAAAAAGGGATGCCATTAAGGTCCCACTGTAGGCATGGTCCCGCTCCTGCACAATGGGAGGCAGTCTTGGACAATTTTGACTTTATATTATTTATAACAGTCGTAGGCCTACATGGAAAGAATAGCAACAGTTCACATAACACGTGAAAGAAAGACATAGTAGTCGTCAGTATTTTTCCTGTGACTTCTGTTTGTTTTTTCTTTTGAGTAATTTGAGCCTTCTATTGTGTGTGGCTGAAGAACAGAATGATGCCTATTACTTTTTCTGCTGATACTATTGTTGATGTGGTTGCTGCTACTACCACTTTACTGATGATAAGATCTTACTCCTCCTTGACTTTGAAGGCTTAATGTTACCCTGTGCATGTATGTGTACTACCATGACCTTTGTGTGCTTCTGCTACCACTCTAACATGTAAATTCTGTACCATAATCTATAGAAGAATACTTCTGGTGTCGCCTACCCTTGCATCACTTTTTAGAAGAAACCACACACTCTTCAGCCTTCAAAGTGTAAAAGAAAGTAACATTATATCCGTAAAAGCATGACTGAGCGATATTTTCATAATTTTGTGCATAAGAATTTATTAAGTTGTAGGTTTCAATCACTATGTCATTATAAAATGTTCTGGAATTGAACCATTGCTTTCCACTTCCCCTTTAAAAAAAATTGTGAGCGTCCACTCTTCAGTTTTGGTTTAAAAGTCACATGTGTGTCGG
This sequence comes from Aplysia californica, assembly GCF_000002075.1. NCBI lineage: Eukaryota > Metazoa > Mollusca > Gastropoda > Aplysiida > Aplysiidae > Aplysia > Aplysia californica. Next base: position 2,450,020 of record NW_004797291.1, on the reverse strand, counting down.
AGTAACACTGCATTTGGTGAGTCGCTGGGGTGTCCTTGAGCAACACATGATAATTCTAGCTCAAAATCAGGGTGTTGCACTACGGCGACCAGCAATGATGTATGAACTGTCTATATTTGTGATATTGTGTATTATTCGCATATATATATTATAATACAATCAAACACGGGTAACTCGAATTTGTCTGGGATTGGAAATAGTGTTACAGATTTCTTTAATTCGACATGTCCATGAAAGCCCCAGATACAAAGAAATAGAGGTAAATCAAGGGAGGTAAAAAAGAACATTAAAACAATTAATGCGGTCCTTTGATGAGCATGTTGACGGTGTGAAATCAAGAAAATAAATGAAAGTGGCAAGAAGAAAATCTCACGTGTGCACAGCCGACTCCTACGGTATTCCTTTCCTCTCATTTCATTGGCTTACCAATGTTACGCCTCTTGCCATCCGCACCGCGCACGTCCCTCAGCATGATTGCACGCGTGGCGAGCCAGTCATGTGGTGCGGTCAGCATCACTTCTCAACCCCCCTTCCCCCTTCCCAATTCCTCCAGCCTCTCGTGGTGAGACAAAGACCACATTTTGGCTGTAACAATAGCGAAGAAACAACTACCCACAGCGGGAAAGGTTGTAAAACCAGGTCTTTAGTTGAGAATGCGAAGTCGATTTGTTCGAGATTCGAGTGTTGTGTGTTCCGAGTGTTTGGGAACCCTGTGAAGTCAATACAAAGAAAACAAAGGGGCTGAAACGGGACCAAGCATTATTTTCGAGATACCTGAGAATTCGTGATTTTCGTGACTATATTTTTGTGGCTGTGAAGTTGTGTATCTATGTACACTATTGTAAAACAAATTTCCTATGGGGGTCAATTAAGTGGAATTTTTTTTTTTTGAGTAGCATAAAATCAAAATCATGTGAATTAAAATAGTGGTATTGTCTTTAATAAAAGACTGCAGCACTGATTGATTTGCCCCCAGAGGACTGTAATTGTAATGTTAATTGTTTTTTTAAATTGAGACGGGGGTTGGTAAGAATTTTATAACGCACACAACTACATAAAGTCATATGAGGTCAATGGTAATTTTGACCAAGCGTTTCATCCAGGGGAGTTCTTTTGAAGTAGTGTGAGTATGAATGTTCAGGGGACTTACAGCTGTGTAAATTAACACTGTAATGTCCACTTTCATTATCCACAGACTCTTCCCAGCCTCAAGGTATGGTGATTGGAATCGATTTACAGCATATAGCCCCTCTGGATGGAGCAATCACCCTAAGCGGTTGTGACTTCACTTCTCCTGACACCTACGACAAAGTCAGCAGCATCCTCCAGGAGAGACGAGTGGACATCTTGCTGAGCGACATGGCACCGAGTGCCACGGGGATCAAATCCCACAACCATGAGCTTATTGTTGGGCTTTGCTTCTCTGTCCTGCGATTTAGTCTGGCTGTGCTGAAGCCAGGGGGGACAATGCTGTGCAAACTATGGCAGGGGGGTAGCCAAGACAGACTGGCCGCAGCGATGAGGACTGTGTTTCAGGATGTCCGAGTGGTCAAGCCCGAGGCCAGCCGTGATGATTCTGCAGAAGTCTTCATGATGGGACGAGGTTTCAAAAGTAAAAAGTCAGACGCTGGTTCGTGACGAAAGTTCCTTTTGATTTCTGCTCTTCCAAGACTTGAAAACTGAATGAATTTCATGGATCTGACTTTTTCATCAATGGATTGTGGGCAATTCCATTGTAACTGACGTGGCATTCACACATAATTTTGAACAAAGTCATTAATCTCAAAACCAAGATAAACTTTTAATCAACTTTAAAGGTATCAGGAACTTTCCAAACTAATACAAATAAAAGTATAGAGGCTGTTTTTTACATCTTGACTCTATATTGCATGAATTATTATTTTCAAGATAGAAGAATGTTTACTGTGCATTAATTTTGTCTTGAGGATAAAGGAAATGCATTCTTATAAAGCTGTTTCAAAATATTTTGACTATTGTTACATAACATTGGTATGTTGCCCGAGTGCAACACCATACACCTAAGGCTAAAGTTTAACACCAGATAGGAAAGAAAGAAATACTGGTAGTTTTCATGATTCATTTGCAAAAACATGTAATTTACCATAAGGCCTACTTAAAAAGGAATTCACATTTAAAAAAGGCAAAACACTCTCATGTTCAGTTCTCATGAACGTTTTTGAAGCAGTTGCTTGAAAGAGTGAAGCAGAAGTAGGTGTTGCACTTCTCTACTTTTGGAGTGCCCTTGCATGCTGGATACTTGCAACGTCTTTTATTGGGCCCAAACACGGGCCTGTGTCCTGCCGAGTCAGTGAGGATAGCATGGTCAGGGAGAGGAGCCATCGGTCTTCTCTTCGATTTGGCTGCCAACAGGGTGTCAACAGAACAGGACGGACGGCCATGCTTTGTTTCGGCCACCACCTTTCTCTCGCTGGTGAGGCTCCTAGCGACACTATTCTTGAAGCCAAGAAGATATAGCAGCTCCTTCTTGCTGCTTCCAAAAGCCTCTGCATGCCTCTAGTAGAGCAGCCATCCTTGCATGAGGGCAGTGTCGGGCAGGTGCCAGAGGGTCCGCTGGTACCAATTTTTGGACCTCACAGGTTGGCGTTGTCTCCAAGTGGGGCGTCTGTCAGTCTTCCCTTTTGAGGTTGATTGCTGATCGGGGTCTACCTCATCGCTGCTATCATCAGAATCTGTTTTTACTTTACTTTATCAGTCTTCTTGTACCTCTAGGGCGTCGAGGGGAGAAAGAGCTTCCTGTCTCTAGCAAGTTTGGTGGCCTGGCTGGTTGGGATATTGTATGTTCTCAGGGTATCCTTCGCACCCTGGATCCAGGTCTTTATTGGTCTTCCTCTTGCCTTGTACCCTGATACTTTCCTGTAGTAGGCTTTACTGGCAAGCTGGTTAGGTGCCATGCGTGTGATATATATTTTTTCAATTCAATTTTTAAGGCTGGAGAAATAACAATATTTATTAGACAAGTACGTTTTGTTCCACGAAGGCAGAGTTTGCCTGTGGTGAATTCTCCAATCTCGTTTATTATGTCTGTGAAATGACCCACAGTTTTTATAGCTGTATAGCACACTACGAATAAAGAAAATTTGATATCCTTCTCCATTTCGTTTTGGGATGGTCCTTTACTTTTTTCTCTAGGAGTTTTTTTAACGTTCAATTTCGCCTGATTGTGCTGTACTGCTGTTTTATGTTCACCCGAACGTTCATGTTTTTTTAGACCGGATTTCTTTGGTAACATCGGTCTCTTGTCCATCAGGAGATTTGCGTACCCATGGAAAATTTTTTTAAAACGCGCAAACAAGCACATATCATTATCCAAAATTCCTGGAGGTTTCTAGAACATGAGGCTTCATTTTCCATTCATTAGAAATAAAATGTGCAGTCACTGTCATGTATCCCGGTTCTTCTTCTCTTCATTGTAACAGTCTGGTAATAGGTTGGTGCTCAGTTTTGTGCCTCTGGGAAGTGGATCAAGAGCTTTTGAATATCTCTGAAACTGTATGTCATCAACAACTGAAAAAGGTTGTAAATCAGTTGTAATCATCTCTAGAAGGATTCTGTCTAGCTCTTGGCGTCAAGGGGATGACACATCATAAATTTTCCGACTCTCGACAGCTGCAGGAAGAGTAGGCTGAACCAAAAGTTTGTTAGGAGCTTGGGTTGTTGGTTTTGCTTCTGCTAATGCTGCTGAGGAAGAAAGCACGTCTAATTCTACAACATTGTAAACATCTGAGGGCGCTGTGAATTCTTTCCTCTTTTTGCTCTGGACTTCACCTAGTTGAATGGGATGCCTGCTTTTTACATGAGTAAGAGGAGATGAGGTGCTGGTTTTATATTTCAGGTTGGCTTGACACACGTTGCATGTAGCAATGCCTCCTTTAGCGGAAAAAAAATGACCGCACGATACTTTTGTGAGCAGGTGCCATAATTGTAGGTAATCAGTCAAGTCAAATGAAAGAAAGATTCGATGAGAGATGGGCTGCTGATTGATGTCAAGTCAGATGAAAGAAAGACTGGATGAGAGATAGATGTAGGCTACTAATACTATACTAATTGATGTGCGACTGTTGGAACAAAGGCAACACTGTTCCAAGTGTTCGCCCATTGGCCGCTAGGCCAAATTGTTATTGTATCAGGATTTGTAACCAATAGAATTTTAACTATTATGGAAAGTCTAGACAGAGCCGAGCGCCCCCCCCCCCCCCCCCCCCCCCCCACTTCCACCTCAAAACCAAACACGTAAGCGACGTCACCGTCCGTGTCTTGCGAGCCCGACTTTGTGAAAGGAGAGAGCCACTGATGCCTCACTCGATAAACTTGATAAAAACTGCGACGCCACCTAGCATCGCTACTATCGGGCCCTCAAGTTCGAATTTAAATTATTTATAAAGCCGGTTATGACCTAGAAGGCTCTATGTACTATGGAGACTACATTATAAAATGAGCTCCTAAACATCAAAAACGAACAAATGAGTGCATGAAGTCTAATTATTTATAAAAACATTTTAAAAAATAAACAAATTGAAGCGATTTGGGAAGTCTACCTAGGTTTCGGCCTTGCAACCGAACTTGACCCCCTTTTTTGGACGTGGGGCCAGTTTGGTTCCAAAAAGGGGCTAAACAAGACATTTTTGAGGGCCAGATGTTATAATTTGTCTACAAAATGCGCGAAACTACAACTTTTTTGTTTTAGTGCAGTACATATTATATTAAATATATTGTCGTCCTATCTTATTTGTGAATAAGGCAGGGATCTGGGAATTGACCATCTTAAACAAAAAGTTAAAAAACTTGTTAATAATATAACCAAGTTTAGGTCAAGTATAGACTCTACATGGTTTTGTGATCTACAATCTATATGTGCCTTTGACTTTTAGATGTGACTGTAAGATCGGTTTACAGACAATAGTCTAAAAATTCATAGTAAAGTAAAATACTTACGTAATGAAAGCAATCCTTTCCGTCTCCAAATCAAGCGATTAGGTTATACTCTCTTGTCTTTACGTCTGTCGTCAGCCCTGTTTTGTCAGGTAGGGGCAGGGTGAACAAATAGCAATCTGAGCAGCTATTGTCGTACCGGTATGCCTAATGTTGTGCGCTTCCCTACTTCTTCTCGAAAAGTCGTGCTTTGAAATAAAATATCATTGGAGTCCCCAAGTTGCTGTCACGAGGTCTTCTTCATATAATTCTAGAAATTGTTACATGAAGCTTTGGAGGAACGAATTTACAGTGTGGTGAGGACTGTGAGGTGAGAAATGAAATAAAGTTGATTGCAATCCAAGTTTTTCTATCATGGTTGCTGATAAATTAAACAAAACGGGGATGTATTTACAGCTCTGTTTCACTCTCGGACTGCTTTTCATTTGCAGAAAAGACAGGAGGCATTTCCTCACTGCCTTCCTCACCACCTTTGTCCTTCTTTGGCGGGTACAAGATTTTGGAATTGTGGTTGGTTATCATTTCTTTTGAGGCGACAAAGTCATTGCAGCAATCCTCTGTTGCAGGTGGGACTTAATTCTGATTATTACTTCCAAACCCTCAACCCCCATCTTGTTGCGAGATTTGATCTTGGTGCTTGTGACTAGTGAGAAGATCCTCTCGATAACAGAATTGCTGCTTGATACTATGGGACATTTGAGGGCGTAAGCGCCTAAGCTTTCAAAACCTTTTGTCTTCATGACACCTCTACAAAATTGGATGCTGTCTGATGGTACACCAGTTTTCTTAAATGCATCAACTTCTGACCAATCAACAAGCGGGATCCGTATGTACTATGCTTCGGCGTCAGAGACGGGGGCTGATTTGAGAAGTTAAAGTGAAGCGTCTCTGTAACGATCCATTTTGGCCAACAAAAGGATGATTATCTGCCTTACAAAAATACGTACCAAAAAATACCCACGAGAAAACTTGGTTTTTCGTTGCCAGGCGCATGTTATGTAAAGCAGATTATTATGAGCATATTTGCTTTGCAATAATAACTTATTGACCTGAAAAAAAATCTTTTTGAAATAAAAAAGATGTTTATTGACAAAATAAGGTACGACTGACCCAGTCTATTTCAGATTGGGCCAAAAAAGGGCCAAAGGGCCAAACGAATTTCTGGGGCCAGCCATGATTGAAAAGTGCCCAAAAAATGCGATTTGGCCCCAAATCTTGACTTTTTAGAGCACCCGTCACGGCCTTAACACCAAGCGCACTCTGGTAGAACAAGGTAACGACAGGGTTGCCAGTTAGGTCTTTCAGAAGCCAAATAAAATTAGTCTTTTCTTATTTTGAAGCGTGGCGTCGGTAGCCTAGTGGTTTGGCTACCGGACTCGTAATCGTGAGATTGCGGGTTCGGGGGTTCGAGCCTCATCTCGATCCGACATTGTGTCCTTGGGAAAGCCACTTTACAAGAACTACCCACTTGGCTCGGTCCTATCGGAGACGGACGTTAAACTTGGAGGTCCCGCCCCTTAAATAACCTAATAATAGTGTTGATAGGGGCGTTAAAACACCATTTCACCATTTTTATTAATTTTGAAGTGATAAAAAGAAAAGTGTAATAAATGTGATAAAAACTGGAAGAGGCCAAAAAATATGTCACAAGAGGCCAAACCAAAAATTTTAAATCCAAGTCGTGGCCAAGCCAAATATTTGGTGGCCAAATGGCACGGGAAAGGGCCACATTTTTCGAATTTGGCTTCCATGAGGTCAAACTTGCAACCATACAGCTCAAGTTAGTGACTGTTGTCCCTTCAAATAATAATTAAGATATTATGGCATCAAACAAAATGGCAACTGAAGGAATTTTGAAAGTAAATCACTTTCATACAATATTAACAGTATTACAATAACCAACAATTTAGTTCATGTTGAAATTACCAATTGAGTTGTTTGAGGTTGACGGTTTCGAAAAGAAACACAAGTTCTGAGGCCTTTTCATTTCCTAAACGATTTCTCAGCTTTGATTGCACAAGTCCAAAAGATGAAAATATCCTCTCTACTCCCGCTGATGATGCCTTAGCTGTCAAAAGTGACTCAATGAAAGACAAGATTGACTCATCTAAGACTCATGCAAGTTTATCTATGCATAATTACCCCCCTTCCCTTTAGACTGACATTTTCTTCTTTTTTTTCTGGAGCCTTGAATAGCTCACTGGTATAGCAGATTAATGCTTTCCTTTTGCGGTTGCTTGAATTAATCATTTGTTAAAATAAAGACAATGCATTTTGCACTAAAAGAACATACTTTTTGCCACAAAAAAAATCCAAACTGTGTAGACATAAAGCAAAATAAATCTGATTTAAATTTTAAAAAATCAGATTAAAATGTTTAAAATCGATTAAAAAAAAAATAATTTCAAAAATCAAACAAACAAAATCACCAACCCTGGGATTTAGAATAGCTTGCTTGGCTCTATAAAGAGTTTTATTCTCTGCCCACATTTTCTTTTTAACTATCGGTTTAACTCATACATATCCGCTTTGTCAATGCTGCTCCCC
>NW_004797291.1:2436650-2442082 GCF_000002075.1 Aplysia californica | reverse complement strand
ATTGGGACAGTACAGTTGTGGCGTGCTCTCTGCTCCATTGGGACAGTACAGTTGTGGCGTGCTCTCTGCTCCATTGGGACAGTACAGTTGTGGCGTGCTCTCTGCTCCATTGGGACAGTCCTGTTGTGGCGTGCTCTCTGCTCCATTGGGACAGTACAGTTGTGGTGTGCTCTCTGCTCCATTGGGACAGTCCAGTTGTGGTGTCCATCACAAACCAATACCTTCCGTCTGCACGAGGCTCAAAGCTAACACATGTTTCGCCTACACTCTTCCTTGACACTGTGTGCAAATCTTTTCCAGTGGGTCTGTAGAATGATCCCAAAGGCCTTTCTAAGCCCAGAAAAATTGAGAACAACATCTTGATCCCCTGAACATCTTTCGATCACAGTTGAAATGAGAAACATTGATGTGTTTTACAGTGTAGACGGGAAAAAAATTAAAACTTGAGTAGATTTTAAAAATCAACAACTCAATGCATCCTTAAAAGCAAAAGCCTGTTGTAATCTTCTTTGCTCTGCCCCAGTCCATGCGGGAGTTGCTGTTCAGTGTCTAGTTACAGTTATCATAAATATGATAAGGAATGAATGTGTATCTGGACTGCTGAGACCAAGACAGATTTCTCTTTTTTTAGACGATGTAAAGTTATGTTGTATTTTATTCTCTGAAAAGGATCTTTAACTTTTGATTATGCTTTATATTTTGTCTCGGTTTGAAATTATTACCGTCTAATGGAGATTGACGACATAAAGATTTACCTGCATACCAAGCATCTTCAAATGCAACAACAACCATCTGCGCTTCTGTCAGCTCGACTTTTTCATTTTCAGCTTCCTGGCATATTTTCAGTTTCAAAGAATCTGTGACTGCCTTTTGATCCCTTGCCTGATCTTTCTTCCTGAGTTCTTTGCCCTCTTTCCTAACACCTTTCCATGACCTTTCCTTTTCCTCTGTCGTCAGAGATTCATACATTTTCTTAATTTCTTTCTAGTTTGTTTTAAGAGGATGACAGATAAGTGGTGATGCAGTGACATGTTTGGCCTCCTACGCTAGCTGGAATCCAAATGTCCAAAGTGCCGTTCAAGCCCAAAGTTTGTGAATGTTGTGTGAACGGTAACATCTTGTCTACCTTCTAAAATATCTTTTAGCTGTATATTTTTATTGTTTTCACGATCCCTTCACTGATTGATGACATAGTTTTTCTCATTTTTTCCATTTGAAGCAGATTTTGAAAGTTTGAGTTTTGTTTCAGAGAATGTTAATTCAAAATTCAAGTGAGATAACTTTCAGGCTTGAAAAAAAAAGGATTATCTTAGTCTGCGAAACTAGATGAGATGAACATTGGTTAAAAAGGTCCTGTGATTCAGTGAAAACCCCCCCAACAAAACAGCCCAAGACATTCAAAGTCAGGACGGAGTAAAGACCTGCATAATCTGTTCTGTTTGATATTCCTTGATGACTACGACTCCAGAATAAGCAAATAATCTTCATGATGATGAAAGATCTGTGCAGTGACCTCAAACAAACCATTGAAGCGATTGTCCTTGTATGATTTAATATGACTTTCAATCCCTTTTCTCCAAACAAAAAGCTTCTTATTGATTTTTCAAACCCCTGTAATCCCCAACTTGTCCAAAAAGATCTGAGTGGCGTCGGTAGCCTAGTGGTTAGACTAACGGACACGTAATCGTAAGACTACGGGGTTGAGGGTTCGAGCCTCTACTCGGACTAACGTTGTATCCTTGGGAAAGGCATTTGGCCTGGTTCTTTCGGAGATGGACGTTAAACTCGGTGGTCCCATCTCTTAAATAACATAATTATGTTGATGGGGGCGTTAACCCTATACCATTTAGCTATTTTCCCAAAAGATCTGTTACATCTCTTAATGAGAGTGAGAGTACCAGTAGGTGTTTGAGGTCGCTGCAAGGCAGGAACTCCAGCGTTTTTGCAGCTTTGATCGTGTTTGTCTGAAATCCGAGAAGTAGTCTACATGTGCAGTACAAAATTGATTTTTTAAATCATGACCTTGCCCATGGAATTGGTACCCCAACATTGTGTTCCTCAACTCTTTCAACAAGTTTGAACTTTTCTTCTCGTTGGCTGCTCGACCATTCAGAAAATTTCCAATATATGGAACTTCCCTTTGACACTCCAACTACCTCCTGTAACGTATCCTTTGTTTCTTTTGCAATCACTTGCCTAGCCTCAGACACCACTGATGACCAACCCAGACAGAAAGCCAGCATCTGTAGTAACTGACGTATCTAATTAGTAATATCGTCACATTCTTTCTTTCTTGTTGTTTCATCTTTGTGCACCCCAAAACTTTCATTTCTCTTCAGCACCTTCTTTCGAATAAAAGCCTTTGCCAGCTCCCGCACCTCATAAACTGTTCTGACATGCAGTACGACTTGGCAAACTTGAAAACTTCACGCTGCACAGTTCTCCAACTGGTTCTATTACTTGCCCAATTTTCCCTGTTGCCACTTCCAACCCTGTCAGTTCCATGACGCAAAACCGTGTCTCATAGGGGAATTTCCCGTTCTTCTTCTTGGTACCTACCATTCTCTTCACCATGTCTCTTTCTGCCGTCACTTCTACCGCTCTTTCCGAATCACCCTTCGTATGCCTCACATGCATGTGATACTTTGCTTAGGGGGGCGGGAGAGGAGGATGGTGATGGTGAAGGTGGTGGTGGTGGTGGTATGTAAAATCGGGGTGAAAATTATCACCTCTATAACTATATATGTATTTGTCTGAGATGCTTTGACATATACTTTATCTGCAATCAGTACACTGTGTCTACTTCTTTCTTCCTCACTTTTAAAGAATGTGGAAAATGAAGTCTCATCATCCATGTGTTTAGATGCCTGAGTGAGCCTTTGTAATTTTGCTATTGAAGGCAGTTGCACTTTTGTGTACAAACGTCGTGACGAGGTGTACCTTGAGAAAGTCAGACAGAGACGATCCATTTCGTACGTTCTCTCATTTCTCCTTAAATTGAGAAGGTAAACCTGTATGTTAATGAACTTGAAACGTTCGTCTTTCAATTCCTCTGATGGACAACGTACGAAACGGATCAGTTCTGCAAACTGGGACCAACATTTTACTCCTTTGTTCATTGGAGGATGCTTGATTCGTTTCAAACTTGAACAAGCTTCATATGTCAATTCTTTGATACACCCATTTATATTATTAGGCATGTGAAGAATAAGGAAAATTTATACACGTTCCCTTCCTCGTCATCACACACACACCAAACAAAAAACAAAAAACTGAAGCTTTCGTTATCTTTCCCCCCAGTACAATATTGCTTGATAAGGGAACACAAATAATTTTGTTTTGCTCGTCTAAATGAGTCTAATTTTAGTTTGTTTTTTTCAAGAAATGCTCGAAGTTCCCCATCTTCCTCTGGAACCCTGAAGGCAGCTTAACTCCTCGTAGTGGTCCTGCCTTTAGAATGGATTGTGGAGTGCCAGAGCATGATGATGCAGCGTCAGGGAAATAAGTAGGGGGGGTCTACTAGAACCATGAATTTTTCTGCCTTTTTTGGCTCCTGGAATGGCGCCGGTAGCCTAGTGGTTAGGCGACCGGACCCGTAATCGTGAGATCGCGGGTTCGGGGGTTCGAGCCTCAGCTCGGTCTGACGTTGTGTCCTTAGAAAAGGCGATTAACACGAATTTCCCATTAGGCGTAGTCTTTGCAGAGATGAGCATTAAACTCGGAGGTCCTGCCTCTTAAACAGTGTTGATAGGGGCGTTAAACATATACCATTTCACCATTTTCATATTAACCCTCTGAGCCGTGGTCCCCCCTCCCCCCCCAGTGGCTGCTCAGCTCCTGCACCTTCCCCAATGGGACCTTAGACAAGCAAATGCACCCCATCCTCAAAGTTACACATAACTCAAGAGTTTTTCACCATGAGTTATAACATAAGCTAAAAAATAATCAGCATTAAATTGGCATAAGGCTTACGTTTTTAGTGTCGCTGTATCATTATTATTGGTTTTATGATAATTGTTACAATTTGGTATTTTCAAAAAAGACAATCGTAATATGATAAAAAGTATAAACCAATATTAGTTACATGTACAGTGTTAATTTTTTAAAATGTCATGCTACGATGGAGTCAGATAAATGGATTTTTAATATTTTTAAATCAATGTCTTTACAATATATTGCTTTGAGCTTGTTAGCCTACCGAATGAATATATTCATGTAATGTATTGAGGCTGGAAGAGATCTTACTCTAGATCTGTGTCTGATACTGAATACATGTACTGAGTGATGGTTTGTCTGTATGATTTGAGCCGCCTGCTGTTGTATGGGTGGTTTTGTTGTTGTTGTTGTTGTCTGTCTTCAACTTTACTGTGAGAAAAATGTTCGCTTTTGGATACATTTGTAATAAAATGGAACAATGACATGTTTTTTTTTGGTCTTGTTTTCTTGTAAGTCATTCTCTGTTTTTGTTGTTATAAACTGAAGTTTTGCCGTATATGCCCATGTCTCAGGAGTCCTGCCGACTCGCCACTGTCATTCAAATACCCAAACCAAACAAAGATCACACACACACCTTTATCAAACACATACCAATCGCACTAACGAGCGGTCTATGCAAACTTATTGAAGAAATGATTCACAGGTGAATCTTGTGGTTTCTAGAGAGGACGGGGCTCGCTGAGGGGTTTCAAGTGCAGATTCCGGAAAACTCGGTCCACTCTGGTTCACCTGATGCGCCTGGAGACCTTTATACGATACTTGAAACGTTACCAAAGGAGGCCACATGGTCGACATATTTTTTTTACCTCGAAAAAGCCTTTGACACAACCTTGGAAGTACGGTAGTACGGCATTCTTAGAGACCTGCACCCTCTTGGCCTACGCGGTCACCTCCCTGCCTTCATTAGCAATTACCTTAAGAACCGTGTTCCAGGTTCGTGTCGGATCCTCCCTTTCAGATCCCCACCAACAGGAAGAAGGTGCTCCTAACTTTGAAATTAAAAAAGAGTCCATCGTTCAGATCCTTCAGAACAGCCTAGAGACAGCTCGTTATACGTTGACGACTTCTGATAAATATGCTGCCGTTACAAAAAATCTTCAACTAAGATCTATGGAAAGGCAGCTGTACAAACTTGAAAAGCTGACAAATAATACATGTAACAGTTTCAAGTTTGCCCCGTCAAAGACGGTTGCAGTACACTTTACTTCTCCCGAAAGACACACTGGGAAGCTGGGGGCAAGGACTCAAAACACCTTCTCCATCTATACATTTCCCGTGTCCAATCCAGGCTTGACAACGGCTGTCAAGTCTATGGATCGGCCAAACCACACGGTGTAAAATTGCTAGACCCAGTACAAAAATGTCCCTGTGGTTTTATGCACCTCGCATAATTAAGCAAAATTTGATCATTTTTTGGCATTATTTCTGATTATTTT
>NW_004797291.1:2434865-2436487 GCF_000002075.1 Aplysia californica | reverse complement strand
GGGAGGGGGTTTCCGTACTCTTCCAGTTGAGAGCCTCCAGACCGAGGCAAACATACCTACTACCATTTACACTTGGACGCACACAACTATCACTACAATATGCAATTTAACAGAGCTCAGCACCAGAGAACCCAATACACGCCTGCATTTTCAGTATACACCCAGACACCGTAAACAAATTAAAAAACAATGAAAATCTCATAAAATCCTTCGGCCTCAGAGTTCTTGAGGACCTAAAAAACACACTTTTCTAAACAAGACATCGAACAATTTCTTTTCTCCGACCTCCCTCCGTGACTCCCCACCAAGGCAAAAGTAGATTTACAGCTCATCCCACACAACAAAACAAGCACAAACACCAACACTTTTAAAGTTTAAGCAGAACACTTCTAGAAAAATACCTGCCGTGAGGCCTAGTGCTGGGCGGCTAGGCTCTCGATAATTGAAAGCTAGGAATCATAGGATTCGACTCCGAACCCAATTACTTACTTTCTAAAGAGGCGACTTCTTCAGATGGTTTTCTGGTTGGGTCCTTACGTCTTCAGGATTTAGGATAACCTTGATTTCGGAACACTACGAAGAATCAACTTTTATTTTTCTAAAAAAAAAAAAGATTTTAATGATCAAAGTAACTGGAAACCGTTGGTTTACATAAAAAGGAGTCGGAACTTTTCTTTCGTAACATTCATCGTGGGAATCGGTTCCGGAATCGCTTCTCCGCCCAGCTCTAGTGAGCGCCGCTGCCTTATCTTCGAACAGTACACCAGTACACACTCCATCCCGAATCCTCCAATTTCTCTGCGGACGCCATTGTCACTGACATGGCTCTGGACTCCGTAGAAAATTCCCCTAGATCTAACGACTCTTTTATTGTCATATCTGACTCTCTGTCTTGCATCACCTCACTTACAGCCTCCAATTTCTCTGCGGACGCCATTGTCCACTGACATGGCTCTGGACTCCGTAGAAAATTCCCCTAGATCTAACGACTCTTTTATTGTCATATCTGACTCTCTCTCTTGCATCACCTCACTTACAAACTATAAACTCTTACACCCTAAAATAGTGAGGTTGTAGCAAAAAAATGCTGAAAACGGGAAAAGTATCGTGTTCGTATGGAGCCATGCGAGCATCCGAGGAAACGACCTGGTGGATCTCCTGGCTAAGGAATCCTTGTCCCTCCTGTTGGAATCAACGACAAACACTCTCCCACTGACCAACTTTAACATTAAAGTTAAAGTTACAAATTAAAAGAGTTTAAAACCATATGCTTTAAAATTTAAAGCAAACAATTAATGCTTAAACCTTAACTTCATTTTAAAATTCTCTTTTTCACAATTTTGCTAAATTGGTTTTAAAAAAACAAAAAACCCCCCTTCATATCACTACGATAACTTTTGTAGAAAATGAAGTAATTGAAATTTCTTACATAGATTTAGTACAGAAAGGGAAATAGCTAATAGCAATATTTAAGTAGACATACTTTAATTTAACGATTATGTCCCTTGGCAAAATTGTTCCTGCTTATCTCCTCATTTAGTTGTTGCCGCTTCTGGCGTGCTTTCTTCTTTCTTCTTCTTCTTCTTCTTCTTCTTCTTCTTCTTCTTCTTCTTCTTCTTCTT
>NW_004797291.1:2432127-2434765 GCF_000002075.1 Aplysia californica | reverse complement strand
TCACTGACATGGCTCTGGACTCCGTAGAAAATTCCCCTAGATCTAACGACTCTTTTATTGTCATATCTGACTCTCTGTCTTGCATCACCTCACTTACAGCCTCCAATTTCTCTGCGGACGCCATTGTCCACTGACATGGCTCTGGACTCCGTAGAAAATTCCCCTAGATCTAACGACTCTTTTATTGTCATATCTGACTCTCTGTCTTGCATCACCTCACTTACAGCCTCCAATTTCTCTGCGGACGCCATTGTCCACTGACATGGCTCTGGACTCCGTAGAAAATTCCCCTAGATCTAACGACTCTTTTATTGTCATATCTGACTCTCTCTCTTGCATCACCTCACTTACAAACTATAAACTCTTACACCCTAAAATAGTGAGGTTGTAGCAAAAAAATGCTGAAAACGGGAAAAGTATCGTGTTCGTATGGAGCCATGCGAGCATCCGAGGAAACGACCTGGTGGATCTCCTGGCTAAGGAATCCTTGTCCCTCCTGTTGGAATCAACGTCAAACACTCTCCCACTGACCAACTTTAACATTAAAGTTAAAGTTACAAATTAAAAGAGTTTAAAACCATATGCTTTAAAATTTAAAGCAAACAATTAATGCTTAAACCTTAACTTCATTTTAAAATTCTCTTTTTCACAATTTTGCTAAATTGGTTTTAAAAAAACAAAAAACCCCCCTTCATATCACTACGATAACTTTTGTAGAAAATGAAGTAATTGAAATTTCTTACATAGATCTAGTACAGAAAGGGAAATAGCTAATAGCAATATTTAAGTAGACATACTTTAATTTAACGATTATGTCCCTTGGCAAAATTGTTCCTGCTTATCTCCTCATTTAGTTGTGCCGCTCTGGCGTGCTTCTCTTCTCTCTCTCTCTCTCTCTCTCTCTCTCTCTCTCTCTTCTTCTTCTTCTTCTTCTTCTTCTTCTTCTTCTTCTTCTTCTTCTCCTCCTCCTCCTCCTCCTCCTCCTCCTCCTCCTCCTCCTCCTCCTCCTCCTCCTCCTCCTCCTCCTCCTCCTCCTCTTCTTCTTCTTCTTCTTCTTCTTCTTCTTCTTCTTCTTCTTCTTCTTCTTCTTCTTCTTCTTCTTCTTGGTAAGTATTTTACAGCGCTCGCAACTGCGTAAGGCCATATGAGCGCGCGGGACACAACAAACATTTTCAGATGGTAAGAAATTTTGAACTTTGCCCGGGTGGCGGCCGAAGCCTATTCTTATCTTATCGATTTTGAACAACCAGCTTGCCCACGGGACCTCCGAGATTTTTCGCCCTTTTCCGTGAAGGCTAGGTTTAGGTCTTACCTACTACATGTATAAGATCAGGGGTGTGGCTGAAAGACAGCCGTAAGAAGGAGCCAAGGAAAAGCAGTAGAAAGGCTGTAGAAAGAGTCAGGAGCCCAGAGGAGAGGGCAAAAGAGGAGAGGGGTGGGGACAGAAAGTGGAGACGAACGCAGACGACAGAACTTTGTTAGAGAGCTGGAAAGAAGGTGAAAGGAGACAATTTTAGAGAAGAAAATGTTTGATCGCTACCCGGATTCCAACCCGAGACCTTTGAATGAGAGGCGAACACCTTAACCTCTTGGCCACGAGAGCCCCCTCCAATCTTCTGACATACCGAACGTTCTAAGTTTTATTTCCTCAATTATACTTATACTGCTGATAAATGTTTTAGGGAAACTGGGAGGCATATCAATCTCTCTCTCTCTCTCTCTCTCTCTCTCTCTCTCTCTCTCTCTCTCTCTCTCTCTCTCTCTCTCTCTCTCTCTCTCTCTCTCTCTTACTCTTTGTTTCTTTCTTTCTCCCCCCTCTCTTTCTCTCCTCCACCTCTTACTCTTTCTCTCTCTCCCTTTCTCTCTCTCTTACTCTCTCATTCAAGTCATTCTCTCTCTCGCTCTCTCCCTCCCCCTTTCTCTCTCGCTCTCTCTGTTTCGGTATCTATCTATCTATCTATCTATCTATCTATCTATCTATCTTTCTATCTATCTATCTATCTATCTATCTATCTATCTATCTATCTATCTATCTATCTATCTTAACCTCAGAATCTTTCACAGGGTTCTGGTGCTTGTGCACTGTCTGAGAGGGAAAAGACAGCGATGACAAAATAGAAAAACAAAGTAGAATTTGATCAGTATGATTTCTAACTCCACAGAGAAAATTGTGTAGCATCTTTTTATGAAGATTTATTCTTGTGGCCTGCTTGAAGTGTAGCGATGTGCAAATACATGTATCATAACACACCACGTTGTAAGAATAATGATTTAAACTCAAATATATGTCAGAACTGACCCTGCTTCGTTAATCATTTTTTTCGACGGAAGCTAATGATGATTTTGATTGGTCATGGTAGGGGTGATGAGAGGAGCAATATGGGAATACATAATGTAAAAAGCCAATAAACCTGGGCGTCCTCCAGTTCACCGTATCGCGTTTGCAGTGAGAGGACTTTGCTGTATCGGTGTAGTAGTATGAAGTATAGTATGTAGTATGGATCTGGCAGTTTGAAACCAATCTAGGTTCATAGACTAATAGAGAATTTATGTTCCTTCCAGACCATGTCAATCCTATTCTTGAAAGCATTCAAGGATGGTGCAGACACCACATTTTCCGGTAGGGAATTCCAAGCGT
>NW_004797291.1:2429730-2430952 GCF_000002075.1 Aplysia californica | reverse complement strand
CCAATACCTTACAGGCCACACTCGTTAGACTCACTGGACGATAGTTTCCTGGGGTGGTTTTTTGCCTTTTTTGAAGATAGGTGAAACATGGGCTAGCTTCCACTCGGATGGTATAACTCCTTCCTGCAGTGACCTATTCATTAGAGTTGCCAGCGGGGCAGCTAGTTCAGTGGCACATTGTTTGAGGATGGATGATGTGATGTTGTCTGGATCCTGGGCTTTGTTAGGATTTAGCTTAGCAAGCTTCTTGAGCACATCTTCTTTAGTATATGCATGTCTTCAAGCTTGCAGTTAACATCTCTGTGTTGAAACTCAGGTATTTCTCTTGTGTCCTCTCTCGTGAAGACTGAGCAGAAAATAACTATTGAGAACCTCACCTCGGCTTTATCCTTGTCCGTGCTTGTCACACTACCATCATCACAGACCAGATCCGCAATACCACTCCTTGTGTTCAGTTTGCTCTTGGTATATTTGAAAAATGCTTTTGGGTCTTGCTTGGATTCTTGGGCTATCTTTCTTTCAAGGTCTCGTACTGCCTTGCGGCATTCCCATTTGGCTTGGTTTCTTGCTTTTGCGTAGTCTGCATAGTCCTTACCCTCTCTTGTCTCCATATACCTTTTGAAAGTGGTGTGTTTTTCTTTAACCTTGGCCAAAGCCTTGTCATTCATCCACAGTGGGTTTCTCGGCTTTTTCCAGGTCTACTCCTGGGAATATTTGTGTCCATGCTATTGATTAGTTTTTGTTTGATCTCAGTCCAGGTGGCTTCACATGTTAGTTCATTTAGGGTAGTCTCCCAGTTTATTGATTGAAGATCATTTTTAATCCTGACCCAGTCGGTTCTTTCATACACATAGCGGGACCTGTGCAGTTTATCTTTTTTCTTATAGCAATTCATCTGAAAGACCAGGGTAGAGTGGTGGCTTTTCCCCAAGGGAGGTTCATAGTTCACTTCTTCTATCATGTCCTCCTCGTTTGTGAATATCAAGTCTTAGATGTTGGCCTGTTGGCTAACTCTGTGGTGTGTTGGTTCTTGCACATGCTGGTATAGAAAGCCGTCTCTGAATGCCTCCATGAAGGAAGTGCCCTCCCTGCCCTCAGTCTCGCAGTCATTATTCCACCCAATCCCAAGGAGATTAAAGTCACCACAAATCAGAATATGAGAGAATTTTATATTACACACTGTTTTCAGATCCTTGACGATGAGTTCATTATTTACATTATC
>NW_004797291.1:2425052-2428645 GCF_000002075.1 Aplysia californica | reverse complement strand
CAACATGGGCTTCCATGTCTTTTACTTTTCCATCCAAGGCATCCTGTCTGGCTGAGAGACGATTTAGACGTGACACGAACCCAATGGCGAATTTGTTGCATTTTTTTTACAAAACCAATGCAGGCCCTGTGATGATTCATTGTCTGTTTCCTGTATTGCTGTGTAGAGAGAATCAGGTACACCTTCACAGGTTGTGTGGTGCCACATCTCACACATATCACACTTTAGTCCATGATCTTTCTTTCCCACCTCTTTATCACATTTACCACATGTCGCATCTTCTTTTTTGCTGTTCCTAGAATTTGGTTTGATGCGTTCGGTACTTGTAGTTGCAGGCCTACTCATTTTTACAGTTTCTTTTTCCTACTCTCGATATGAACAAAGAGATGCCACCGGCCCAAAAATTTCTAGTGGTAGTAGATTCCCTGTGCAGACACCACACAGTTACAATCACTATCACAGATTACCAAAAGTTCACTAAAGCCTCAGAAAAATTTCAAGGGTTCAAATCTCATTCTCACTCTAGCATCAGTCTACTCCTGTAACTTGGTGTTTAGTCTAAGCCACAGCTGGATCCACCCTAGGCACAATCACTACTGTTTATTACAATTAAGACCTATTGGGATTTTTGTGTCTCTAAACTAATAACTTGAGACCAGGTGACGGTGAAGTGAAGTCCAGTCTAGATCGACCAGCTCTACTAAAACTCAGCTCTAGTCCTACACATTAAAACTGGATCTTCTACAGTACAGGCCTAGAAGGCGACTGGAAAGAATTCTTCAGCACACTCCACATGAATATTTCTGAATATGATCCAGACACACAAAACTGCGCTCCCAGCGAAAACTCAAACGTTTAGAACCACGGAAGCCGCCATCTTAGTCTTCAAAATGACGCACGATTTTCGAAAGAGGCACAGGGCAATACCCACCAACTTTTATACAGAATGACATACAGCATATGTCTCTGTGGGTAGCACTAAACGTTTTTCCTTCTCCCACTGGCTCAAAACCTAATCTTTTGTCTTTGTGTTCCTTGACTGAATGGTGTCAAAAGCCACACGCAAGCACAAGCTTTCTCCCAACCGGAAGTCCCTAAAGTGTACATGGGTATCATTTCTCCATATCTCTCGTGTATTTTCAAATATGGAAAGAATTACAGTTCCTATATTGAAGTTCATTTCTGGTGAGTTTTGGTTATCTATGAAGATGAAGCCTGTGCACGTTCTATGCCAAGAGACAACCACACTGTCCAAGTGTTGGTAGTGTCAAATGAAAATGACAACTCCATTCGCCAGGCCACCAAGAAGATAGGTCTCACCGAACGCCAAGGCCGCGACAGCTGGCGTGAGATTTTTAAGTAAATTAGCTTCAAGGGCAACGTCTCGCACTCGCAAATTATGGAGATGGACTGGGCGGTAATGTGCAAAGGCTTAGCTATCTGCATGCTTCTGTGTCAACGCAGATCTTTGCATTATGCGCGTCACCGCGTCTGAACATGGAGCAGATAGAGCGCTGCTTCGTGCAGCCTGCCTGTGCACTGAGGTATCTTCCCGGTAGGTGCGCTGTGCACGGTGACGTGAAGCCAGCGAACGTTTTTCTGAGTGAATCCAACAGCGGAAAAGACATTGGGAAGCTGGGGTGTATTTGGAACGAAAGGCTACCTCGCTTCCGAGATCCAGTGTCAAATCTCCGTAGGTCCCTTTCTTTGTACTCCGTGATTTACTTTTTATTGAGGCTCTATTTCCTTTCTTTCTTTGTCTGTTTTGATTTTTGTTTGTTACTGATTGCTGCTATGCTCAAAGTTTATTCCTTTGTCTATTTGCCTTTTCTTCTCCCTGCGTGCTTAATGTATGTTTTTGTGCTGTGAGTACCATCTAAACATTTTTGACAAACGCTATTTTTTTTATCTGTGCAGACGGGCGTGTGCGCACTTGGGGCAACGCTGTAGTGTCTGGTCTTCAAACGTTTACCTGACGACTGGGAGGATCTTCAGCACTCTATGGAGTCCAACAGTACTTTGTGACCGTTCTTGGACTAGTAGCGCGGTATTTTTCGATTTCTTCAGCTCAGCCTTCTTAATTTATCAATGGATGGTGTACGCCTCCGGTGTAGTGGTTAGGTACTTTGCCGCCACTGGCAGGGGACCCGAATTCGATTCCCGAGTGGGGAGAAACTTTTCATAGAACATTTCCGTGTGTTGGGATGCTGAAAATCCCACTCTACCCAGGTTGGCCCTGACAGGCTAGGTTGAAAGCCCGCCTCGTCAGTACTCTAAATTGTGCCGATGGGTGCTTAAAACACCTACACTGAAATAGAAAACTGTGCAGAAAAAGTAAACTTCCCCTAAAGCGTGCAAGTACTTATCCCGCATATGAATACTACATGTACTAACATAAAATCTCCATCTTCCTGATGCAGTATCCCACACCCGTGTGTGTCGTTGGCATTGTTTAAACTGTATTTCTGTTCAACTGTTGCAACAGTAAAAATAATAGCGCCAGAAACGACAACAGCTCAGCCAAAGCAACAGTAGTAACAGCTGTCACAACATTAACAGCAGTACCAGCAGCAGTAGTCTTAGCAGCAGGAGCAGCAGTAGTAGCAGCAATGGTAGTAAGAGCAGCAGCAGCAGTTACAGAAGTAGTAGCAGTAGCAGCGGTAAAAGCAGTAGCAGCTGCTGCAGTTGTAGCAGCAACAAAGTATGCCCTAATGCTTGGGAAAAATTAAATGGTTGTTTGTTTTGTTTGATTGACGTCAAAAGAAGTACACTTTTGTAATTCACATTGACATAGTAACGACCGTTCAGTACAGAAAAGAGTAAGACAGACAGTTGAAACAATAGAAGGAAAGAGAAGAAGTACTCTGTACAAAGGACATACCAGAAGCTCCTTCCAACAATCCACTGGGGTACATTTTCTTAGAAAAAAGAATTTAAAGACTAGATCTAGCGTGCATTCAACAAAAACATAATATTATATGATATACGCATTTTTGGTGGTTTCACTGATGGGTTCGAATGAAAACTCATAGACTCGATTGTAAGGCTGCAAGGGGAAGAGCAGAGGGGCCAACCATACAATGTATAAGATAGAGGTTAGAAATTAATAGAAAGTGATTGAAGAGAGGAACAGTAGAACAACTACAACATTCCATTGACAAGGCTTGTTCTGCAAAGATCTCGTACTTAGAAATGGCGGAATCGTGGAAGATTACCACCACCGGTTAAAACACACTCAAAGAGTACAACGTACAGTGTTATGAGAGAAAAGGTGACTTTAATTCCGTTTTTTAATCTTATTGGTAACATTTTTATCTAAGTCAATTTGACAGTTGTTGGACAGACATGCAAATCTGTTATAAAGAAATCGATAAACAATCTAGTACTAATAGTAGCCGTGATACTAATAGAGAGAGATTGGGTACCAGAACTTTCAAAGAAGAATTGACACAAACGAATGAGGATGGTATTACACAATGTAGATCTAGATCTAGTATTTTTTAGTAGAAGGATGTTACTATAGTTACATAAAGAATAATTAAAGTAGAATAGTTTGTGTGTGTGTGTGTTTGTGTGTGTGTGTCTGTGTGTGT
>NW_004797291.1:2422010-2424873 GCF_000002075.1 Aplysia californica | reverse complement strand
GCCTTGTGGCTTCTTGCTATTAGGGCCGACAGCGCCCTCTAGGGTATTATAATTATGTGTTTATGTGTGTGTGTTTTACTATAGGTATTTTACACCCCCATAGACACAATTAAAATTACTTGGGAGGCGGGCTTCCTACCCTGCCTCTCAGGGCCAGATCGATCTGAGAGGGATACAACATCCAAGCAAAAAGACCGAGAGACTTAGTATAAAATAACTCCCAGCATGGGAATCGAACTGGGGTTTCCTGTGTGCAACAGCGAACCGTCTAAAACCGCTACACCTTAGATGCCGGTACAATGACGCGTGACAATTTGTCTCACCTAGTACTTTGTAAACTGAGAGACTTAGACAGACAGGCGGACACAAAACGTATAGGAAATCCTACCGAGTCTAAGAGAAACAACAAAGTTCATGGACACTCCATATTTAGTTGAGTTGACCTTACTCAGTCAAGACCTCGGCCGCCACAAGCTGCCCACTGTCAGTGCTTGGTGGTCGGGGATCAAGCCTCGAGGCTGTTGGCCGGGCTAGCGACGCGGTCAGAGGCGGTGGCGTACTGGCTGCTCCCCAACACACTTGCAAGTTTGCCCGTCGATTTGGCCTCCGAAGGCGTCGTCGACGTCGTGTCTGTGCATGAGCGGCAACAGAGCAGACGAAGCACAGCCCGCCGGAAGTTCCGGTTGCAGATGATGTAAACGCAAAAGTTCACGCTTGAGTGAAGGTGGGCGAGCATCGTCACGAACAGATGGAGAGCTGTAGGCATGGTGTTCTGGGGGGAAAGGAAAGGGGGAGAAATATAAAATTGTGATCGTGGAGACATACTCAAAATAATCCAGCTCTTTGTGTTTTTTAAAATATATTACAAAATGTACCCGTAAACATAAAATATTTAGTTAGCAGTACTAACGGCACATCTGGTGTGATGATTGTTAGTTCGTTTTCAAATAAAAGGAAAACTACATTTGAACCTGTCCAAGATAATCACCCTTTGTCGAGGAAAAAGGTGGTCATCTTAGACAAGTGGTCTTCTTGGACGGTGTCATTATAATAGATGTAGAAAAAAAACCCTCGAACTGGGAAGTGGTCGTTTGTACAGGCAACTATCTTGAACAGGAGGTCGTTGGAGCAGGCAGGACTGTACTGAGTAGGCCTACCTTCCACCTTTCTGTTTGGCTGTACTTGTACCCCCACAAAGCGTGGCTTGGCTGTAACCGGCAGCCCGCATCCTAAATGTTTTAATTGGGTAGATAGAGCGTAAAGCATTTATCCATACAGTGTGATACAGAGGAAAAAAACACAACGTTTACAACAGATACCACGTGTTATGACCGAGAGGAAGCCTTTAGATCAAGTAATCCTTTTAGAGAGTATTGTCTGAGACTCCCTAACAATATTATACTCCACAACATCATGTCCAAACTGGGTCCATGAAAACCTTCGGGCCTCTCCAGAAGAGACGAAGTCATTTTTACTCGATTACGCTTCAGATACACCTCCCTAACACATAAGTACATCCTACAGGGAGATGAAAACCGTTTTGTGTTGGATGTGACACAGATTTTACCATAAGACACATTTTAACAGAATGTCAGGACTTTGGAATGACCCGAAAGAAGTACATGTATTTTAAATGCAAAAAATTGCAAGAATTGTTCTCCGTCATTGATCCCAACAGAATTATAGATTTTTTAAAGGCCATTGACCTTTACGGTAACTTATAAACACAATTATTTTGATTTTAATCAGGTTTTCATTTTAAAATCGAACTTTATCTCAAGTTTTAGCATTGAAAATCTGATCACTGACCTGGGCCAAGCCGTGCAGTGAACTGTTGTGAATGCAACCAATTTGTGTTTCGCGCGCTCATATGACCTTATGCAGTTGCGAGCGCCGTAAAACCCTTACTAAACAAAACTAAGATGTACCATGCCATGAACTTCTTTTATTGAAACAAACATAAGAAACTACAAACAGAGGAAAAGAATAGATAAAAGAGTGGGAAGGGGGGTATGTGGATCAAATTCACGTCAAAGGTTAGGCTAAGGATTAGTGTTGATGTACTGTTGTTAGGATAAACAGTGGGCCTACCACTAATGTCTCTTGCTAGGGTTAGGCTTATCTCTAAATCTAATGTCTCATGTCAGGATACGAGTTAGAGAAAGAGGTAAAAATCTATGTCAGGGTGTACGCTTGGGATATACGGTAATGTTGCCAGACAGGAAAAGAGTTAAAATAAGCGATCATATCTCCTGTCAGTGTCAGGGTTAGAGTTAGGACACGCGTTTATTGGTATGTCTCGAGTCAGGGCTACAGGTAGGACAAGCTGTTACCAGTATGTCTCGAGTCAAGGATAAAGTTTCAGCCTTGAGACAGACCCACAAACGGGTGTCTACGGCGCAGTGGTTAGGTGCTTCGCTGTCGCACGCAAGAGACCCGAGTTTGAATCCCGAATGGAGAGAACATCTTTGTCGAATACCTCCGTTTTTCTGCTTGCATGTTGAGTCCCTCTCTGTCCGGGTCAGCACTGACAGGCAGGGTCAAAAGCCCGTCTCTCCTAAATGATCTAAAATTGTGTAGACGGGAGCATAAAAACACCTACGGTACATTAAAAACAGTCCCACAGCGCCACCTACCTGCACGTCTGCGGCAATGACGACAGCGTAGGGAGTCCAGAGCACCACGAAGATCACGAAGATGATGAAGAGCATCCGGGAAGACTTGACCGTCTCATTCCAAACTTTCTTCATCCTGGCGGGGTCGTCTTGGTCGATGTGGTACAGGTTGAACTTGGTGCTGAAGGTGGAGTTGGTGGTGGAAGATGGGAGAGGAGGTGGAGTACGGATGGGAAGGGGGGGGGGGT
>NW_004797291.1:2419566-2420893 GCF_000002075.1 Aplysia californica | reverse complement strand
TAGAGGGGAGGGGGAGGGGTGGTAAAGGACTATTCGCAGCAAAAAGAAAAATTAAATGCAGGTGACATAGAAATGTAACGAAGGTGGGCATGAATGTAATTTCTATCCCTTTTTGATAAATATTACTTGATTTGAATCAAAACCTAAAGACAAATCAAAGAATGGAAGAAGTTCAGGAGTAATATATATAAACATTGCATTCTGCTCTACAAAAGTGTCTCAGGTGTGATAAAGAGTATGTCGATGTCACAGTGTTGTTCATGATAACTCAATAAGTATAATGTGACCGCGATTTGCATTCCTAAGAGCTTGGCACCTGGTTGACATCGATCTCCTTACACACCTGTTGATTGGGGCCATATTCACTAAAAGTGTCCCAAATCTTAATGATGGTTTGCTGCAGCTGGGGTGCTTTTAATCGGTCTTTATTGAACAAGGTTCAGCTCCCTATGGGAGTGGTCCCAGAAATGTTCACGTGGGTTGAGGTCTGGGCTCACTGTCCGACATGGCAGCCCTCTGGCTCTGTTCTGCTGCAGGAAGGCTGCTGCAACTCTAACAGTGTGTGTGTGGGGGGGGGGGTGTTTTCCTGCTGCTAAGTGAGGTAGGGGTGTTGGAAATGGCGAGAACCATCGGCGTGAGCGCTATGTGAATGTACAGCTAAACAAGGATGCCATTACTTCGACCAGGGCCAATGAATCTGGAATACGACAGGTCCCAAAGGTTGGTTGAGGCGGATAGCAGCATAAACCATGATGCACAGACCCCCAAGCGTCGACCTCCAAGACATTTTTCTATCAGAAAATCGATAGTTGCGCCTGCTCCAGATTCGAACTCTACCATCTGCTCCGCTGACGCAAAATCGGCTTTCTTCACGGAACAGGACATTCCTCAACCGTCGCCACATCCAGATAAGGGGATGTTAAACCCCCGGAAACACTGTAATCTGCGCCTTGGAGTGGTTGGAATCTTAGTTAGCAGTTGGCCTTCTCGCAGTCGGCGGCCTACTTTTTGACCTGAAATGACTTTGATGGCTGTCATCGGTGGTTCTAGCCGCTCCAGGGGCGCATCTGCAGCTATCAGTCTGGTGATTACAGAGAATGGCATGGTCTTGTGTTCAGTTTTATTGTTGTTCTTGTTGTCGTTCTTGTTTTCGTTGTATCCCTTTGTTCAGTCATTTCGGGAGTGATTATAATAGTGTTACTGGAAATACTGTATTACCGTTTCAATATGAATGTGGTTGTGGTGGTTCATAATTTGTGCTGGTGATGTTCGTTTTTTCAGTGTGTGTGTATGTGTGTGTGTGTGTGTGTGTGTGTGTGTGTGTGTA
>NW_004797291.1:2417893-2419172 GCF_000002075.1 Aplysia californica | reverse complement strand
TTTGTGAGAGAGAGAGAGAGAGAGAGAGAGAGAGAGAGAGAGAGAGAGAGAGAGAGAGAGAGAGAGAGAGAGAGCAAACATTAATTTTATTCGCAAGGAGACTGAGTACTAAGAACTGTTGATTATGTTTGAGGCGAGAAACTTTTTACAAGACCACTACCGCACTGTCGTGGCATTATATAACAGTTTAATTACCGAACATTACGAGTTGAAGACAACGGGCAAATTAAGTTAGGAACACCGCCAAAGAAGATCACAGTTGGGTGTCTTTTCACGAGGTGATCATGTTTCCTGATTCTTCCCTTTGTCCAAATCTTTGTTTTTTTATTTTCCCCTGAGAGTTGAACTTATAAAGTCTCCGAGGTTCCCGGCACGTTTTCCCGTTGGGTCACGTTGCCTCTGGTTGTGTCTCAGTTTGGCCATTATGGCTAATCTACACGGCGCTGGGCCGTGGAATAACGGGCGGTCTCCTCCTCCTCCAATTGGTCATCTTTTTATCTCAAAGTCATGGTGTAGTCCTAGCCTGTACTCACTGAATAGCTGAGTTGCAGGCTATAACTTCGAAATTTGACTCGTTCCAAGAATTTAATATAGTGAGGTAATATAGCAAACATGTTGTGCGATTTGGCACACGGAATTCTCTCTTTATGTTCGCCATATTGGATTTCAAAATGTGTAGGTGGTTGGCAGATGCTGTGGTATGGTTTGTTTCTTCTTTCCAACCAACCATCTATCGTCCTGATCTCTGCTCCTTTTTTTGTGCTACCCTCTTGTAACATCTCTAATCCACGGCACGTATAATGATCTATGAGTATGTGCTAAAACTGCAGTACAGCTCTTAGTAAAACTAAACTAAAACAATTATTTATCGTATCTGCTGTCATTGAAGGCTTTTCTTATATTTTTCTTAGAGACACGTTCTGTCTTTGGGGCTTTGAGTTCGACTCATGAGAGACTTTGTGATTCTCATTGTTATTGACTGTCGTTTTTCTTGGTTTTCTTTGTTTGTCTGCTTTTGCTGCATTGTTTCTGGGTTCCTGTGTGTATCTGTTTAGTATTGTTATGTTTTTATTGTTTTTATTTTGTTTTCTGATTGTTTTGGTGTTGTCCTGGATTTTGACGTCTGGATTTATTTTTTGGTGTGTTTTTCAGGGGCAGAGGAAAGTTTTATGATGAGAGGACTGGTCTGTGAAAAAGCCCCCCCCCCACCCCTCCCCAAGGTATTCAATGTTAATGTTAGGATCACTCATAATGGTGTATATATGCGTGAAGTTTGTGA
>NW_004797291.1:2415254-2416672 GCF_000002075.1 Aplysia californica | reverse complement strand
CCTTGCATTCTTGTATTTGTACATTATAATTTCACTGTCTTAGGACAATCTGTCAGTGGCGTAGTAGTTAGGCTACCGGAATCGTAATCGAGAGGTTGCGGGTTCGGGGGTTCTAGCTGCTCGACGTTGTGCCCTTGTCAAAGGAACTTTACACGAATTTTCCTCACTTCACCCAGGTGGGAATGGGTACCCGGCCATCGACATATCTTGTCCGTATGTTAGTGTTTTAGCGCCTATAAATGGCCGCTAGCGCTGTATGCTTCCCAGAATATTGAGGTTGTTTCAGAATGCTCTCAGGTCTGCTGGGGTAATAGTGTAGATTGTGAATGCGCATAGAGCTTGCTGTTTAGCGGGGATTTGGGTCAAACAAATGCTACCTATTATTATTACAAGGTAACCACTTTCCTCCTCGACAGTGAGCGGCCATCTTGGACAGGTTCAACTGTATGTTATGTGGATTGGTCCCCTCAAAAGAAATGATAAGAATCCTGCCCGGAACTACAACAGAAAAGGCCGGAATGACGTCATCCACCATAGATCTATACTCACCGAAAAAGTTCGGGGACTCGAAGAAAAAGGCGAGAAGCCAGGCAGCGATGCAGAGGATGATGCAGATTTTCTTCTGGAAGATTCTGTCGTACTTCAGGTTGTGACACACGAATACGTACCTGAAAGAGAGACCTTAACCTGCTTAAAAGAATCTTAGGAGTATACAACAGAGAGGGAAAAAGTCCAGTTCTTGCAGATGGAGCAGAGGAGTTGATTACATTGTTCTTCTCCACACTACAGCAATCGTTTGGAAGTCTTGAAATTGTGGGCGCTCCGTTTGCTCAGGTATTGCCATGCTTGACTACAGAGCGGATAGCCCTGGGTCGAATCCAAGCTGGGTGTTCCAGAACTCGGATTATGTTATTGTGTTTTCAAGGCTCTCTACGCATTTGGCTTGGTCCTACCGAAGACCGACGTTAAATTCGGATAGGTCCCACCTCTCAAGCCATCTAGTAGGCCTACTAGTAGCACAGATAAGGGCGTTAAACCCATACACTTACTTTTAATATTGCAGCTAAAGAGTGTTACTAATAGAGCCTACCTCTTTTCTTTCCTTCTGTAGTTTCTGCCTGTTTCTTTCACTTTTCCCCTGCACTAAAGGATAATAATCGACCCTGTGTCGATGTACTTTTCCTTATTCATTATCATAATACTGAAATTTCACGCACATACTCTACTCCTCTTAGAAAAATCTAAATAAGATAAGATAAGATAAGATAAGATAAGATAAGATAACACCTCTAATCTTCGGCCCTGAAATGACCTAACTATTTTGCAAGTGGCGTAAAATTTTTACTAAAAGATACAACCACCCTTTCTACCACCGCCCTCCCTACCTCCCTACGTCTTTCTTCTCCCCATCTTTCCTC
>NW_004797291.1:2413984-2415154 GCF_000002075.1 Aplysia californica | reverse complement strand
CCACCCCCAAATCACTCACCGGTTGACCGTGGCGAGACTGAGGCTGAGGAAGGCACAGAAACAGGCAGTCAGACACATAGCGGCCACGGTCTCACAGAACCAGGGCTTGTCATTAAACCACTCCTCTCCCTTCAGGACGGCTGCACCGGGAATATGGTTAGGTGAATACAGTGAAGTGAATACAAGGAAATGAATATATATAGTGGGGGTGAATACAATGAGATAACTGTGAGTTGAATACACTGGGGTGAACACCGTGAGGGGAATTCATTGAGGTGAATACGGTGAAAAGAATACAGTGGAGTGAGTACATTGAGGTGAACAGAGTGAAGTAAACACAACGGTGTGAAGACAGTAGGATGGGGGCGAACGCAACGGGAAAACAGTGCACTGAATACAGAATGACATATTTAACAGTGAGGTGATTGCCAGGAGATGAAAACGGTGAGGTCAATACAGTGAGCTAGTAAAGTGGAGTGGATACAGTAGGGTGAATACATTAGCGTGAATACTTTGGGGTGAATAATACCAGATGAAATCAGTGAGGTGAATACAGTTATATATGAATACAGTGATGTGAATACAGTGAAGTAACTACAACGTGGTGAATATAGAGGGGGTAATTACAAGGAGATGATAACATTGGCGTGCCTACAAGGCTACAGTGAGGGTGAATACATGGTGAAGTGAATATAGTAGAGGCGAGTACATGAAATGAACACATAAAGATGAATACATTGAGAAGGACACTTTAATATGAATACATTGATGAGTACAGCTAAAGAAATTCTGGGGGGGGTAGGGATGGCGATCGGGTACTCACCGATGACGCACATGGGGTCAGCAATAGCTGCCACGCACATGTCTGCCAGGGCAAGATTGATGATGAAGATGTAGCCAGACTTCCGGAGACTCTTCACGCATGCGCTGGCCAGTAGGATGAGAGAGTTTCCCACTGTGCCCACAGACAGAGCGATGACCATCAGGGTGACGTAGATGACTGCCATGCTGAAGTCCGACTCGATCAGAGGCGGGTTCTGACACAGTGAGAGAAAGACGGGACATCTGGATAAATGCACAATATTCCTCTAGTTGTTGTTGTTGTTGTTGCTGTTGCTGTTGTTGTTGTTGTTGTTGTTGTTGTTGTTGTTGTTGTTGTTGTTGTTGTTG
>NW_004797291.1:2407521-2407986 GCF_000002075.1 Aplysia californica | reverse complement strand
TTACTGCAACACACATTCAAAGAGCCATCAGGGGATGTCTTCCTCCACTGGAGAACTCATGGGTCTCTCTTCAATCTTGCTCGACTCAAGGCCAAGACCAAGATCAACAAAACAACAGTACGAGACCTTCTCTTCGCCGATGATGCTGCTCTTGTTGCTCACAGTGAATCAACCCTACAAACAATGATGGACCGCCTATCAACAGCATGAAAGGTCTTTAGCTTGGTCATCAGTGTTAAAAAACCAGTCATCCTTACCCAAGAAGGTGCAGGGCAGAGCCATATATGGCTGAACGACAAGGAACTTGGGACAGTGGACAAGTTCTGTTACCTGGGGTCTAGCATCAGCTCTACTACATCATTTGATTATGAGATCAACACCAGGATAGGGAAAGCAGCAACAACTTTTGGAAGGCTGACAAAACGAGCATGGGAAAACAAAAGATTAACCATCAAAACAAAGATC
>NW_004797291.1:2405970-2407074 GCF_000002075.1 Aplysia californica | reverse complement strand
ATGCATGAAGAAAACCTTGAGACCATCTTAAGCTAAGCTTAATTGACCGTCTGCATAGACGAAAAGAGCCATATATATACGTGTATCAATGCTCTCGTAATCTTGAGGTGCAGTGTTTGCTTCCCAATCAATAAGCTCCGAGTTCGAAACTTGTCAGGGAAAGAAAATTTTCTTCTCTAAAATTGTTTCCGTTCACTCCCTTTCCTGTTCTCTAATAATGTTCTGCCATCTGCTGACATCTCCACTTTCTATCCCCACTCTCCCCCTCCCCCTCCTCTGAGCTCCTGACTCTTTCTACTGGTACTCCTGACTCCTTCTTACTGCTGTCTTTCAGCCACATCCCAGACCTTAGGGTAGTTTGTTTGAGTAAACAGAAGGACATCGACTCAATGGTGATCATTTAGTGCTTGGGAAAAGGTAAGACAGACAGACAGAAACAACAGAAAGTAAAGAAGTAGGACTTACCAGTTGCGCCCTTCAACCACCCGCAGAACTTAGGGTAGACAAGATCTAACACCTAGCTCTCTTGGATAAAGGCGAGAAATTTCATAGGTCCGTACGTGTGCAAGTTGCGCACGTTTAAGATTCCTTGGTGGTCCTAACATCGATAAGATTAGGCTTTGGCCGCCAGCTGGGCAAAATTCGAAATACGCACCAAACAGAGCAATGTCCTCCGCGAGCTTATATGACCTTATGCAGTTGCGAACGCCGTAAAACACTTACTAAAACAAAACAAAAAAACACCCCAAAACAATAAAACAACAGATAGGTGGGTGTGTAACCCGAAATGCCACAAAAGCAGAAGCCAAGAAGGAACGTCAACATTTCACGCAAGAAACGAGTTATGGCTGGATTTTAAAAAACTCGCTTTAAAAGTAAACCAATTTTTCTTACATGCTCAGATCCTAATAATAATTAGCCCTCTGGGCCTTCTCGGAATAAATTTGATTAAATTATTTTTGGTTTGGAAACAAAGGGACGAAGCTGACGTCTTTAATAATAATATACGTGTGCTACAGAGCCGTGCTTGTGAAACTTGGGTTCTTTTAAACGTCTTCTTGTTCACCCCCACCCCCATCCCCGCTCCCTCTCTCTCTCCCTCTC
>NW_004797291.1:2402664-2405671 GCF_000002075.1 Aplysia californica | reverse complement strand
CTCTCTCTTTCACACACACACACACACATACACACACACACGCACACACACACACATACACTCACACACACACAAACACCCACACCAACACACATACACACACACATTTTTGGCCTGCCTGTCTGTCTGTCTGTCTGTTCCTCTCTCTTTCTCCCCCCACCCCTCTCCGTCTACCTGTCTTCATGTAGACACAAGTCGTGTTGAATAAGAATGTCTTCTTTTTAAAAACAACAAATGCTAGGATAATGCAGCTATGATAAACGGAGTTGGGTGGACTGGTTTGCACTGGTGGAAGATCTATGTGAAAAAAAGTGGGAGTGGGACTGGGGGAGGGGGAAGGTAAGCGATGGGTTGAGGAAAGAGGGGAATGGGGAGGGAGGGGGGTATTGAATATACTTTATCTAAAAATTCAGCAAGATGTGCATTCTTTTTGGTAAGCAAACTAATTTCAGATGCAAAAAAAACCCCTGCTTCTTGTAAAAGGGTTTCAATCACAAGCATACTATTACTACCTTTTCGCAGAGGGCATTAAACATTTTCTCTTAATATATTTCTCATCAATATTTGATAAGAATACATTAATCAAACTTTTGATCTCTCGTTTCTTTTACCAAGCCTGGTGCAATAATACTTGAACTCTGGTGGGGATTTACACACTGTATTCATACAGATAAAACAAACGTTTTCAAACAAATAAATGTTTTTACATTTTAATGAAAACTGAACTCTAAATACGGAAGAAGACACAAAAAGCAACAACAGTAAAAGCACCAGGAGACAAACACAACAGCAGCGGCCACAGAAACAGCAGCGACGGCAGCAGCAGTAAAAACGACACTCAACAACAAACACAGCAGTTGCAACGACAACTGCAACTGCAACTGCAACGACAACAGCAAAAGCAACACAGGTAATAGAAGCTTTAGCCTCTGACTCTAACAGTAACAGCAACTGAAAAAGTACAGCAGAAGTATCAACCAAGACAACAATAACAAGCGGAAAGACCACAATATCAACAACGCTCAGCGATAGATCTGCTCACTTACCGTCGCGTTAATACAGACCGCAGGTTCCATGGTTTGTATAAGTGAATTTGCTCCTCACGGTCTCTGTCCTCACAGACTCCTGTCTCTACTTCACAGACTCCCGTCTCTGTCCACACAAGCTCCTGTCTTTGTCTGCACAGACTCCTGTCTCTGTCTGCACAGACTTCTGTCCTACCGGAGTCCCGTCTCTGTTCCAAAGGAAATCTGTCTCAAACTCTACGAACCCTGTCACTGTCCTTAGACACTCATGTCCATGTCCTCATGGGCTCCTGTTTCCATAAAACCTGGTCCTCACAGAATCCTATTTATGTTCTTACAGACTCCTGTCTCAATTCTTATGGTATCCTTCTTTGTCCTCAAAGACTCAAGTCCCTTTCTGGACACCTAGGTGTTGGAAATATAATTCATGAAAGGAAAAGAACACCCAGGCAATGTCAATATACAAGAAGTAGTGGATGATGTTAGTAGTTAGTGTTTGTATGTCTCCGATCATACCAAATCAGTGAAAATTCCTTTGCGTGCAATTTTTCTTTTGGGTTGTGTTCGTTGCGCTTACGGAAATGAATTTCGAAAAAGCTTTGGTTATTAAAATGTGTATTCTTATTTTTGGTTATTTCTGTCTTTTTTTCTCCTCCCGTTTTCATGCTTGTTTCTTCTCGGTGCCAGGCTGTGGTCAGAATAAACTCATACACACAGAAACCGTGCACTGCAATGTTAGAATTTACATTATAATTATGTCATTAAAATGTTTATATAAGTGTCTTCGGAGAACCATTAAAGAACAATGTTGTTTGAAGTAGATATCTACACTATAAGTCGAAGATGATGGTAAAGATGAGGAAGTTCCTTTTTATACTGTCGCCTTTGCAGCTGCTTCTTCTGATGATGATGTAGATCATTATTTGCGTACCAGTAAATAATACTCTGAGAACCGTCATTCCGAAAGGTGTTTGTGGACCACCGAACTTCGACAACCTTTAAGGGTTTAAAAACACACCAAAAAAAACAACCCTGAACGTCTCAACATTCTGTTGGGTCTCCTTAAAACACAAATAATCTCCTCCCACAATTCGCGCATTGCCTAAAGGCATACCAATGTTTAAAAAAACACCAAAAAAACAAATCTTCCATGACCTAGCCTTATGAACCAGTTACAAAGAGCACATCTTAACTTTCTGCACTTCATTCTTTTTCTATTAAAAAAATAAATACATTCTAATTTACCTTTCTGCAATGGCTTTTGCTTTTGCTCTTGTTAGCTTTCTTTCGTTCTTTTTTTTCTTCGTCCAGGAACATTGCTTTGCCATTCTCTCAAAAATGTTAATGAGTGTGTGCCAATTGAGCTACTCAGTCCGAACTACGCCTGACAATAATATTGTCTACTATGTTTTAGCAGAATTTCTGGCTATGGCCCAATGTCTGGCTAAAAATATGGTTATTGTCTAGTCTCGTGGCTCTTTTTTCAATTAGAATGCTTATCAATGGTTCAGTGGCTTCATATTTAAACACTTTGGGGACACGTATTCTGGTTTGTCAAAAACGCTTGAAGACGCGTGTTCTTTTGGAGCACTTAGGCACTTAAATAACCTCGATATTCATTAAATTTAAAAAAATTCAGGTCATTTTTTTTTCATTTAAACCTAAAAAGAAGGACAGAAAACGGCACGCACACTATGATACTATGAAATATACTAATGTATGTTTCTGATTTATGCGCAATCGTTGGCGTGTGCCACAACATGGCCTTTTGTCTGCTGTCAGACAAAATTACTATGTCCGCTACCCCAACACCAATCGATGGTTCAGCGTCTTTCGTTACGACAGCCACATCACCCGGTGTGTCCGCTCCACTCTATAAAATGTTGGTAAACAGACGAGACAAGAGCCTCACGGCCAACACAAGCCTTGTGTGTTTTAATTGATCCTGCAAAATGCTATCCATATTTATTTATTTATTTATT
>NW_004797291.1:2399872-2401252 GCF_000002075.1 Aplysia californica | reverse complement strand
TCTCTCTCTCTCTCTTTCTCTCTATTTATCTATTTTATACCCAGGGCACAATATTACAGAAAATGTAATAATAATTGTCAGCGGGTGGTTCGAGGGCGCCAATGATACATAGGCCCTTGTTCTTTTCTGTCCCACTATTGTTTCTATCTAGGCCTATAATATGTCCTGCATACACTACTTGATCATTATTGTGTCTATGTTATACTTCTCTTTACCCGAGCTAAAAAATCAAATTCCTAAAAATCTATAAACTTCTGGAGGTTGTTTTCATCAAACGTATCAGGTGACCCGGAAAATGATCGACCTAGCAACTGGAATTGAATTATGATTTAGCCTCACGGAACAATGCCCTTGGTAAGGGTGGTGTGTTGCACGCTAGTCTCATTCTACCCTGAAAAATAGGGTTGAGGCAGTCCGCCCCCAAGACGATGTAAACTGTGTCTATGGGAGAATAAAGCATTTGCACTTATTACAAACCAACATCAAGCCGAAAGAAAACAGGTCCCCCAACCCTCCTTTCTTCAGCCATGTTTAGCTAACTGTATTAAACAAATCCTCCCCTGCTGGTGGGGGGCCCCGTAGTTTTACTATGGGGGAACTAAGAATACACTTGCCGTGATACTGCGTGTCGTAAGAGGCGACTAAAAGTGCATAGGTCTGGTCGCCCGAAAAGTGCCAGTTTGCGGAGGGCCAACTACCCAACAGTAAGTTACAGAAACACGGACAAACACAGCTTTTTATTTTTCGATCTTGGGAGACGGAGGAGCTTCTGCATCAGCAGGAACAATGAAAGACAGCGGACAAAGCCGAAAGGACTCTTCTGACCTGAAACTTTCTCTGTCGAACAAGTCTCTCCGGATTGCGTCGTGGAATGTTCGCACCTCGTATGAAGCAGGGAAGACTTCTCAAGTAGTACAAAAATGAAGAGATACAGACTGCACATACTAGGAGTCAGCGAAACACAATGGGTACAGTCTGGACAGAAGCAGCTCAGCTCAGGGGAACAAGTATTGTATTCAGGGAGGGAAGATAAGTACCATGCGGAAGGAGTGGGAATCATTTTGAGTAAGCATGCACAGAAGTCACTTAGAGGATGGGAACCACACGAGGAAAGGATCATCATGGCTTCATTCACTACAAGGTGCAAGGGCATCAACATGAATATAGTACATTTCTACACCCCAACAAATGATGCTTCGGATGAAGACAAGGATGCCTTTTACAGCCAGCTCCAGGGGGTCATCGACTAACTACCAAGGAAGAATGTCAACATCATAAAGGGAGATGCCAATGCCAAGATTGGTCAGGACAACATGGGGTATGAAAGAATTATGGGACAACATGGCTTGGGACAAATGAATGAGAACGGGGAGCGATTCG
>NW_004797291.1:2390955-2399772 GCF_000002075.1 Aplysia californica | reverse complement strand
TTTGTTATTAGAGGCTCTGTTTTTCCCCACAAGAGGATCCACAAGGCCACATGGGTTTCGCCAGATGGAGTGACGGAGAACCAGATAGATAATGTTTGCATCTTTCGTAAGTTCAGGAGTTCACTGGAAGATGTCAAAGTACAGAGAGGGGCAGGTGTTGGATCGGATCATCATCTGCTGTTGGCAAACTCAAGCTTCGGCTAAAAAGCACGGAACCAGCACAGGAATCAAAAGTTCCAAGTAAGTCTCTTGGACGGACACAAGAAAGAAGAGTTTCAACTGCAGCTGAGGAACAGATTTCAACCTCTGGCTGATCTTGGCGGTGAGGACACGGAGGTGGATACACACTGGACCAAGGTCAAAGAGGTCTTTACATCAACATGTCAAGAAATACTCGGTGGGAAGAAATGGGAGCACAAGGAATGGATTAGCCAACACTCACTGGATTTAATTAGGATAAGAAGACAACTGAAGGCAGAAGCGAATGCAAGTAGAACAAGAGGATCAAGAGGGGATGCATTGGAGCAGTACAGGACAACAGCTAAAGATGTCAAGAAATCAATAAGAAAAGACAAGGAAGGGGGAATTCATAAACAGGCAAGCAGAGAAGGCAGAGGAAGCAGCGATAGGAGGGCACATGCGAATCCTTAACCAGACTACAAGGACACTTGCTGGGAAATATGGGAAACCTGAAGTACCTGTAAAGGACCACGAGGGGACAAGCATTTTGGGAAAGGAAGCTCAGTCTAAGCGATGGGTAGAGCATTTCAACAGTCTCCTGAACAGACCACCACCGAGTAACCCACCAAACATACTGCCAGCAAGAAATGAGTTACCTATCTGCTGTGATGCTTCTTCAAAACAAGAGATTCTGGATGCCATTAAGAAGCTGAACAAAGGTAAAGCGGCCGGTCCCGACCAGATTCCACCTGAAGCCCTAAACGCAGATGCCAATGTGACGGCAGACATCCTCCTCCCACTGTTTAACACGATCTGGAATGAGAGCAAGTTCCCAAAGGATTGGAAAGAAGGACACCTCGTGAAGCTTCCAAAAAAAGGGGGATCTCGGCAACTGCAGCAACTACACAGGGGCCACTCTTCTCTCAATACTAGGTAAGGTCTTCAACAGAATCATCCTGGAGAGAATCAAGACAGGAACGGATCCAAGACTACGTGATGAACAGGCCGGTTTCCGGAAAAATCACTCAACCACCGACCAGATTGCCACGCTGAGGATTATTGTGGAACAGTCCCTGGAGTGGAACTCCCAGCTGATTGTCAAATTCCTTGACTATGAGAAGGCCTATGACAGTATAGACCGAGTGACACTATGGAAGATAATGAGACACCACGGAATCCCACAGAAGTTGGTGAACCTCATCAAGAGCATGTACGAAGGGTCAAGTTGCAGGGTTGTACATGATGGCCAGCTCACGGACAGCTTTGACATCAAGACTAGAGTGAGACAGGGATGCTTACTATCACCGTTCCTCTTCATATTGGCAATCAACTGGCTGATGAAAGAAACCACCAGAGGACACAGAAATGGTATACAGTGGACACCATGGACACAGTTGGACGATCTGGATTTTGCAGACGACTTACCGCTTCTGTCGTACACCCAGGAACAGATGCAAGCAAAGACTTTAGTATTAAACAGTCTATCGGAGTCTGTTGGATTGAGGATCCACCCCGGAAAGTCAAAGGTCCTA
This sequence comes from Aplysia californica, assembly GCF_000002075.1. NCBI lineage: Eukaryota > Metazoa > Mollusca > Gastropoda > Aplysiida > Aplysiidae > Aplysia > Aplysia californica. The sequence goes on along the minus strand of NW_004797291.1, from coordinate 2,398,060 downwards.
AGGACAGATGCACAACGAAAGGAGCAGGTCACAATAGAAGGAAAGGCCCTAGAAAACGTTGGATCCTTCTGCTATCTTGGGAGCATAATTGACAGAGAGGGAGGAACAGATGCTGAAATAAAGTCCCGCATTGGAAAAGCACAGGCTGCTTTCATATCTTTGGATAGGATTTGGAAGACCAGAGAGATCTCACTTCGAACAAAGCTGAGGATTTTCAGTTCAAACGTGAAGTCGGTCCTGTTGTATGGATGTGAGGCATGGAACGCATCACAGACGTGTATAAAGAGGATCCAGGTTTTCTTGGTGTCTAAGAAAGTTACTGAGGCTCAGATAGACAGACAGGGTCACCAGTGTGGAAGTACATGTATTGAGGAAAACAGGACAGATCCCGGTCGGGGCTGAGGTAGGAAGAAGGCGATGGCGATTGATTGGACTTACACTCTCAGGAAGTCAGGCAGCTGCATAACAAAGAAAGTTTTGGATTGGAACCCTAAGGGCAAGAGATCAAGGGGAAGACCTCGTGGAACCTGGAGAAGAATCACAGAAATCGATGTACAGAAAAGTGGGAAGACATGGAATAACATCAAGAGGCTAGCTCAGGATAGGGAAAAGTGGGGAGTGTTTGTCCGTGGCCTATACCCTGGTGCAGGGTGAGAAAGGCAATGGTGATGATGATGATTAAACAAAACGACCTAAGAGCTGTTTCAAGACAACTTTAAACAGATTTATAGACAATACAAAAAATAAATGAAAATAATATTATCTGTAATGGCGAAAGAGTGCAGATTAGGTATAGATCAAGATCTAGATTAGTTTGTGGATATCAAGGATTTACTGTACTGTAACCTCCTTAATGGTGGATATGAAACTTCGAAGTTATAAAAATTATAAACACATGGCAGTATTGTTCTAGATAGGTGAGGAATAATATGAACGAATGAGGAGGGAAGAATACAAAATACAAACTTCTTTCCCCCTTGTTTTTTTAATTGTATTTATTTATTTATTTATTTATCTATGGATTAGGCTAGTACTGGATAACATATCAAAGAATAACATTATTAGCCTAACACAGAATTTGTACGGAGCCGTCGTTATTTACATTTTTCCGGAAGTGCCTCCCTTAGCAGCAGAAATAGCGTCAAAATGTCGGGCCAGGGACAGGGAGGGTTCTGGAATGCGCCACAAGTGGTGTATAGCAAACAGACTCATGATTTACTCAAAGGTGAGTGAAATATCATAAAATTTGAAAATCAATTTCATTATTAGTTGTAGTTGTTTTTTTATCGTCCTAGATCTTGATGCAGACCGGTATTATTAGATCTAGATCAAGATCTAGAACTGGAATCTAGATATCTAGAATTCTAGATTCTAGATCTAGTAATCTAGTCTCTCCTGAGTAAACTAAAGAAGACCTAGGTTAACTAGCTAGGCTGCATTAAAACTCTATGTGGATTGAAATCTAGAGTCTAGATCAAAATCTAGTTAATTGATACAGATGTGCAGTCCAAGGGAAGAGAATCTGAAATATTTTTAGCAGCCTGCAATGTGTGCAGTAAGTTGAGTAAGTAAAAAGCTATTCAAAGTTGGCTGACTAAACTGAATTGCCGTAGCCATACCATACTGTGCTTCTTATTTAGGTACTACTACTTAAGAATCTGGGTCCCGTTTGGGGACACTAGTTTTGACCCCACTGACGATTACTTCTGGCTCTAAATGATTACTTTTTGATGCGCGTGCCGATATGGAGAGCCTATCATACCTAATGACTAATTGCAAAACATTAAATTATGGTCAAATTCAAAGGTTGAACCCCCCCCCCCCTCCATGTTTTTGTTAGGTCAGAGGTGCAAGCCCCCTGAAACTCCCCTTGCCCTGTTTAAAAACCAGTGAAATTTTACTGCTCATTTTGTAGGCTAGACAAGGGCTTGATGTACTTATAAGACATTGATACGAAATATTTAAATCAGTATCAATCCAGTACTCTGTGTTGATGATGCCAAGTCTAAACAGACGGGCACATTTTTAAGTTACCCTTATTTATATTACATTATTTATGTTAACTCTTATGTGTAAGAATTTATTTCATGGATTTTTCTGAACAGCCAGAATCAAAAGATATAGATCTAGATTCTATGCTGTCGTTCAGAATTTGTACAAAGTTTTTTTGTGTCACCAATATATGTTGGATATAGATCCATCTCTTTAACAACGCCAAAAATTTAACCATCTGCAACTCTAGGGAGGCCTGTTGTGAGATTGAATGCAGAAAAAGCAGGTAGGTGTATTGTTGAAGGATTTAATTTGATTAACGATCTTGACTTGGAAAGTGACTTGGATTATTGATCCAGAACTTGGTGATACAATGAATGAGTGCTGCTATTTGAGAATATAAATACGCCTGAGCTTCGAATTCTCATTAAGAAACTTAAGGTACTGTATCTTGGTATCTATTTTCAACTTGACTTAATATTATAGACATGGATGTAGATGACTGGACATAAATGTGTATTTAATTTGGGGAGTTGAAAATGACATGCAGTCATGTTGTTTTTAGCAAGGGGGGGGGGGGTAACTGGAAGGACACAGAGCATTCTGTTCCAGTTGATTGGAATTCAATAAATACGACTTAAAGATTGTACAAGCGTAATATAGATAGTGTAATCTAATAATGATCATTTTCGTTGCTTCCCCATCTAAAACTCTCCCCTCTTTTGATTTCTCCTTTTTTCTTTCTTTTTTTCAACAATATTATTATTAGCCTACCAGGTTAACCCACCTCACCAAACTTATGTATTCTGAATAAAGTGTTCTATTTTGGAATGAATGCAGTCACTTGGCGCAATAATACGCCTGCACCAGGGCCGAGAAGTTTGTTGCAGTCACTCTCCTGGCTGGGAGACCAGATGGGGTATTTTGTACTGCTGGCTGTGTGACTGCAAAGTATTAAAAGCACTGTCTTTTAACAATATTTACCAAAAGCTTGTAACTGAAAAAAATATACAAAAAGCAAGTACACTGTGTTCTTCATTTACTGGGGCAAAACTAGAATTAAGAAGAAGAAAGAAATATGCCGAATGAAATAGTTTAGACTAACCATTAGCTTTGATACAGTGTTATCTGCTCTTGGTATCACAATAATCTGACATTATTTGTTGCGCAAATAGCTGCACGAAAGCAGTGGGGCTCGATGCATGAAGTTATGACAGTCACATCACACATGGTGTGTAGTTCAGTTAGAGACTTTGTGTGGAAATGTCAATCTTTGATCAAAGTACGGTTCATTAGATAAACAGTGGATTAAAAAAACCCATTCGTAAGTAAGATTAAAACATATGTGAGGTATCATGGTGAAATCAGACACTCGTCAAATTTATGAAATTGAAGATACCAGCATTTTCCTGATGGTTTGGCAGTTTTTATCAAACTTTTTATTTTTGGCTCAACACCTTTTATCTCCTTTGAAAAATACATTTCTCTATCAATTTTTCTGAAAAATGTTGGTTAAATTCACAAAAAAATGTAAATTTTCAGTTTCCAAGGACTTTGGAAGCTTTGGAAGTCACTGAACTTTGGTGGCCACTTTCTTACTTATTTTAAGGCTCTTCAACCCTTCAACATTGTAGCAATAATCAATAGGAAAGAAGTTTCTTATAGCCTGTTAATTGCATGAATAAGAATAAATGACATGGGAGTATGAATCAGCCCACCCTAGTATGTCAGCAGTGTTTACTTTTTTTGAAAGTATACAGCCATGACTCACTGAGATCACCCCGCTAATGATTAACTCATGGCAGATGTCTTCACTGCTTTTTAGGAGACCAAGATGATGAAAACAAAAGTGCATATTTAAAATGTTTCCTTTCCCTGTGTGAATCATAGTCAGGGGCGGCTCGTGGGTCTAAAAAGTGGGCGTGCACAATTAAGCTATCTTAGGCTGAAGATAATCAAGGGCAGAGTAAATGGGATGGGGTATAATTATAGGATCTTTGGGTTGGTGAAGGAAGACCTTGTGCTTTTATTTTCATTCTTTTTACTTGTGGCTTTGACTTCTAGAATTAAATCTGTTTGTTAGCTAAATGTCAATTTCATTCATCCTGCATTAGAACTGAACACTCAAGTAATACCTTTCACCACTCCACTACGAAACCGTTCAAAAGCACAACTCATAGGACGGTGACTTAAGTATGTCACGTTCACCTCCCTCAGGTTCACGGTCATAGAGTCACTTAAAATGAAGACAATGAACCAATCACAATTCACTTGAGCACTCCGCTGGATTGCTCCGGGGCCCACATAATTTTGGCATGGAATAGTGCACAGTCTATGGTGTTTATTTTTAGATCGCCTACTGTGGGCTATGTTTCGGCGCTATTCGGCAGGAGCACATTTGAGATGTGCCGTCTTATTAATATTAATGTACCGCCAAACTCACTACAAGTGTTGTCATCGCTTGGGTTATCCCAAAGAGCAATTTATAGGTCTGGTTCCCACTGTTGACTATCCTCTTTTGTTTAGATACAGCGCATGAACTTAGGCATGGCATAGTAGATGTTTTACGGCGCTATAGAATAGAAATGACAGTTACGGTGCCAGCGAGGGCCTTGTTTTAATTTAATAATTGGCTAATGTTTGTTTCTGGTGTCTTTCATTTTATTATTGTGGGTGCTTTACGTCATAGCACATTAAAACATTTTGGGCGGCACTGCACAACCGTGCTCTATGGACGAATCGCGCCTGATCATAGTGTCCGGATAGGTTAAATATCAGGTGCCTGTTTTTTCATGATTTCATCAGCTGTGGTTAAAGGTGAAAGGAAAAAAACAACACGTTCTATTTCTAGCTCATCATAGGATTGTCTTAGTGACATCCTTGATATCACTACACTGGTTGGTGATTAAAAAAGATTTGAAAGAGGTGTGGTCATTTTGTCATTCCCAATGCCTCTGTCACACATTGAAGTGACCCATTCTTTATGAAATCCAGTGGGAAAGAACTACCTTTCAATTGTATATAGGGAATTGGTTTTTTGAGGGGTGGGAGGGTGGAGGGGAGACAGCAACCGGTCAGTCAAAATGTACGGGACATGAACCAACAGATTAATTTTAAACTCCCTGTGTTGCTCTGAAACTTTCGTATGAGTCCTGTGGTAAGAGAGCAACTAGATCTAAATTGGTGGTAAATATGTGCACCAAAAGCAGTTCCAAACTTATAGCCAAGTAAGGCTTGACTTTAGGTCTCAGAGAAGGAAGATATTCTGATTAAACTGGAGACATGCCCTCACATGTATGCTTTTAGTAGTTACCACTTATGTTTCCTTTGATTTTATCTCCCAAGTAGTCGTAAAGATCTTTGTTTATCTCAATTGTGTATTTCTTTTATGACTTTTGTTTCATTCAAAAAATCATTACATCTTTCTTGGCCTTTGCAGTTAGTACAAAAAAAAGGTAATTTTTTAAACTTCTGCTGGGAACAAAGTAATCATTGCATCTTTCTTGCGTTTTACTTAGAATAAATGAAAACGCCCTTTCCTGATAATGAAACTATAGAGATGAGCAAAGGCAAAATTTAAGAGAAAATAAAAACTCCTTTTCAACATTTGAAACATAAAAACCTGTTCCGACTATAAACAACCAGCAGTTGAACTTTGATGAAATATGATTTAGGGTTCTCCTTCCAGCACAGTTTGTCTTTGTGGGTGGTTGGTTTGCACTCTTGTGTGTTTTGTCCCTTTTTTCTGTCAAGCATCTATTGTCCCTATCTCTCCTACTTCTTTTCTTTATATGTTACTCTATAGTCACAACACCTCTAATTTTCGGTGCTTATATTATGACCTATTTATTTCACAATTGTCGTAAAACTCTTACTAAATCTGAACTAAAAGCAGTTTCTCTCTGTCCCTTCATCTCTCTTGGTTTGGTTTTAGCCCCTGATATCAGTGTTGAATTGCTGCTGTTTTCAGGAGTATACCATGCTTATAAAAGATTTACCATGAAAAGACAAAAATGTTATTTCTGCTAATCATTTTTTTTTCTGACTTATTTTTTCTACCACAGACATAAATTTGTCTCTAACGTTTAGAACTTTACAGATCTATGATTACAACTAGTGATTTTCTGCGAGAGCCGTAAAGTTCTGATGATTCTCAAAATGTTCATCTGTGAGGCGTGTGATTAGAGTTCCAGCATGGGGCAGAAAAAAACAACTCTGGGGGGAGGAAAAGGTGGGAGGGTGGGGGGTGGGGGTGTTCTTTTATAAAATGTTGTGACCTCATTTCATGTACTGCTTACTTCAAATCAAGAAAAGTAAGCTTCTTAGGACGGTGAGATAGCTAATAGTTATAACAAATTATTATAACTTGTCAGTTGGAAAAGATGTAGATTAGCGTTTTCAAGCATTAACAAAAAATCATTATCCGTTGTTTTGGTTGTGTTTATTTCGTTTGTTTTTATTTTTCTAAAATGTTTTTGTTGGGGGAGGGGGATGTAAAACCGGGGGAAACCTCATTGAATGTCGATATGTTATTTTCATTATTAGCCTATTGTTGGAAACTTTTCACATTAAATATACTCCCTCCTCCTCCCCCTCCCTCGCCCCTGGAATTTTGAAGTAGATATATATCTTTAATTTTCTAAAGTGTTTATTTGTTTTTTGGTCGTGTGCTTGTTCCTCAGACATGATGAGAGAGTCGAAGCTGACGAATTTCCAACAACGCCACCTCCAGAAGACCTTGAAGGGTAAGCTGAGGGAGATGGGGGTAGGAGGAGTGGATAGGAGAGCATGAGAGGGGAGGACGGGAGTGGGAAGGGAAAGGGGGGGATGGGGGGGTGCGTGGTCCACATATAGATCATCCTCTAATTAAAGTTGCATTCGCACACTCCACGTTTTTTGTATTGTGTTTACGTTCTGCGCGACTTTGGAGGTTGTGATAATCTTATCGGAATGTTCATTGTTTATGAAAGGAGAAAGAGATATAGAGTGGGTATTGAGAGGGAGGGAGGGAGAGACAGAGAGACTCAAAGAGAGAGACAGACAGTCAGTCAGTCAGTCAGACAGACAGACAGACAGACAGACAGACAGACAGACAGACAGACAGACAGACAGA
>NW_004797291.1:2387365-2389814 GCF_000002075.1 Aplysia californica | reverse complement strand
ATCTTTCTTTCTTTCTTTCTTTCATTCTTTCAGATGCATACACATAACACTGTGGACTATCTTGCGGTCAACTTATTGTCAAATATCTCTTTAAACGGGTGAATCAATGTCACCCATACTTTGCACAGCCGTTTGTATTAAATTGTCTAACTTATTCATATTTTTCTACAATAATCGAAGAACAAAAAACACTTTTCGTCGTAAATTAATATAAAATACTATAAAGCCCCGTCACGCGAAAAATAGGATTGTTCACAGAACTTCCCGTTTCTCACACACATTTTGTATACGCATATGGCCTACGTCACTGCTCACCAATGACAAATTTTAGTGGCAAAACTTGTTATAAAAAATTAATCTTTAATATGAACACAATTTAGCTCTAAAGGTTCTCAAAACATGCGTTCAATAAGCACAATGTTGCGATTAGGAAAAAATGACGGACTTGCTTTTAAAAACGATATTGCCCTAGCTCTGTAGAAACCACCCAGTAGGATTTTGAATTAGTAGTTAATAATGAATTTTCTGAATACATCTATCAAGCGACCGCAAAAATGATTGATCTGTTAAGACAAAGTGATACAAGTCATTGTGCACAAGCTGGAGAATTTATGTTCGATAGTTTAGGAAATATTTGACCGTTAGTTGCGCCACAAATGTTTGACCGCACTATAGTGGCAATCACCCCTTCCCAAACCAAAAAATAAACAAACTAAGCAAAGCAACAAAAAAAGGCCAAGCAAAACATAAAAGTACCCCTTCCATGACACGCCCCCTCCCCCCACAACACAGCGCGCTCATATGACTTTATGTAGTCTTGGGCACTCTAAAGCTAATATTAAACAAAACAAAAACCTCAGCAAAAAAAAAAGCAACAATCAGAAAGGCACCCGCCCCCCAGAAAACCCCAATCAAACCCTAAACTAATATTAAAAAAACCCAACAAAAAACAACAACAACAAACAAAAATACCCCCCTTCAAAAAAACAACAAACCCAACAGCAACTACAAAACAAACAAAACAACCTCACAACAACAACAAAACAACAACAAAACAAAACGAACACCCCCTCCCCCCTAGCCAAGCAAACAACCAAACCCAGTCCTTGCCAGTATCACCCAACGGGTCCACTGAGACGGACAGGGTCCTATCTTTTGCCGAGAGGAAGAAAGCCTGTCGGGTCGTTTCCGTCTTGTGTGTCCACCAGTTCGGACAAGACACGTCTCGTCTGTTGGCCTACTGGCCGTCTTATCCCACACACTGTGTCCTAAGGCTGTGTCCTCGGTGCAGGGCATAAATAGTCGAGGTCAATGAACCCAAGGTGGGAATAAGAAATGAATGGCTTTTTAAAGGAAAATTGGTAAAATTGTTAATATGCATTTAAACCAGGTGGTTTGCGCGAAATTTTAGCCCCGACGGGGCCTACGGCTCACGAGTCACTACCTGGCCCGGCTAAAATTGAGCAAGCGGCTTTCCAACCGACTCGTCTTTTGTCGGGGCGTGTCGTGTCGTGTCGTGTGTGATGACACAGCCAAACGGAATTTTCACTGATTTCTTAGGAAATATACGGTGCTCCATTTCAACTACCGGCTGTCCGAGAGACGGACGGAATCGGGTCGGTTGGTGTCCACCGCAGAGGACACGGGCCCTCTGTATGTCAAACGTCTCCAATATAGACCCAAAGAGGTTATATAGTATGAGAGCTCGTGGCAGTGAGCCACATAAACGAACTGGGGCTATATTTGCCCACTCTGGGACGCAAAGCGTTGAGGGTATGAACAAAAAAAAAAAAATCTCCGGGTGAGTACTTTTTGAGACCCACGGGGAGACGTCTAGACGGTCTTGGAGGGAAATCTACAAGCTTTCACTGAAATGTGGGGGAGCAGAACGAAGAGTTCGTGGAGAGCAGGGTGAGGGCCCAGATTGTTCTTGTAAATAGGGTTGCAACGGCCATACCATGAGGAGGCTCCCCATGTCGGACACACGTGATGTCACTGCCACGAGTTCAAAAACTTTATAATATAACGTCTTTGTATAGACCGTAGTGTCGGTTGTTTCCCCTTAACAGGCTCACTGGTCTCGTCACTCACGTACAATGTACGTCCATTTTCTCCTTCTACGCACTGCTGCCTGTGAAAAAAGCTCTACCCGTGCTTTGTCTCTCATTTCAGAGTGACTGGTCAGTCATTACTCCTGGGTCAGGCTGTGGCCAGTTACGCCCCCTGGTGTTTTCTAACCGCTGTCATTTGGCCGGTCAATGTGTGTCACGTCTCCCAGGGGTCCATCAGAATTCTGTCACTAATTACTTTGAAAGCGGCGTAATAATAAATGAGGAGAACAGGGATCATCAGAGAGAAAATTCCTGATAAACTGATGATGAACTTCAATCTACCCTCCCTTTGTGATCAGACCTTACAGCCACCTCCGCGTTTTCTCCCCTTCCTCTCT
>NW_004797291.1:2384322-2386119 GCF_000002075.1 Aplysia californica | reverse complement strand
AGACTGGTCCAAATATGGTAGTAAGAAGTATGTTATATGTTCACAGAGGGAGGACAACTCCCCACGAGGGTGCTGCCCACCACTTCCAAGGTCAACAATCAGAAAATGAAGGCCGTTGCTCCGGCCCCGAAAGTTCTGAACCCCAAGTGAGTTGTTTTTCTCTCCTTCATTGACTCTCTTAGATCATTTTTTTTCTTCATAGTATACGAAAATTGTATAGTTCAACGCCTCTTGCAACACAAAGGTTATTTAAAAGAGACTGGACCCCAGAACTTAACGTCCATCTCCGATAGACCGAACCAAATAGGACAGTTCGTGTAAAACTCATCGCCAGGCCGAACAGTGCCTCGAACCCCACGAACCAGCTGTCTCATGAGTACGAGTCCACCAGACTACCAACACCACTCTTCATCGTACCGCACTTAGGTCAGTCACCTTATCCTTAATTCTCCTTCCTCTCTTGGTCATGCCTTCAGGTTTATCAGGAACAGAATGAATGTCTTTGACAGTTTCTTGAACTCAAGTACACAATCAGCTGTGCCCACGGCGGTTGATCCTCAGTTTCCGAGAATGTACTGTAAAATTGTCTTTTCTCCGCTGCTTAAAATGTAAGCTAGCTATTAAGAGAGTTGTATTGGAAGCCTCTTTGTTCACGTTTAAGTGTTCAAGAGAGCTATTCTGTAGAGTTTTCTATTTCATACCAAGTATCTGAGAGTACTCTGCTACAAACCTCTGTTTGTACATAAAAAAAACCAACAACTTTATTGTAAATATCTCTGTTCACAATCAAGTATTTTAGATTATGTACTTAACCGCCACCCCAGTCTCTTTCTATTCTTAGAAAGGTACTTGAGAGAGTTGTACAGTAAACCTGCATGTCCGATAACTGGGAAATCTCCGGTTTTTGCAATTTATAAATAACCGCCTTACTTCCATCAATCCTTCAAACAAAGAGCCCCCAAACAACAGAAACATTACCAAGGAATTGAAATCTCAATGAGATCCTGCCTAAGAAGGGAAGAATCCTCGTTTTTTCAAGAAGGACTTTGAATGCGCTCAAAAACGAACAAATAAGAAATGAACTTGTTTTACCTCTGTAGTAGCGTTTTCCAATCAGTTAATGTTTTCTTCAGAAAGGGAGTGGCCTTTAGACTTGAAGTAAATGTGTGGCGTCGTGGTGAAATCAAACTCTCATCAAAATAATAGAATTAAAGGAACTGCCATTGCTCGCTGGTAAATTTTTTTTGGCTGAACACCTTTTCTACCATTTAAAATACATCTCTGTGTGGATTTCACTGAAATGCATCGGCAGAAGCACAAAAAACACCCAAAGGAAAATTGCAGTTTCAAAGGGATATTCAAGCTTTCAAAGTCACCCAGTTTGGGGAGGGGTGGGGGGCATTTTATCGCTAAGGTTTACCGCTGATACCAGGCGATATCCACCTATTTCGATCTTTAATATTTCAACTGAACACGCTTTAAGGTTATACTAATAACTCCAAGTATGTCCAAAAATTTACGAGCACGTGATACCACCACGTCGTAACACAAATTTTGTTTCAGTTTGTGGTGTAATGGTTTTTGGCTTTTTCCCCACTCCCATCTTTGTTGATACTCTTTCTGGTTTTTCTAATCCTTGGGGTGTAAGCTGTTCATAGTTCACACAACTTCAGTGTGTGGTGTCATGGTTAAGTTCTCTCTCTTTGCACACCGAAGACGTGAGTTTACCCCCCTCTCCCCCTCCCCCCTCCAGAGCAGTGCTTTAGTTCTCTCTCGTTGCACACCGAAGACGTGAGT
>NW_004797291.1:2377884-2382503 GCF_000002075.1 Aplysia californica | reverse complement strand
GTAGTAGTAGTAGTAGTAGTAGTAGTAGTAGTAGTAGTAGTAGTAGTAGTAGTTGTCGTAGTAGTTGTCGTAGTAGTAGCAGTAGTTGATGTTGTTGTTGTTGTTGTTGTTGCATTATCGTGTTAGTTTTAGTAGGTTGTTGTTGTCATATTTCTTGCTGTTGTCGTTTTTGTAACGTTGTTTTTGTCGCCGTTGTTGTTCTTTTGTAGTTGTTGCTTTTATTGTTTGTCTGTCCATAAAAGGAAATAAGTCTTTATCTCCCGCGGTGGTTCTTTGGACATGTTGTTATGTGTTTTTTTTTCTCTCCAAGCGTTTGTATCGTGTAATAAAATTCTCGCTCAACTTCATAACTCACCAAAGCGGCCAGCAGTGCTATCTCTTGCCGTGTGTCCCATTACTGAAAATAATACAGTGATTGGGAGCTTCGTGATGGGCCATAAAACTAACCCATTTCCTGGTGGTTTGTGCTACGATCATTTTCGCTTGGGGCCACAGGTCGCCGGTGATTATGGCCTTATCTTGTGCTAGTTCGTTTTGTTTTATGGAATGATATACCTGACCAAGCCGTTGACAAAAGGAAACGCACGTAGTTGGCACATGATAATTTCAAAGCTAGCCACATAACTATGAACGAAATCGTTAAACCATTGGTTTGGGCTCCGTGACATGGGTTTGGTTCCATGCCAGAGCTATGCAAATGTTTGGCAGTTTAAAAAGTTAAAGACAAGGGTGGGAAGAGAGATTTCAGTAATCATAGCTTGTGTGTAGTATTATTTGTCCGGAAATTGTCTGGCGCAAGCTTTCACATGAACTAGAACGAAATAATAATATCCGCACCCCCTTCACACTGATATTTCATTACACGCTTGAATGATGTGAAAGGGGTTTAGAGACAGGGATCGACCATTGATTGCTTTGAATTATTTATGAACTCTTTTTCAGGTCAAAAAGTTTTCACATTCTTAAAATTGGCGTCTGTGGTGTAGCCGTTGGTATTTTGCTGTTGCACGTTGAAGACGTGTGTTTGATTCTCGTTTTGGGAGAATCTGTGTCGAGTATCTCGGTCTCTCTGCTAGGACATTGTATCCGTCTTAGCCTGGGTTGACCCTTTTAGGAAGGGTTGAAGTCTACCTAAATTGTCGATGGCGATGTAAAACATCAAAACTGCTGAAGAAAATGCATGTAAAATATATGGCGAGAAACTGACCAAAATCTGCAAGGAAAGCCCAAGAGAATTTTATAAAAATGTGAAGAGCATGCGGATAAGGAAAGACCCATACAACCCGACATGCATTATAAACGATAAAGAGGGAAATGCCATTGTTGGCAAACATGCAATCAAGAAAAGATGGGAAAATTACTTCCAAGAACTGCTCCACCCAGACGCTTGCCACGGACAAGTAGAGTTACAACCATCATATGGAGATCAAACAGAACCACCAATACTTCCGAGTGAAATAGAAAAGGCACTCAAGACCAGCCCCAAGAACAAAGCCCCAGGACCAGATGACATTACAGTGGAAGCCATAAGAGCGTGTGGAAACACCGGTATACTGTGGCTGAGGCGAATTTTCAACTGAGCCTTGGAGCAAAGAAAATGCTCAGGAGACTGGCAGAAAGCCATAGTGGTACCATTATGGAAATAAAGGGCAACGGACGTGACTGCACAACATATAGAGGCATCTCATTGATAAGCCACTCAGGAAAAATATATGCAAAGATACTAGAGCAGCGCATAAGACCTCTACAAACAATCGAACACTACAAAGAATCCAACATCATCTTTATAGACCAGGAGAAGGCTTTTGACAGAGTAAACCATGCAAAACTCTAGAAGACACTCGAAAAGTATGGCGTCAGAGGACAAATTATGATAAATAATGTCAGAGCTCTATACAAACAGCAGAAGCTCAGTAAGAACGAAAGAAGGCAATACAGACTGGTTCAAAGTAAGATCTGGAGTACGACAGGGATGCGTTCTATCTCCCCTCCTGTTTGTAATATTAATGGACACAATAACGCAAGACGCAAACCAAAGCCCAGAGAGCCTAAATGAATTTCTGTTCGCAGACGACCAATGTCTTATTCATCATGACCAACAAAGCCTCCAATATCACACTACCGAACTTAACAACAGCTGTGAGAAATTTAACATGAAAATAAGCACATCAAAAACACCAACTGAAACAGGTGAAGGAGTTAAATTTATCTTGGCAGCACTTTTTCTGAAAACGGGTCCATGGACAGAGAAATAGAAATACGAACTAAAAAAAGCCAACACTGTCACCTACCAGCTCGCACCCCTCCTATCTCATCCAAACATCTCCATGGACACAAAGAGACAGCTTATCACCTCAATATTCATACCAACATTATGTTGTCAGTGCCAGACTTGGACTTTAAGAAAAACACATGAAAGCAAAAATCACCGCATGCGAAATTAAATGTCTCCGCAAAACCCTAAACATCACAAGACGAGACAGGCAGAGAAATGAAGAAGTAAGAGCAGCTATCGGCACTGAGTCCTGCCTGTGTTACATAGAAAGACAGAGGATAAAATGGTTTGGCCACCTGTTACGCATGTCACCTAACCAGCCAGCCTCGAGAGCCTACAACGCCAAGCACTCAGTCTATAAAGGAAGAGGAAGGCCCGGCAAAAGGTGGATCGAGGGTGTTAAGGAAACCCTAAGAAAACATAACATCACAACTGAAAGAGCTGCCCAGCTGGCCTACCATAGAAAACTGCATCTCCCCATGACGCTTAACGGCAACAGAGGATGAAAAAGTAAAAAGTAAGTAAGATGTAAAGCACTTACATGAAAAAAGAAGTAGAAACGCCAAAGATTTCTGTTACTGTTACGGCGTTCTGCGATGGCACCATTTGAAACTATTGTCCCCATGCAGGAATATTACTCTCTGAGTCTTGAATCTAATCTTTACAACTTCTTCCCAAGATCGCTACCCTTTTGCCACCCCACCCCGTCTCCCTTCCATCAACCCCTCTATCCCATTCTTCTCCAATCTTCCCTCTTGTTTAATTTTGTTTAATTGTTTCTCCCCACCCCTTGCCATCTGCTTTCTCTTCCTCCCTTCCCTTCTCCCCTCCCTCTTCCCCGCTTTTCCCCTCCCTCACCCCCACTTCTCCCCTTCCTCCTTCTCTTACTTCCCCCTCCTCCCCCTTCCACATCCCCTCCTCCTTCCCTCTCCTTCATCTGCCCCCGCCCCCAACAAACCGATGATGTGTGGGTTGAACAGTCACGAGATCTGCCCGGGAGAAGGAGAAGCTGGCCAACATCATGGCCTACGGCAAAGACCAGCCCCGTATCCCTATGGAAAAGGTCAAGGCCAGACTCCGGACCCCCTCACCTCTGCCAGACCGTTTTGACGAGTGTAAGTCTGTCTGTGTGATTATATGATGTCTGTGTCTGCCTCTGTATCAGCTATCTGTGTGCCTGTATGTCTGTTTGGCTGCCTCTGTATCTGTCTGCAGGTTTATATGTCTGCATGTCTGGGCGTCTGCATCACTGTATCTGTCTGCATTATGTCTGTGTGACTGGGTGTCTGCATCTCTGTATCTGCCTGCATGTTTATATGTCTGCGTGTCTGTATGTATGTGTGTCTGCATATCTGTATCTGTCTGCGCGTTCCGGACCCTACACCCCTTTTCCAGTGTGTGTGTGTGTGTGTGTGTGTGTGTGTGTGTGTGTGTGTGTGTGTGTGTGTGTGTGTGTGTGTGTTTGTGTTTGTAAGTCTGCATGTTTGTGTTTGTGTGTGTGAATTTAAAGGAATGATTAATTTATGAGTTCTTCAACTTGAAAATAAAAATAATAATAAAAATGATATTAATAATAATAATAATAATAATAATAATAATAATAATAATAACAACAACAATAATAATAATAATAATAATAATAATAATAATAATAACAATAGTAATAACAACAACAACAACAACAACTTCTTCTTCTTCGTTTTCTCGATTTCATCACAGTTGAAGCCTGGTATCTGTCTTAAATTGGGCCGTCCTGCTCAGTTCATCTGTCGGCCCGTATAGCTTCTCTTGTAGCGTCAGTGGGGTTGACCACGTTTCCTGTCTCAGGGCCCTGTGTGTCTTGCAGTGCTGAAGGATGTGTTTAACGGTTTGGTCCGCCTCTCCACACTGACATTTTGGTGATTGTACTAGTTTGAAACATCTGTACATATGTTGTCTCAGTCTTGTGTGTTGTGTCCTTAGTCGGAAGATAATCACCTGTTCTTGGCGGGACAGTTCATGGTAGCTATCTGGTGTCTGAGGTGCTTTAAATAGTGTTTAGTGTTTTTATAATAGTTTTTATTTCTGTGTAGTTAACACTGTTGTCTGGTTGCTCTTTCTATGCTCCTAGTTTGGCCATTCTGTCTGCCTGCTCATTTCCCAAGACACCACAGTATGATGGAATCCACTGCAGCATGATCCTCAGATATGGGATGTCCTCAATTACTTTTCGTAGCCTTTGTAGTTTGCCGGCAGTGATTGCCTGCAGTACTGACATGGCTTCTGTTAGGAATACTATTTTGCTTTGGGGGTCTACCACATTCTTGATGATGTTTGCTGCATGTATTAGAGCCTCCGTCTCTGC
>NW_004797291.1:2374312-2377784 GCF_000002075.1 Aplysia californica | reverse complement strand
CGCTGTAGTTTGTACAATGTCGCCCTGTTGGGACTGCCCCTGCTTGTCGTCGTCCATTTGGGAACTGTACGTACACCCCAGCTCCTCGTCTTTTCACAGCATCAGTGGCAGATCCGTCTCTATAGATCCTTATCCATGCTTCTCGTGGGTATCTTTGTTCAAGCATGGACAGGGTGAGGGACTTCTTGCTCAGGTCGCTGTTGTCATTTTTTGTGGAGAACATGGGAATGGATGTGTGTTAACTTATGTTTGTGTTTTTCTTTTCCCTTGATGGTGCCTCTGGGGTATGGTTCAGCATGTTCACTGTTTCTGGTAGATGGTCCTGTAGGAATCTTTGGGGTTTTTTGCTTTCTTTGGTGAAGTTGGATCTTTTAAGTCTTGTGGTGTTTGATCTGGCTGTTCTTGAGTGCAGTATATGATCCTCCATAGCTGTGGCCTTGGTGTACTGTATGAGGACCTTGCATTCCCATCTCCTCTGCAGGGCCACTATAGATGTTGTTTGTTCCATCTTTTCTATAGGCGTTGACCTCATTGCTCCAGTGATTATTCGGAAAGCCTGGTTTTGCACTTTTTCCAGAGTGTATTTGTGAGTCTGTGCTGCAGTCTTCCATGCGCTGGATCCGTTCTCGAGATGGGGCCTGATTGCACCGAGATAGACCTGTCTAAGTGTTTTCTCATTTGCTCTCCACTGAGTCCCTGCTGGTTTTGTCATGATGTTAAGTTTCTTCCTGGCTTTATTTTCTGCATTTTGAATGTGTTGTTTCCAAGTGAGACGCTTGTCAAAGATAATTCCGAGATACTTCTGTTGATTTTCAAACTTCAGGGGGGGGAGGGGTTGTCTAATGTGAGGTGTTTTGGCTCAGCCTGGCTGAGAGTGAAGAGTGTAGCAGAATACTTTTCTTTGTTTACGCATACACTCCAGTTTTTTTGTCCATGTAGAGAGTTTGTCCAATACTAGTTGCATGCGATATGTGGCAGTAGTGACGAATTCCTCAAAGCACCAAAGAACCAGGTCGTCTGCATACAATGCGGCATGTATTCCTTTGAGCAGTTCTTTCATGGGGTCATTGATGAAGAGGATAAAGAGCAAAGGTGACATGACTCCACCTTGGGGTACTCCTTGTCGCAGCAGTATTTTCTGTCGGTGATGATGATGATGATGATGCTGATAATGATACTGATAATGGTGATAATATTAGTAATAATGTAAGTAATAATATTTGTAAAATAATAATGATAATGACAATGATAATAACAGTCGATGATGATGATGACATTCGTGATGATAATAATAAGAATAAAAATAATAATGATGTTACTACTACTACTACTACTACTACTACTACTACTACTACTACTACTACTACTACTACTACTACTACTACTACTGCTACTGCTATTTCTACTGAAATAGTGTTTGTATAGCGCATATTCACACTGCAAGCTCTATGCGCTTTACAATCTATTTCATACCCCGGCAGACCCTATAGAAACATCCTCGGCTTCCCGGAGAGCATACAGTGCAATCAGCCGAATAAGCACCCAGACACTAACAAATTGATAAGATCTTTCGCTGCCTATAGCTTGGTACCTATTCACACGTGTGAAGTCAGGAAAATTTGCGTTAAGTGCCTTTATCAAGGACACATCGTCGGGGATCCCCGGCGGAGTTCAAACCAACAGCCTTTCGGCTGCGAGCCCAACAGACCGACCCCTTGGCCACCGGCTCCTCAAGTATAAAGTTATCTGCCCGTCTGTCTGTCTATCTGTCTGTCTGTCTCGTCTTTCAATGGGTCTCTCTATATTTTTTGGCTATTTCTCTGCTTTGTTGTCCGTCTAAACCTCCATCTGAATGCCCATCTGCTCGTTTGTCTGTGTGTAAGCCTGCCGTTGTATAAGTCTGTCCATCTCAACGTGTGTGTCTGTGTGTGGTTGACGATGAAGTTTGGTCACGGGATGTTTGGACTCCGTGATGATGATGATGATGATGATGATGATGATGATGATGATGATGATGATGATGATGATGATGGGTAGAAAAATGAAGAGTAGGAGGGTGGGGAGGAGGAGGGGGAGGAGGAGGAGGAGAAAGTGATGATGATGATGATGGTAAGGAAATTGATGATGATGTGGAAAATGAGGAAGAGGATGGTGCTACTGCTGCTGCTGCTGTTGCTGCTACTAATGATGATGATGATGATGATGATGATGATAATGATGATGACGATGATGAATATTTCGTGGTTTTGCAACAAAGCTTATTCTATAATCGAGACTTGGAAGTCGGGGAGGTTGTGGGGGGGGGGGGGGCTCTTAGTTACTCTACGGAGGCTGTGAAGAAGATCTTGTTTTACAGCATGAGCGAACACTTTCGTCCCGTAATTACCGTGTATTTAGTGAGTTTATCGCCTTATGGTGATGAGGCTGCTGCCATGGTGACGAGGACAAAAAAGAGGGCGATTGACAAGCGTTTTGTCTCTCGAGTATACCCTGTAAACTCTCATTATTTGTCTATTGACGTCAATCGGTTTCTGTTGTGTAAAGGGCTCTTTGTGCCATGGGCTTTGTCTAGTGGCATCTCCGTTGTTCCATTCCACCAATGGGAGGACAAGTCCAGGTGACGCCTTTAGGAATTTCTGTTGTTCAAACTCTCGAGGAGGATTTTATTTTTCAAGTCTTTAAGAGCTTTCCCCTCTTTGATCACCCGAGAGATTCCGCTGATCGGATTTTCCCGTAAGCTGATGGGGCGGCGCTGTGCGCTGTGGGGGAGAATTAATGAGCTATTTTTCTTCATTAGCCAACTTCTGCTCGGGGCGTTCATGTGTTAGATTTATGGGAATTTCTCATATTTTTTTAGCCTTTGCTTGATAGAGTGTTTGTAGGAAATTTGTTGTCGTGGGAGTAGCGGAGAGCATGTGGTGTCATGTCATGGTACAACATCCCCGCCTCCGGAATGTTTGCTTGTCAATAAAATGTTGTCCCGCAGCAACCGGTTTTTGTACACCTGAAGTGAAATTCACTCTAAATTAGCAGAACAGAAGACTCTCTAAGGACAGAGTCTATTTGGAGATACACTACCCTCCCCCCTCCCCTCCCTCCATACCCCACCCTCCCAAACACAGAACAACCCCACCCCCACCCCAATCCCCCACCTAAAAAATAATTGAAAAGGTTCACGGTCCTTTGTTGTTACTTTTACGTATGGTTGTTTATTGTTCTTTAATTCAATTGTTTTAATTGTTTGTTTTCTAGGCTGTTGTTGTTGCTGTATCCCCATGAGAGCTCTCAAATGTTGGAAATTGTTCTCAGCTACGGAGTCCATGTGTGTTTGTGTGTGTGTGTATGTGTGTGTGTGTGTGTGTGTGTGTGTGTGTGTGTGTGCTTGTTTGTGTATGAGTGTGTAATTGTGTTTGTGTGTGTTTGTGCGTGCATGTGTGTGTGTGTGTTTGTGTGTGTGTGAGAGAGAGAGAGA
>NW_004797291.1:2369103-2372944 GCF_000002075.1 Aplysia californica | reverse complement strand
TGTGTGTGTGTGTGTGTGTGTGTGTGTGTGTGTGTGTGTGTGTGTGTGTGTCGCATGCATGATTGTTTGTGCATTTGCGTACATACATGCTCATATTTGTATGAGTGCTTACAGATATCTTTTACAATTATTTTCTCATCTTTGGATTAACGTTTAATACAGCCGACAGCAGTTGTGTGTATACATACAATAATTTATCTTTGTACAATACTTTATACATGTATGTATGTATGCTATGTGTATTGTAATGGAAAAGTGTTCAGGGTGCATACTGTGTTGAAACTGAAAAGAAGTGCCAGTGTGTGCTGTGTTTGAATGAATGTATGTTATATTCTCAGTTGTGGAATGTTCTTATTTTTCATTTTGAGTCTATATTCAGCCGTATGTGCCAGCATTTGATTTGTATATTTTTTAGTCAGTTATGCTCACTCAACGCAAAACAGTTGTTGAATAAAATAGTCTACGGACAGACGTCTCACAAGAAAAGATTGTGTAGTTCCGACTTATTTGGCTGTTCATTTTTTCTGTTGATATTAGATAGGGGATTGGAGCAGGGGCCGTTAGTCTAATTGTAAGACGCTCATTTCAGGAGCAAAAGTATTTTGTTACAATCTTCACTTAATGCAAGCAAGTACGTTTTGGTAACTTTGGATTTTTAAAAAGAAATACTTCATCGCCTCTGTTCCTTCATACTATTGGTGGAACGAAGTAGATGTACCTCTTCTTCCCTGAAATGGGCTTAACAGATTGTAGGTAACGTGTTCAAGTTGCACACGTTATTTAAAGATACTTTGGCAGATGAAATTTGAAAAAAAGAATTGACCTCATAAGAGCAGATGGTCTGGAATTTTTTAATTTGTTCCCAGCCGAAAATAAAAGTACGTTTAAGCACCTCAGAAAACAGCGTATCATATCTGCCTGAAGGATGAAGTGCAAGGCTGATTTGTAGGAAAATAGGTAATAATAATATAGGTTACAATCGGTTACATTCTCGGTAAAAGGCTAAGACTAATGACTCTCAGAGTGAGTCCAGCCTCGCTCTGGGGGCTCTCCGCACTTCTCCGGTGGAGAGCCTCCAGGCCGAGGCCAACATACCACCACTCTCACTCAGACGCACACAACTCTCACTACAATACGCAATTAAACAGAGCTCAACACCGGAAAATGCAGCGCACAACTGCATTTTTAAAACAAACCCTGAAACCATAAACAGATTCCAAAACAACGAAAAACTCATCAAACCCTTCGGCCTCAGAATCTTTGAGGACCTCAAAAACTTACACTTTTCCAAACAAGACATCTAACAATTTGTTTTCCCCAACCTCCCTCCGTGACACCTCACCAAGGCAAACGTAGACTTACAGCTGACCACACACAACAAAGAAAGCACAAACACCAAAACTTTTGAAGCAGAATACAAAAAACTAATAGATGAATACCCAGGTGCGGAGCTCATCTTCACGGATGGCTCCAAAAAAGACAATGAAGTGGGCGCCGCAGCCATATCTCCCAACAGTACACACCAGAAGAGACTCCATCCTGAATCCTCCATTTTCTCTGCGGAGGCCACTGCCATTGACATGGCACTGGACTCCGTAGAAAATTCTCCAAACAAATCTTTCCTAATCCTTTTTGATTCTCTGTCTTGCATCACTTCACTCTCAAACTACACACTCCTACACCCAAAAATAGTTAGGCTACAACAGAAAATTCACACGCTATCAGAGACAGGAAAAAAACATCATGTTCGCAAGGATACTAGCCATGTGGGCATCCGAGGAAACGAGCAGGTAGACGACCTGACGAAGAAAGCTTCATCCCTTCTGCTGGGATCAACGACAAACACTCTCCCACAGACTGACTTTAGAAATAAAGTAAAAAGGTACACCTCCAGTCTGTGGGAGAGCCACTGGGAAAAACAGAAAAACAATAAACTATATGTTATAAACCCAAACTAGAACAGCGAAATCCTTCGGACCTCTCCAGAAGAGACGAAGTCATTTTTACTCGATTGCTCATCGGACACACGGCCCTGACCCACAAATACCTCCTACAGGGAGATGAGAAGCCGTTCTGTGTCGGATGCGACGCAGACTTTAACATTAGACACATCTTGACCGAATGTCTAGACTTTGGAGAGATCCGAAGAAAATATTATAAATGCAAGAAATTGCAAGACATTTTTTCCGTCGTTGGTCCCAGCAGAATTTTGAGTTTTATGAAGGCCATTGGCCTTTATGGCAAATTGTAAAGTGAAACAATATTGCTAAAAAAATTTATTGTTATTTATAAGAGTTGTTTTAAATCGCAAATATATTCACACTGAATTTTAGTATTTTAGGATTTTAAAGTCTAAATATCGACCAACCGTGCAGTGAACTATTGCGAGTGCTACCAACTTGTGTTTTGCGCGCTCATATGACCTATTATGCAGTTGTGAGCGCTGTCAAACCGTGTACTACTAACTAAAAAAAAGAGTGAGTCCAGAGGAAAAAGTAAACAGATGGATGACTGGGAAAGACCAGTGTATCAATGATATACGTTTTCTAAAGAGCAAATGATCGAGCAGAGAAATGAATGGCGAACCATAACCTTATATAGGTCCTTTTTACATCACTTCTCCTCTCTCCCACCCTCTCCCCCACCCTCTCTCTCTTTCTCTTTCTCTCCCCCTCCCCCACGACTTCTATTTAATTTTGCTCCCACTTTGGATTAAAGTATTCCTCTCTTGTAGTAACCTGCCACAAACCGACTCCAGTCCATTTGTAACTTATTCACTTTCTGCATATTTATATAATAATATATAATAAATAGCATTTGTATAGTGCATGTCCCCCGCTCGATAGCAACCCAGCCTGCACAAAGATGTGGGCCCCACATGGGCGCAAGCTGGGTTTGGACATGGGCAGCATCTGGTAATCTCACTCGGCGCCACGTGGTTTTTGATCATGGGCGATTGAAAGGGCCCATATGTGTCCGCCCATGTCCAGCCCATATCCAGCCCATGCATAGTCCAGATGTAGACCATACGTTTTTGACGAACCCACATGAGCCCCTTGTCAGCCCCGCTCGTTTTTACACACAAGACACGGGCATTGCGTGGTATACAGCCGTGCCAAACAGAAACATGTGGTATGTTCGACTCTGTCCCACGCCTGGCCCGGGTGAAGCCTGCATTTTCCTGGCTAGCCCACATGGTCCCCATGTCCAGCCCACATGTTCTTGGCTAGCCCGAATGGTCCCTATATCCAGCCGACATGTTCCCCATGTCCAGCCCACATGTCCCCCATGTCCAGCCCATATGTTCCCCATGTCCAGCCCATATATTCCCCATGTCCAGCATATGTTCTCCATGTCCAGCCCATATGTTCCCCATGTCCAACCCATATGTTCCCCAAGTCCAGACCACATGCCCCCCATGTCCAGACCACATGTTCCCCATGTCCAGCCCATATGTTCCCCATGTCCAGCCCATATGTTCCCCATGTCCAGCCCGTATGCCCCCCATCTCCAGCCCACATGATCCCCATGTCCAGCCTGCATGTTCTTCATGTCCAGCCTGCATGTTCTCCATGTCCAGCCCACATGTTCCTGACCAGACCAATATGGCCGAGCCCAAAATGTATGGGCTTTGAACCGTCTAGCCCATGCCCAGCCCAAAAGTTTCTGCCAAGCCCATGTCTTCTTCACTCACTTGAATTACACCACGTAGTACCGTACCGTTAATAACTAGATGCATTGTAATAATTTTTGCTAACATTGATTCAAATAATTTAGAGGGCCAGCTGCTTCTAATCTGCTTCTCAGAGCCAGTCAAGGCGCTGTGAGGCAAGGTATACTA
>NW_004797291.1:2366911-2367680 GCF_000002075.1 Aplysia californica | reverse complement strand
CACTGTGGCCTAAATAAGCTAAACCCCCCTCCCTTACCTTATTTAGGCCATATGTGGCCTAAATAAGCACTCCCTTTTTTTTTAAATTATCAACAATGAGCAGGGTAGAAATGCCAGCTGGTAAACGAGGCATGCAGAATGTTAACAGTTCTTGTCTACGTAATTTCAGAGATAAAACTAATGTCGCCTCTCCTTCACTAACCATTACAATATTATAATATCTCTTTACAATGGATACAGTAGTAACCAATAATCAAGCTTACATTTAGATCTAACTTATATTCCTTCAACCGTACAACATTTATGAATAAAAACCAACAAAAATAAGAACTTACCTTACAGTCAAATGTCTTGAGGTAGCATTCATCAGTTAACTCAGCTGGGAAGACCATAACAGAAGTCTCTCCAACTGTCTATCAACCTGTGGTGAAGGAAGAGGATGAAATTATTGTTCAGTTTAGAGGCAAGCCAAGAGAAAGAGAGAGAGAGAGAGAGAGAGAGAAAGAGAAAGAGAGAGAGAGAGAGAGAGAGAGAGGGGAGGGGGAGGGGGGAGTGAGAGACTGAATATGAGATCTAAAAAAGATACAGACAAACAGACAGATACAAAGAGAGAAAGGTAGGGGGGAGGGGTTGAGGGATAGTGGATAGAGACAGAAACAGAGAGTCAGAAGCCGAGACAGAGAGAGAGAGAAGGAGAGAGAGAGAGAGAGAGAGAGACAGACAGACAGACAGACAGACAGACAGACAGACAGACAGACAGACAGACAGA
>NW_004797291.1:2364249-2366398 GCF_000002075.1 Aplysia californica | reverse complement strand
CACACACACACACACACACACACACACACACACACACACACACACACACACGTGTGTGTGTAGACTTATATATTTTATACATTTTTATTGATATTAAATTATAAAATATGACCCAATGTCGTACTTTATATTATAATAAACACTTTTTTTTTCATCAGCAACGAGCAGAATAGAAATGACTTGTCAGCGATGAACAGAATAGAATTGCCACTTTGTGAACGAGGCATACGGAATATTCACGATTAACATTTCTTGTGTATGTAATTGTTTGAGAGATATGACTCATTTCGACTCTCCTTTATTGACCAATATAACACTTCTTTACAATAATGTGCGCACAGGAGTAACTGATAATCAAACTTAAATTCTTGGAGCAAAGCCCGTAGATCTAGATCTAGATCAAACTCATCCCTTCAACCATACAACATTAATTATGAACAAAATTGTACTAAAATTGGAACTTACTGGCAATTTGTCTTGTGGTGGTATTTTCCCCCTCACTCAGCCGAGAAGACCATAATAGAGCCAAAACAGAAGTCCATAACACTGTGAAGGAAGAGAAACAGAGAGAAAGAGAGAGAGAGAGAGGACAGACAGACAGACAGACAGACAGACATACTGACAAAGTTTGGAGAAGGTAGGAGAGAGACAGACAGAAACAGACAGAGATTGAGAGAGAGAGAGAGAAAGGGAGGTGGCTGAGAGATAGAGAGAGACAGTGAAATCGAAATGAGACTTAAATCACACCCTTAACATTCTACCCAGAAATTTTACAAAAATCAAAAATCTTTTAAGCTACTACCATTGCTAGTCGATTTCACGCATCACGCACACACAGATACACACACACACACACACACACACACACACACACACACTCACATATATATAAATATTTATATATATATATATATATATATATGTTACAGTAAGAATGCGTACCTAGTGAATACGCGTAATCACTGAATATTTTAGTGAATACTCGTAATCCCTGTTTCAATCAGGGATTTCACGTAATCACTGAAATTTCTAGTGATTACGCGAAATCCCTAAAATTAGACCTATCATTTTACGTGTTTTTACTACATATGTACTGAGCATTCAGTGAATTCACGTAATAGCCCCGCCACTGTACAGGGATTACGCGTTTTCACTGAAATATTCAGTGATTACGCGTATTAACTAGATTGATCTACGTGTTCTTACTGTAACATACATATGCCAGCTGGCAAACAAGGAGACAACATTTGTGTGCCAGTTACACTTGTTGATAGAGGGAGAGGCGATCCTAGAAATATCCTTGGTGTCATAATTGACAGACGAGAAGATAGCCGTAAAAGCTGGTTTGTATTTCAGAAATCAGTTCGATCTGTGCCCTGAGCGTCTTCTGAACACTGACGACATAAACACCGAAAAAATTGTTTAACAGCGTTCGGTAGTGATTTTTCAATCCTCTTCAGGTGGACAAGGCTTCATAAGATGCAACTGTACAGGAGCCAAAAAGTGTAGTTCAAGGCGATGTAAATGCTGCAAAGCAGGGCTTTAGTGTAACCTACGCTGTCATAGCAGCCTCAATTGTTGTAGCAAGTGACGACGTCGATGGATTTTAGTCTTAAGTATTTAACTGAAAACGGAAACAACAGGAACAATGGTGTCTGCCATTTAAAAAAAATTAATGCTTAGTTTTTAGATTGTGGAGCAGGTGTGTGTATGTGTGTGTGTTGTGTGTGAGAGAGAGAGAGAGAGGGAGAAGGGGGGGGGGGAGAGAGAGAGAGTGTGTGTGTTTGTTACCGAACTGATTATTAATTTAAGGAATAAACTTTTACAAAAGTTTATTATACTACACATGTCTGATCAGGGATTACACGTAATTACTGTGACCATTTTGCAGGGATTTCACGTAATTCTTGACTATTTCAGTGATTACGTGAAATCTCCGAGTGAAACAGGGATTACGCGTTTTCACTGAAATATTCAGTGATTACGCGTATTCACTAGGTGCACGTTCTTACTGTAACCTATATATATATATATATATATATATATATATATATATATATATATATATATATATATATATATATATATATATATATATATATATATATATATATATATATATATATATATATATGTATATATATATATA
>NW_004797291.1:2352832-2364052 GCF_000002075.1 Aplysia californica | reverse complement strand
TATTTTATACATTTTTATTGATATTAAATTATAAAATATGACCCAATGTCGTACTTTATATTATAATAAACACTTTTTTTTTCCATCAGCAAAGAGACCGAATATTCCTGTTAACATTTCTTGAGTATGTAATTGTTTCAGGACTTATTTCGACTCTCCGTTACTAACTACTTGTGATATATAACACTTCTTTACAATATTGTGCACAGAGCAGTAACTGATAATGAAACTTAAATTTTGGGAACAAAACACTTAGATCTAGATCTATCTTATTTCTTCAACCATACAACATTAATGGTGAACAAGATTCTACAAAAATTGGAACTTACTGGCAATTTGTCTTGTAGTGGTATTTTCCCCCTCACTCAGCCGAGAAGACCATAATAGAGTCAAAACAGAAGTCCATAACACTGTGAAGGAAGAGAGTAGATATTATTAATCACTTTAAAAAGAAACTGAGATAGAGAGAGAGAGAGAGAGAGAGAGAGATAGAGAGAGACGGACAGGGGGAGAGAGACAGAGGGGGAGAGAGACAGACAGACAGACATACTGACGGAATTTATTTTTTTTTTTGGGGGGGGGGATCATAGATAAGATAGACATAGAGGGAGAGAGGGGGGGAGAGATAGATAGAGGGAGAGAGAGAGAGAAGAGAGGGAGGGAGAGAGAGAGAAAGACAGACAGACAGACAGAGAGAGAGGTACATAGAGAGGGAGATAGTTCAGATAGAAAACGGGGAGGGGGGAATAAGCATAGTGCATAGCCCGAGAGAGAGAGAGAGAGTGAGAGAAAGAGAGAGTGAGAGAAAGAGAGAGAGAAATGGAAAGATACTGGGGCAACCTGGACAATTAAACAAACACACCCATAATTATAAGTCTTCCCAGAAATGTAACAAACATTTCTTATTGCCATTGACAGTAATAAACACCACCCAATATCGTTCTTTGAAATGAAATAATGAAATAAAAATCAGTCCTAATATGAAAGAATACAGGTTGCAGACAGGCTGTAAAACCATTCTGTTTGTAGTGTTTTTTTTTATTGGCCACCTCTATTCTCACCCCGGGTGAGAATAGCCCAGGCGAGTCTTTTGGCTATTCTCACCCGGTGTGCGTTCATCGTTATAGCCTAAATCTAGGCCTACCAATTATTATTTTGCGTTCACCATGAACCACAGAATTCTACACTGTGATAACAGAAAAATTGTAGAATTCAGTGCCGTGAACAAACGTTCCATTACTACTGCTAGCCTAAAAGCGTACAATTTTGTCTGTGGGCAGTGGAGAGAGAGAGATTGAAGAGAGAGAGGAGCAGCGCGAGAACTTCCGGGCAAAACAAAATGGCGACCCGCGTAGTTCGGCTCGATTCGAAAAGTTAAATAGCCGTAGCATCATTGTAGACGACCAGATTAGCTGACTTTTGTGCTATAACGTAATTTTTTCTTTGCTTTTATCCATTTGATCATCCAGACCGATAGAAAGTATTCCGAAATTAGGAAAAGGAAGTGGTTATTCGCACCGGGTGTGCTCATAAAAATTAATATTATTCGCACCGGGTGTGCGAATAAGAAATAATTATATTCGCACAGGGTCGACCCGACCTGCGCGCTGCGAACGCTGCGCGAGATTGGCAAACGGTTTTTTTTAATCCTGTAAGAGAAATGAAATGTTGCCTAAATGTTACAGGGATAGAAAGCAAAATGTTTTTAAAAAGGGAAGAAAAAAAGGCAAGCCAATAGATTCATGACTTTACCTAAAAGATTTTTAATTGGTGCATTTTATTGGGGGGGGGGGGGTTTCTTTAAGCCGTTTTCTTTTTCAAAAGTAAGTTAAACCTTAATGAACTTTATATCAAACATTTCTTTTGAATGAATAACATCTATTCCAAATTACATTTTAAAACACATTTTTTGCGAGATAATATTTTTATAAAGTTGTAAAGTTTGTATTGGATCACCCTGTATTTTAGCCAGCTGCTTTGAGACGTACAAAACCGACAGTCTGCGATATACTCTTTGAGTTGGTCCTGACAGGCAGGTTCGAAGCAGCCCAACCTGTTAATGATTATAAATTGTGTCAAAGGAACCAGAAACACTAAAGAGGCTTAACGGATTTTCCAGTTTTCCGGACGCCGTACCCATGAACAATGTGTTATGTCAGTCTAGGAGAATCCACAATGGTGTCCCGACAAAATGAACACTATGTCATGGGTGGTTGAAGGGTGCTGCTGGTAGTTCCTTTTCCTTTTCTTTCCCTCAGTATTTTTTTAATCTGTCTGTCTAGCTTTTTTTACTGCTTTGTATGAACGTCATTGTGTCGATGTGTTTTATGGGAAAAACTAGATCCCGACCCGACGGTCACATTGTCTACAGACATGCCCTTGATTTAAGCATTGCTACTTTTCGACTGTCCCCTTGTCAGATCATCTTGACAGATTTCTAAACAGCAGATTGAAGCTCTGTCAGCACTATACGAACGTAAAAAAACCCGCATTGAATACGTGTTTGAAGGTTTTGAGTACGGAAGTCCGTCTTTGTGTTTTTTAGTATTACTCTTCGTAGACTACCGGTGTTTAAGTGAACGTATGGACTTTCATTACCAGATTGTCGAATAATAATGAGATGGAAGCCCATAACGTGGTCGTCGTTGTAAGATCGGATAACTAC
The DNA here is from genome assembly GCF_000002075.1 of Aplysia californica. Classification (NCBI taxonomy): domain Eukaryota; kingdom Metazoa; phylum Mollusca; class Gastropoda; order Aplysiida; family Aplysiidae; genus Aplysia; species Aplysia californica. The sequence goes on along the minus strand of NW_004797291.1, from coordinate 2,361,387 downwards.
CGAATTTTCGATTTGCTTCTTTTTTCTTTTTTTTTCGAAACGTATTCTACAACGCATGTTTATGCTGGTTAGAAATTTATATTCAAATAATATTCAAAAGTGGACTTTTTTGTAATAGCATAATCATCCAATAACTCAAAGCTGTCCTTTTAGTAGCCTATCTGTTTCTTCTCCTGAAAAAAATTACCCGATGTCACATATCCGATCTTGTCACGATTGGCGTTGATGTCAGTTGGCGAGACGTTCCCGCTGCAGGTCTGTTTTGGGTGGCTTGAATATTAACTGGATTTTTTTTAAAAAGTGTATGTGAAGGGTTTGTTTTTTTTGTGTGTTTTTTTTTTTTTGGGGGGGGGGGGGGTTACTCGACCAATGCCCAACATCTTGACCTGCCGCGTGGGCAAAGTCTGTATTTGTTTTTAGTTGTTGCTGTTGTTGGTGGTGGTTTTGTTGTTGTTGTTGTTTTGTTTGTTTTGTTGTGGGTTGTTTTTTTGTTGTTGTTTTTTTTTGGGGGGGGGTCCTTTGTTTTGGGTTGTTGTTTTTTTGTGTGTGGTTTTTTCTTTTAAATGACAGCTATGACAATGTATTTTTTAGATCAACAGAAAGCTAATTGGCGTTTGCACAATCTAACAATATACGTGGGGCAGCGTGGTGTAATCAGGCTCTCGTCAATATAATGAAATTGAAGAAAACAGCAGTTTTCTCCCTGCTTAGCAATTTTTATCAATTTTTTGTTTTTTGACTCAACATCTTTTATGTCTATTTACAATCACATTCCTTTGGGGATTTCACTCTCTAATTTTACCTCTTAAACCAGGTGACCCCCACCTCCTTCAATCCAAAATTTCTCCACTTCTATTGAAGATGGATTGGTAATTTTTTCATTGAAATCAAGACAAATGAACAAGCTTTAAGATTATACCAATAACTCAATATCCCCAAAATTGACGAGAGCCTGATTCCACCACGCTGCCTCACATACGGTTCGTACGCTTGTGCTGATGGATGCAGGATTTTGGGGAACAGACTAGCACTTTTATTATACTTCATTGCACAGGTATGTTCAGCAAATGGCGTTGCGAAATGTCCGTCCCGGCTTCTCACCGACAGCATTAAGAAGTTCAACAAAAGCAACACGAAGTGGGGGGTTTTTCTGGTGATTTTGCCTCACTGCAATTCTGTTACAGGTGGCTTTAGTGAGCCTTTGGTAGGTCCTGCTTCTTTGCTCCCCCCCCCCCCCACCCCCACTTCGTTTGCTATTGTCGTTTTGTTTTTGTATTTACTCGGCACTTAAATGTTGTTATTGTGTCGATGTACTTTTCTCTGTACAGACAAAATGAAAAAGTAATGCAAACATTAAATCTGAGCATTGGCCATATCGATTTCCACTCTGATAGCCAGTGACGTTTGAAGGAAGAGTTATGGCTAGGCCAAGTACGTTCTCAGCAGATCAGTGTTACGATGATGCTAAAGTATGTCGCTGGTCTCGTCCCTGGTAACTGGTTAACATCTTGTAGGATCGCACAAAATATGACATAAAGTCATGTTTTGTCCATTGGCCGGGAAATGGAGATATAATTATTTTCCTTAAATTATTGTTTTTATTGTTTGCCCTTTTGAATATTGTTTATCCGTGTCCCGTAACCTAGTTACTTGTTTTTATTGATTGTTTGCCCTTTCAAATTATTTTTCTGGGTTGCATAGCAGTAATAGCAGAAACAAAGAAACATGTCATGCGCAAGTTCTGTGATTAAACGTCGTTCGGGGAAACCATCAAAGTCGCGCGTTCTCGGAAAAAAATTATATCAAAGCTTATATTAAAGTTTTAAGTAGTGTTCAACAAAGGGCGCTGCGACAGCACTACAGAAGTTCGACAAAAGCAACACGAAGTGGGGGTTTTTCTGGTGATTTTGCCTCAGTGCAATTCTGTTACAGGTGGCTTCAGTGTGCCTCTGGTGGGTCCTACTTCTTTGCTACCACCCCCTCCCCTTTCTCGTTTGTTTCTGTCATTCTGTTTTGCGTTTATTCGGCACTACAATGTTGTTATTGTGTCGATGTACTTTTCTCTGTGTAAACAAAATGAAAAAGTAGTGCAGTCATTAAATCTGAACATTGCCCATATCGGTTGCCCCTCTGATAGTGACGTTTGAAGGAAGAGTCATAGCTAGGCCAAGTACGTTCTCAACAGGTCAGTGTTACAAGGATTCTAAAGTATGTCAATGATCACGTCTCTGGTTACTGCTTAATTGCATCAGCTGTCTAACTGTGATATTCCCTTTATTCATTTTGTAGGATCACACAAAATGTCAAAAGATAAAGTAAATTTTAGTTCCCTTGCCTGGAAATAGAGATATTATTTTCCTCAATATTATTGTTTTTAAAAAATATTTTTTGCCCCTTTTCAATGTTTATCTAGATCTAGTTTATGTAACCCAGTTTCGTTCAAAAGTGACTTGCGATTTCTATGATTAAACTTTTGTTATGAACTGTTGAAAAAAAAGTATTGTTCTGATTTTGTTTGCCCTTGTGCACTGCAGTCACGAAGGAAAATGTCATGTGCAAGTTCTATGATGAAACTTTCGTTGTGGGAAACTACCAAAGCCGCCTGCCCACAAAGAAATATTATATCAAAGCCGCGCCCTTTTTTGTGTGATATCGATGTATTCGACTACTCCTACGATGTACGATCTTTGGTACCATCCAATGGTTCAATTTCCCCTCTGTATTTTACTGGGTTTTCTCAAATGTTCGTTTTTGCCGAATCTTTCCAGATCTTCGCACCGCATCGCCCGTTAATGTGAGAGGTAGTCCTTTTGTCCACCCTGAATGTAATGTATTTTACGAAAAAGTCTTTTAATAATAATAATAATAAATGACATTTATATAGCGCTCAACTCCAATTAAAGTACACAGGCTCTGGGCGCTTTACAGTACAATACAATGTACAACAGTAACATAAAACGTTGTGTTCTGACTAAAAGAAACACTCCAAATATTCGTCTTATTAATTTAAAGACAGAAATGGCTTCAGGTGACATTTGAATGAATTAAAAGATTTGATCCAACATTTTGATCCCATTAAAAACGTAGAACACCACTTACATTTTATGACAGCCATGGTAATAGAGACAGGAATGAAAATGCCATTACACATATTGCTCAAATCGTCGTATTAACACACCACCACTTACCCGAATAATGGATATTTTGGCACACTTGCTGCACTTTTATTATACAAACACACAGCACTCAGTTTGTCAGTTGAGACATTTTTTAATGGAAATTATAGTACGGAGTAATTTTTGTTAAAGAGAATGTAAATGTTGGATGGTATGGGCAATCAGAGTGTATCGATATTGTTTAAAAGTGTGTGGCTTTGATCTCTTTCTTTTTTTCGAACGTGCATGGCCATAATGATTTCTCTCCATTACGTACGATTTTTAAGTGTGTGTGTGTGTGTGTGTGTGTGTGTGTGTGTGTGTGTGTGTGTGTGTGTGTGTGTGTGTGTGTGTGTGTGTTTGTGAACGTGAATGTGTGTGTGTGTGCGTGTTGGTGTGTGTGTGTGTTGTTTCTGTGTGTGTGTGTGGGGGGGGGGGGTATTGGAAAGGGGCCCTCCTTTCCGCTGTTCAGTACCATGACATAGAGGGGAAAGGTTTCCCGCCGTTGAAATTATATGTTTGTCTCTTATGGGATGTTTGACATATAATCTGCAAACAACTGAAGAAAGAAAAGAAAAACAAAAACAAAAACTAAAACGAAGTCTCTTCCAAAGTGTCATGTATGGGACGGGTTGAGCCCTCACCAATAGCTGTGGACGGTTGGGGGACGCCGTTGAAAGGTCGTAACAATGTACTTTTTTTCTTTCCCTCGGTTGTTTCTGTCTGTATGTCTTACTTTATCCCGGACTAATGAACCATTATTGTGTCGATGTGTTTATTCTCTTTACTCAAACAAAACAAAACCTCACCAGCAGTGTCGTTTGGTGCAGATATCCCTTGTCATAGGTTCCCGCCACTGACGGTGTCGGTGTCCGATGTTGACCTCTGGCCTTTGTGCTGGCTACTGTTACGTTTAGTGTATCGCTGATTGTGTTACTGGTGCGTTGCATCAGGTTCTTATAATTTACTAGTTTTGTCTCTTGTCCATTTTTCAGACTTCTATGAATATTTTTATATAAAATTGCCATTTATTATATATATTTTTAGGGGGTTCATTGTTTAACTCTCTTTTATGGGGCATGCAACTCAGTTTATAGAGGGGTTTCATTGCAAAAAACGGCTAAAAACCATTAACTTTTCAGGTACTCGTACGATCAGGTGAACTTTACGTAGTTCTCCTATTGAATTCCAGGTTAAATGTCAAAATTTACTACGGACATCCCGGGTCTCTCTTGGTTGGGGGCATAGCTGTAGTCGCAACGTTATTCGATTGTAGTTATTTGTTAGTGTGCTGCTTTTGATTTTTCTCTTTTTTTGTTGTTGTAATTTTTGCGACACAAGTGGTTGGATGGTGCCACTGGTAGGCCTTACTTCTTTGCTTCACCTCTGTTGTTTCTGTATGTTTGTCTGTCTTACTTTTTTTTTAGAGTGGTTGGCGAACGCTCTTGTGTGGTTTGGTTCTTCTTTCCTATCAAACATCTATCGTCCTGATCTCTCCTCCTCCTTCTTTTTTTGTGTTTGTTACTCTAAGAGTAACGCCTCCAATCCCCCGTACTTATACGACGTTATTGTGTTGCAAGTAACGTAAAACTATTATTTAAAAAGGAAACTAAATTGTATTAATTTTTCTTGCACTAAATTAAAGGCAATTATTGTGTCAATGTGTTTATTCTCTTTACTCATGCAAAACAAAACCTCACCAGCAGTGTCGTTTAGTGCAGATATCCCCTGTCATAGGTTCCCGCCAGTGACGGTGTCCTTGTCCGATGTTGACCTCTGGCCTTTGTGCTGGCTACTGTTACGTTTAGTGTATCGCTGATTGTGTTACTGGTGCGTTGCATCAGGTTCTTGTTTAGTTTTGTCCCAAAACCATTTTTCCGACCCTTATTATTATTATTTTTCTTTAAAATCTTAATTTATTTTATTATATTTTTTAGGGGGTGCTTTGTTTTACTCGCTTTTTTGGGCATGCAGCTCAGTTTAGTAGAGGGGTTTCATTGCAAAAACGGCTGAAAACCATTAATTTATCAGGTACTCGGACGAACAGGTGGCCTTTTACGTAGTTCTCATGTAGACTTTCGGTTTAAAGTAAAGGTCAAAATATACAACGGACATCCCGGGTCTCTCTTGGGGGGAAACATAGGGATAGCCTCAACGTTATTGGACTGTAGATGTTTGTTGGTTATGGTTTGGTTTGTTTTTTGTTGTTTTTATTTTTTTAAATCGTTTTTGTTTGTTTGTTTGTTTGTTTTTTTTTGTTGTTGTAAATACCATGCGAGTGGTTGGATGTGCTACCGTCAGGCCTTACCAAGTTATTTACCTCCCCTCTGTTATTTCTGTCTCTCTGTCTTACTTTTTTTTCTGTGGTTGTTAGCGAGTGCTCTGGTGTGGTTTGTTTCTTCTTTCCTATCAAATATCTATCGTCTTGATCTCTCCTCCTTCTTTTTTGCGTTTGTCACACTAGAGTAACACCTCTTTTCTTCGGCACTCATATAACCTTATTGTGTTGCAAGTAACGTAGAACTCTTATTTAAAAAAACAACCCGAAAATGTCCTTTTTTCACCAAATGGCCTTTATTTTGTCGACGTGCTTCTCTTTACTCAAATAAAACAAACAAATACGGCGCTTGCCACACGAATAGGCCAAATAAGTTCCGAAGATTAGAGAGAGAGAGAGAGAGAGAGAGAGAGAGAGAGAGAGAGAGAGAGAGAGAGAGAGAGAGAGGACAGTAACATACTAAGAAAAGAAGGATAGATCAAGACGACAGATGTTTGATAAGAAAGAGTCAGGATAGATGATTTTAACTTATTTTGATTTAAGAAGATTTGTCTATTTTGTTTTTGTTGTTGTTGTTTTTAAAGAGAGGGATGGTGAAGAAGTAGACATTTCCCAACTTTCTGTGTGCGCCATTGATTTCCCATCTCTTGCATCAGCGTGTTAGTGAGAGGTGTAACAACCAGAATTAAAGGTGAAAGGTGAAGGGTGACGTTTTCATCAGGTAGCCTATGCCGATAGCTTTTTTGTATTGGCGATCCCGACTTTGTGGTGCAACCGTTGGCCTCCTTTAAAAGTCATGGTCAATTGTGAACTCGCAAGTTAATCTGGTGGAACTGAGAGCAACGTCATGGCTGGTTTCCATCACTCGTGAATCGTGAAAGCACCGATACAACGACGTTTTTGTTTTGTTTTTATAATTTTGTTTGTTGTTTTTGGGGTTGTTTTTTTATGGGAGTTTTTTGTTTGTTGTTTTTGTCTAATCATGTAATAAACGCAAAACGTGACATTGATTCCTGAGTGTGTTCAGTTGGACAATGGGGAAGAGGATCACGAGAATTGTGATAAGCGTGATGGTGGGATGTTCCACCTGCCAACATGTGCTGCTGGTTCGTGTGTGTGTGTGTGTGTGTGTGTGTGTGTGTGTGTGTGTGTGTGTGTGTGAGGGAGAGAGAGAGCACACAAATGAATAGTAGAAATATGAAAATAAATAAAGAGTCAGTCTCCACATTATGTTTTGTCAGTCATCCGTCCACTGGGTTTGTCGTTCCAAATCTGTAAAAACCTAATAAGCAAAACCGGTTTACCATGACAGTGGGTGGTTGGCGGGTGCGCTGGTGTGGTTTGCTCCCTTCTTTCCTACCAGACATCTATCGTCCTTATCTCTCCTCCTTCTTTTTTTGTTTGCTACTCTCTTATTACACTTCTTATCTTTAGCACTTAAATGACCTAATTGTGTTGCAAGTGCTGTAAAATTGTTACTAAAATAATAAAATTGAACTGACCTCGACATACACAAGCATGAAAGGGATGGAATTTGACCTCTACTGTCTCAAAGCGAACGGTATGCAGAAGTACATACGTTATGTATGTTCGGTGGTAATTTGACCGCTGATGAGTGGGTGGTTGGCGGTCGCACTGCTGTGCTTTGCTCATTCTTTCCTATCAAACATCTGTCGTCCTTATCTCCCCTGTTTCTTTTCTTCTATGTTTTAGTAAGGTTTTACAGCGCTCGCAACTGTATACGGAAAAAATGAACGTCAAGGGGTGGATGTCAACAGAGAAGTCCAAACGAGCGCTTACTCTGCACACCTCTCTAACCTCAACAGCAGAAAGTCTGCTTCGACTATCAACAAGGCGCCCCGGAAATAGCAGTTCACAATAGAGTGACAAACATACAAAAGAAGTAGAGGAAAAAGGACGATAGTAAGGATGAGAAAAGAAAAGCAGCAGTTCACCCTATGTTGTTCCGGCACAGTATGAGCATGACCTTGATAAATCGGCTCATTTACTATTCTGCTGTGCATAAGGAACATGTTAATATCCCCTCCCCCCTTGGGAATGGCCTAAAGACAACTTCTGCCAGTAGTCATCAGTACCGCCCTTTCTTTCCTTTGTGTTTTGTTTTGTAGGGGTAGACCGTTGTCTGTGCAGGTGGTTGGCGGGAGCTCTGGTGTTGTTGGATCCTTCTTCTCTATTATTACTACTATTAAACGTGTGTTTTTCCTGATCTCTCCCTCTTTTTGTGTTTGTTACTCCATTGTAACACCTCTAATCTTCTGCACTTATATAACCCTATTGTGTTGCAAGTTTGGCAAAACTGGTGTCTGTGACGTAGCAGTTAGGTGCTTTACTATTGCGTGCAAGACACCTGAGTTTGATTCCCGATTGGGGAGGAGTTTTTTTAAATCCAGTTTTTCGGTCTTTCTGCCGAGATGTTGTATCCCTTTTACTACAGGCCGTAGGCGGTTCATGGCGGCTGCTCGGGTGCTTTCGCTCCTTTGCTACCAAACGTCAATCGTTCATATCTGCCTTTTTTCTTTTTTGTATTTGTTACTCTCTTGTTACGCATCTTGTCTTCGGCACTTATATGACCGTATTGTGTTGCATGTGCCGTAAAAACTTACTAAAACTATGATCATGATCTATTTGTGTTGCAAGAGCTAAAAAAGTATTACTAAAACTAAAACTAGACAGCTGGTATGTTTTTTCTTCTTTGCTTTCCTTCTGCCTTTCCCGTCCCGTGTAGTACTTCTGTGCATCTCTGAGAATTTTATACAGCTAATGAGTATGAACATTTTTAGCACTTAATGGTAATTAATGATTGTTATCTTGCCACTTTGCGTTTTTTTAAAGTGTCGCAATTCTTAATTACAAATAAAAATGGCATGCTCTGTTTGCGATACTGGTACAGCAACTGCGCATAATTTAATGGAGAATGCAGTAGTTTACGAAACAATCAATAAAGAGTGATAGCAAGGTGTAATCAGAGCTTATTTGACTCATCTTCAAAGTCTCTGGTGTAATGGTTGGGCTCTCACTCAATGCACGCAGAAGACGTGAGCTGGGTTCCCCGCATGGGAAAGTATAATAAGGATAATGATAATGATATTAATAATATTAAT
>NW_004797291.1:2349034-2351220 GCF_000002075.1 Aplysia californica | reverse complement strand
CTCTCTCTCTCTCTCTCTCTCTCTCTCTCTCTGCCTTTCTCTCCCTCCCCCCCCCTCTCTCAATGTGCACGTTATTATTTCGTCTAATTTGTCCTATCATAATGCAGAGTTCTCGATGACGTCCAGTAGTTTTAGGACACGTTCTTGGTACTTCATTACAAGTGAAAGGGCCGAGTGAAAATCAGCTTAAGTCATAAGTCCATTTTTAGAAAAAGTTTGGACACTACTCCTGTTCCTACAAAAGTATTCGAAGAATATCCCTTTGGAATCACTCTAGTGGGACTCACTTATTCATTTTTAAAGCATATGTTTTATAAACGCAGGTCAAATTTAAGACCAAGTCAAGTCCATCATAAAACGTGAAAAGTAGGCCACATTGTGGTAGATTAATAGGTTTAGCCGGTTTTTCACGTTTTTTAAATAAAAATCTGTACCTTAGAATTTGTTGCTTTTTTCTGACTCGCCTCCTAGTTGTCATAGTAATATCGGAGATTGACGACAGATTCGGACGGAGGTCGTTCTTCTTATAATAATATATCTTCGTTGTTTTGATTGTAACATTAACCTCCTCCGCGCCATATCCCTCCTCGCCCCACCGCTTTCCATGTCGTGCTTGTGACCTCGCCTGTTATAACCCGTCTGTGCGTGGTTGGCGGGTGCTCTGGTGTGGTTTGCTCCTCCTTTTCTATAAAACGTCTTTCGTCCTTATCTCTCCTCCTTTTTGTGTATGTTACTCTTTAGTAACACATCTATACTTCAGCACGTATATGACTTTATTGTGTTGCAAGTGCCGTAAAACTCTTACTAAAACTAAAACAGAACCCGTCCCTTATAGAAAACACCTCCCATGTGTAAATTTTCTGATAACATTATGTCCGGGTTTCCCTATGTGTAAAATTGTGGGGTTTATCTTCCAGCAAACAGCGTAAATAAAGACGTATAGTAAAAATAATAGGTTGTGTAAGACGATGTGTTATATCGAGGGTTGTGTTTGTTTTGGGGCGGAAGGGTGGAGGGCACCAGTGAAAGTAACTGGAATGTCCTACTCCTACTTCTTTTTTTTTTCTTTCCCTCTGTGGTTTCAGTCTGTTCTGCTGTTCCGTTGCCCTAAATAATCGTTATCGTATTCATGTGCTTGTCATTACTCAAACAAGCAGTCTGTTTTTAAATTAAAGAATACATTTGCTTCCCATGGTGGGCTTTTCTTTTGCTTCTCAAGCTTTTTATTCTTTGTGTTGAGAAGAGATCGTGGAAACGAAAGCCCTCTACACAGGACATAGCATGGTTGTGATCTTTACCTTGTCCTCGTCTTACACCAGGAGAGTAGTGCTGTTTGAGTTGCAATTTGTTCAATGCGATAAAGGATTGTAGTGATTAATGCATAGATTTTGCTGTTCAGATGGAAGCTTTGCTATACAAGCTATCTAGTTTATTGTTATTATACATTATTACAAAATGTGAAAATTCAAAGTGTGGCACGTGAGTGGTTGGCGGTGCTTTGGTGTGGTTTACTCCTTCTTTACTATGAAACATCTACTCTCTTGTAGAGGGCTCTCGTGGCCTAGAGGTTAAGGTGTCGGCTCTCATTCAAAGGCCCCGGGTTCGAATCCGGGTAGCGACCGAAACATTTTCTTCTCTAAAATTGTCTCCTTTCATCTTCTTTCCTGGTCCCTAACAATGTTCTGTCGTCTGCTTTCGTCTCCACGTTCTGCCCCTACCCCCTCACCTCCTTTGCCACCTCTTCGGGGATCTTTCTGCAGCCTTTCTACTGCTACTCCTTAGCTCCTTCTTACTGCTGTCTTTCAGCCACACCCTTGATCTTCTGGTTGGAAAGATCTACACCTAGCCTAGCTTTCTCGATCAAGGGCGGAAAATCTCGGAGGTCCCGTGTGCCAGTTGTGCACGTTAAAGATCCCTTGGTGGCCTAAAATCGATAAGAGTAGGTTTCGGCCGCCACCCGGGCAAAATTCAAGATGTCTTACCAACTCAAAATATTTAATTTTTCCCGCGCGCTCATGACCTTATGCAGTTGCGAGCGCCGTAAAACAATTATTTTTTGAAAAAACTCTCTAGTAAGACCTCTCATTTTTGGCACTTACAATATGACCTAGTTTGTTTTGCAAAATTCTTACTAAAGCTAAATAATGAAACACTCACGTTTCACACGCTTTATGAGTTTCTTGGGG
>NW_004797291.1:2345562-2346912 GCF_000002075.1 Aplysia californica | reverse complement strand
ATATATCACATGTCTCTCTCCCCCCAGAACTTTGAACACATGCAGTCCCCTGTGTGTGTGTGTGTGTGTGTGTGTGTGTGTGTGTATGTGTGTGTGTGTGTGTGTGTGAATCTGGTAAGAGCATGGTCCAGTGGTTAAAGTTCGTCCTACTTCCCCGCTCTTTACTCAGACTCAAACGTGTAATAAATAACACATATCAACTCGAGATACTTCTCAGGGGACGGATGGTGGCTTTTTACTCTAGATCTCTAGAGATTGTAAGCCTTTTCTCGAAGTAGAGGTGGCTTTTGTTCGGCTGTCTGTTGCGTTCATAAATGTGACGACCGGATGTTCGGTTAGGCGAAAGAAAAAGACCCCAAATACCAAATACCTTCCAAATGGTACATTTTTAAAAATCTGGAATGGGATCAGACTTATTTTAAAGATCAAACGACGCGATTGTGTCTGTGTTCTCACGTATTTGCCGTATGCAAGTATTTTGCATTACAGTGGGTAAGGGATTTATTTTTGGGGGACAAAGTTGCACTTTGGTGGGTTTTTTTGACCGCCTGTGTATATGTGGGGTGTATTTTTGTTGTTTTTCTTTCGTTTTTCGTTCTTCTTTCTTTTGGTGTATTTATTTACTTATAGGTTTATTTATTGTGTTTTTTATTTGTTTATTGTTGTTTTTGTTCTTGGGTTGTTGGGGTTTTTATTGGGGGGGGGGGGTTATGCTGGTGGGGAGGCATTTTGGCTCTCTTATTTAACAGAGAAGACTTTAAACTTCTATTTATATCCAAGCCCACACCTGCCTTTTATCCGGATGGTTGGTTTGTTGATACCTTGTGTTTATGTTGTTTCATCGTTTACTCTCTGTTCACGTAACTGTTTTTTTCGGTCTGGTGATATGTTACGTTTATCCGTTTTATGCTCTCCATAAACTTCCCCAAAATCACACGTTATTTTTACCCTTCCCAGAAATCCTGAACGACGCTATATTTGACGAAGACCATGACGAGATTGTGTTGGTGAAAGACATCGAGATGTTTTCTCTATGCGAGCATCACCTGGTACCCTTCATGGGCAAGGTGAGTGTGTCCACTGTTTGGTTATAAACAAAACAAGCACCCCCCCCCTCTCTGTCTCTCTCTCTCTCTGTCTCTCTCTCTCGTTCTCTCTCTTTTTCTCCTCCATCTCTCGCTGTGTGTGTTTTTCCCTCTCACCCTGTTCTTCTGTCTCTCTTATTTCTTCTCTCCAATTATCTGTCTGTCTGTCTGTCTGTCTGTCTGTCAGTTTGTTTGTCTGTCTGTCTGTCTGTCTGTCTGTCTGTCTGTCTGTCTCTTTCTCTCTCTCTCTCTCTCTCTCTCTCTC
>NW_004797291.1:2343310-2344465 GCF_000002075.1 Aplysia californica | reverse complement strand
CCCGTAACCCCCCAGATTGATTTTCTTGGTCTAGAGGCACAAAGCATTTTGATTGGTCTATCTCCGTCGGAGACGTCTCCGTATAGATACTGCGTCTAGAGGGGTGATGACGGGGTATCGTGGACGCTCCTTGTCTCTTGCTATTTCGCCTCTTCTCCAGATTGGGTGGCGGTTGTTGCGTGCTAATGAAACAGGAGGAGGGAGTGTGTGTTTCTGAATCTGGACGGGGGTGGGCGAAAGACAAAGGTAGAAAGAGGGAGTGAGAGAGAGGGAGAGAGGCAGAAAGAGAGAAATGTTAAGGGAGACACACACACACATACACACACACACACACACACACACACACACACACACATACACACATACAAAGAGAGAAGAGGGCCACATACAGAGAGGACACACACACGCACGCACCCACACATGCACGCACGCACCCACACATGCACGCACATTCACATATATACATATACAGAGTGAGAAGAGGAGCACATACAGAGAGAACACACACTCACACACACACACACACACACACACACACGCGCGCGCGCGCGCGCGCGCACGCACACACACACACACATGCACACACGTGCGCGCCCATAAGGCGAAAGAGAGCATATACTCTAACAGAGAGAGGTAGAAAGAGAAAGAGAGGGGGGGGGGGAGGCAGAGAGAGATATGCAGAATCCCTTTCCGTTTCTTGATAAGTTGGCTAGAATGAGTTGATGAGCAGATTGGGAACGGGTTAGGGTGTGTTGAGAGAAACATGAGAGGTTGTGAAAAAAGACTGATGCTATTTGTGGTCTCTTGGGACCTTATTTCCTTTTGTTTTGTATTTTCCTTATCTCTTTTTTTCCCTTGTTTTAAATTACGAGTAGCTTTACTTCACTATATTTTAAAAAATTTCTTTTCCTTCTTTCGATACGTTATTCGTCGTTAGCTGTCTGGCATTCTGTTTTTCTTTTCCTATCTATTGCCTGTCTATTTTTTAACTTTTAAGGGAGTGGAAGAGTCCCTTATGATCTGTGAAGAGCTGTTATTTGGTGTTCTTTTGTAAGCTTTTTTGTTGATTTTGCTTATGAGAAGACGTGGAATGTGATGTGGGAGTGGCAGGTACTCACTGGGACTAGGATTTTTTTCTACATGGGTGGGGGTGGG
>NW_004797291.1:2341022-2343005 GCF_000002075.1 Aplysia californica | reverse complement strand
GCTCTCTCTCTCTCTCTCTCTCTCTCTCTCTCTCTCTCTCTCTCTCCCTCTCTCTCGGAGTGGGGTTGGGACATCGAAGCGGCTCTAAAGATGTGGAGATGTCAAGTCGACGCTTGGCACACTTGATCAATATACATGTACTCAAGATCTACTTTTACTCTCTCTTCCGTAGCCACCCAGTATTCTCCAATGACGGCCTGGTGATAATATTACGATTCTTCCGAATTACAAAGTTTTGTCTGACATTTTTTGCCATTTCGAGTTACTAAGACCTTGAGATCAGAAGGCATATTATGCACTGTCTGCTCTATCAGAATTGTTACAATATTCGGAGTCGCTATCAAGATATTTAAAGAATGACTTTTGAAAAAGCTTGACATATTGTGAAACTCACAAACTTGGAAGTCACATTTTGTTAAAAATAGGTCTTAGGCAGAGAGAGCTTTGTAATTCTGATGTAGTGATTTGTCAACAGATGTAGCCTTAAACGCAATGATGCCATGTAAGTGACCTCCATTCGTCATTATGCTAAATGGAAATCATTGTCACATAATCCAAGTTCTGTTTAGTCATTCTCGTCATCAAGAACAGTCGATCAAAGTGAACTTCAACCGTACATTACACCATATGACATGACCTTGTGTGAGTTTGATGTATGTCGGTGACCGGCAGTTATGGGGTCAGTAGAAGTCATTCAAAGTCTTATTTTATCCATGCATGGACGCGTCTTTTTTAGCCTTGCCTTACTGGTGGCGATTCACATGATTTTGGTGGATATGAGGGGGAGGGGTGAGAGGACAGATTGTTACAACACAAGGGAATTGTTTAGCTTGACAGTATACCGGAGAATTAAAACTAAAAATCTAATTCTTGGTTTAATAATAGCTCTATTCCGTATAGCGCGCATATTGTGTATGTGCCCGCATAACGCCTTCTGTGTATGGAGTCTAGGTCCTGACAAGTTGTTCCTGTGTGAAAACACTAGCCATCACGACTGTTTGAACTATTTTCAAAATCAACAATTAGTATAGGACATACAGTGATAGTTAGATTTAGCATCACTGCCCCCCTTTCGCTTTTCCTTTGATTCTGATTTGAAAACCATCTGTGAACTTACTTGTATTGTATGCTTTGTCTTACATGTTGCTATTCCCGAAAGCCGGGGATGTTTTTTATCAGTTGTGGTGTGGCCTAAATTAGATTTTTTTTATTCATAAAAAAAAAGAAATATGCAAGTATAGGCTGAAATACTAACCGTGTCGAACAAGACCTGTGCCCGGTAGCCACGCCATTGTCGAAAAATATTTTTTGATTTTCCAAAAACGTTTTGGACTTGTACATGTATGTTGTTGTCTGCCTTTTATGATGTGGATATGTTGACATATTATTCGCTGAAAAAGATAATGTCTTATTATATTATATACATTGAGAAGATGATGAGCCTATTATATGCAAGTCATGATTCAAAAACATAATTGTTGACTGGAGCCCTTCTCAAGCGTATAATATAATTAATATCAGGTCTATGTGTCAAACACAATGCCACAGTATCACACCACGAGTTATAGACCTATTGGGTTGTTGTTGTTGTTGTTTTTTTAACCACAAACTAAGCAAAATATAATCTTTTTAAACAAGCAAAGAGACGAACATTAGCCATGTTGTCACATTAAAAAGGGAACGGCTGTCATTATTTCCGACAAAACCTATGATTCTTCTCTAATTCGTACTACTTTTATGAATTTGTTTTCAATTTCAGGTGCACATAGGTTATCTCCCCAACAATAAGATTCTTGGTCTCAGCAAGCTGGCCAGGTGAGTTTGAACTTACATTTATTGTTTTATGCGTACAATATTTTTGTTCATTTTGGTTGTTTTCTTTGGGGCTTTTGGTGTTGGTGTTGGGGATTTGTTGTTGTTGTTGTTGCTATAATGTTGTTTTGTTTGTCTTTTGTTTTGTTTTGTGGGGGGGGGGGGGGGTTC
>NW_004797291.1:2339373-2340922 GCF_000002075.1 Aplysia californica | reverse complement strand
TGGGGGGGGGGGGTGTTCGTCTGCTTAGCTTTAGTTTGAATGTTCTGTTGATAACGTCTCTCAACAAATCGTGGAGCTCATGTAGAATGTAGCTCATGTACTGACATTGTTCCTGCAGACCAGACATGGCCGAACTAAGACCCACGGGGCCAAATCGGACCCGAAAACGATTTCAGTCCGGTCTGCGAGTCGAACACAGTTATTAATAATGAATTTAGCCCTCGGCAAGTTGAGAATTATTTAAAGTAATTAATTGTAATTAAACAAAATGTCCGTATTGAAAGTTAAAGTTAGAAGTTTCCTACCCAGCTGGAAGCAATCGCTCTGACATTTTTATCTCATAGAATGACTTTGAGTGATACACTTTTGACAGCTTGGATACTTTAACCGATTTCACTCAAAGCAAAACAGGAAGATGACGAAAGTTAAAGCCCTTTTGTGAATATCTCGCATCCGCCTGGTCGCTCTTCAAAGTATAACGTAACGAAAACGATACCAGGTGTCCTTTTGTGGCGCTAGGCTTCTTGGCTCATACAGACATTAATTTATTGTCGCTCCCATCGACAGCAACCAGCATTTTTTTAAAGTACCCAAATAGAACACACATAGCGTTTAATGTCTTTTTGTTACAGTTTAGTCTCAGACCAGTGCAGTCATTAAATCTAGATATCGCCTATTACGGCTTTCCTCCGCATGAAAATAACCTGCTAGTGGAAATGGGACGCAGAACCCAAAAGGTTTCACCTCTTCCAGGACGTGCCGCAGGTCGTGCGCGTTGGAACAGTATGTTTTGTCGCTGACAAAATATTTACCGTAAAACCTTCAAACGGCAGGTTAAATACACTAACGAAAGCCTCAATAAAAACGGAATCATATCTTGCCAGGGCATAACGATACAACACTGTTCGTTCTGTCTGCTTCGGTAGCGGACACGTTTGAAGGTAAAAGGACATTTTTGCCCTTCATTTTGAACTGGTATGTTCCTCTAATATATGTAGATCAGGAGATCAGTCTTTTATGATATCACAACTTAGGTTAAAGGTTAAAAACTCGCTGGGAGCCCCTTTCCTCATCCTGCTCCATTTATCTGAAAACTTTCTCCAACAACATTTGAGGGATGCATTGTCGGAAGTAATGGTCAATCTAATTCACAATACTCTGTTGTTCACAATATAATGCTCACGTCGTCATGGTGTTGTGACAGTACATGTATGAGTGTCTGCTTATGTGTTATCGTCAATCCAATGAGTGTATATATATATATATATATATATATTTTATATATTTACATGTATATAATATGTTTATGTTCATATTATATTATTTGTGTTGTGTTAAGGTGAAGTACCAGGTATTGTAAAGCGCTTTCAACCGTATAATACGGGATATAAATGATCTGCATTTGTTAATGACTTAACCTTACCGAGTACGCATATCCGGGACCTCCTCTCAGTGCCGGATTAACCATTAGGCAAATAAGGCAATTGCCTTATGGCCACTCAAAAAATAGGCCACAAATATGCCAGAGACGGTACAACAAGGTCACATT
>NW_004797291.1:2306586-2337197 GCF_000002075.1 Aplysia californica | reverse complement strand
CGCTTGTATTAATTTTTTGTTGCATCAACTCATCATCGGAATATTTTATTACGACACTTTGAGGAAAATCCTGAATGTCTTGTCCCAAAACACCCATCGGATACCCGGTGGTCTGCCCGAGCTGATGCGACAGAAGCAGTCTTCAGGGGCTACAAACAATTCCAAAGTGCTCTACAAGAGATTGCAGAAGATATTGACCTGAATGGTCTCACGAAGCACGAAGCTGGCGCTCTTGCAAGTTATATGGACACCATTGAAGTTGTTTTCATGTGTGAACTTTGGGATGACATTTTACATCGTTTCAATTGCTGCAGTAAACTGCTACAAAGTTCAACTATTGAACTAAGCCCGGCCATTGGATTGTTAAAAAATTTAGACACATATAGATAAGTGTCGAGAAAAGTTTGACTATTACCATTTCAAGGCAAGTGACCGATGTGGAAGCAGCATAATATATAAATCAGACAGTCGGAGAGCACGTGTACACAGGAAAACAGTAGATGACGGAGATGCCGCAAGTGTGATGGATGAAATGTCGGGTCAGGAGAAATTCAAAGTGAATACATTCTTGGTTATCATGGACCAACTGAAAAGTACCCTATGCAGGCGAATTGACGCCTATTCAACAGCAGTGCAGAGGTTTGGTGTTTTAACAGAGTATAATTCAATGTCAGCTGAAGACATCAATTCTGCAACATCAGCACTTGTTAATGTCTATCCACATGACTTGTCTCCTAACTTTCCAATGGAATTTAGACAGTGCCTATGATGGGTGAAAGAGCAAGTATATCCGGATAATGCAACTGGAAGCGCTCAGAGCTTTTTCAAACTCTTGCATACCACTGGTGTCCTCTCAGCTTTTCCAGACAGCGAGATAGCATTGCGGATGTACCTGTCTTAATGTCGACTAACTGCACAGGCGAAGGTTCATTTTCGCAATTGAAACGCATTAAAGACGCGTTCAACCATGTCTCAGCAGAGGCTAGGGATGCTTGCACTTCTTTCAATTGAAAGCGATTTACTGCACAACCTTGACATTAACAAAGTCGTTGATGAATTCGCTGTTGCAAAAGCTCGCAAAATGGCGATCTAGGTAAAAAAAAAAATAATGCATAATTTTACATGGTTGTGAGACCTTAGTTACATTATCCTACAGGTATGTTGTCCATATTCCACACTGTCATACTTCGGACTGGCTGACAGACAGACACACGCACAGACAGACTGTGCATGTGTGTGTAGTTTTGAATTAGTACGCGCTGTATGTGTGTGTGTGTGTGTGTGTGTGTGTGTGTGTGTGTGTGTGTGTGTGTGTGTGTGTGTGTGTGTGTGTGTGTGTGTGTGTGTGTGTTAAAGGGGTGGGGGGGGGGAGAGATTTTGCGTGCCTCTACCGGACAGACAGACACACGCACAGTGCCTTGAGGCCAGCTGGGTCTTAATCCGGCACTGCCTCTTCTCTCCATTGAGCTACATGTAGGTCACCGTGACTTCAAGTGAGAAAGAAGTGTTATGTCCTGTTTTATGAAAAGTGCAAAAGGAGGGGGGAGGGGGGTGCAGTATCACACGATGTAGCCTAACGTCACCTAAGAATAAACGTTCCCTTTTTTACACTGACTTGTCAACCTCTCACCGGTGTTAGAAGAATGAGGTCAGGATGTTCGTCATATCCTGTTACATATATGCAGTGACTTCCCTTTTCGCTCTTCCACTCGTCTTCTGATAAATGCAGAAACGGGATTATTTTGGGTCACTCAACCGTAATACTTAGGATTAAAAGAGGGTATTTGCCATTACGTGGTGTTTTAAAAAGAAATTCACTAGTAGCGAACGGGCAAGTTCGTTGCAGACATTCATAGTGGATTCGCTTTTGACGTTTAAGAGCTGTAGACCAAAAAAACAAAAAACAAGTTAACCCAGGCCATCACCAAAAGAACAAATTAAAGAAGGTGACTCTTAACTTGTTCACGCGGTAAAGCTATGACTTAAAATAGGACCCCCTGGAATTTCAAGGAATGTGTTTAAAATCGCTGAGACACTGGGAGCGACCTGGGAATTTAAGGAAGTGTCCAGTTGACCTGGGAAAGAGCTGGGAAAATGAATTTTATTCTCCAAGCTTTGAATTCTTGTCTTCTTTAGGTCTGTCAGTTCTGTTGCACTGGTCCTTATCGCGGCGTTTGTTCGGCTTTCCGCGTTAGGCGAATGAATTCAGTGCAAGCAAGCGAGTACGGCGGACGTTCTGTGATGTCATATCGATGTTCAGCAGTCTCGATCTGGAAAATCAAGATCTACGTTCGTTTTCGTTACCACCCAGATTCTCCTATGTCGACCCGATGACAGCAATAGTCAAAACACACATGTTGTGTATAATGGACGTAGAAACACCATGAAACTGATCAGTACTCAATATGCGTTCCGAGTTGCTTGATTCTTCGCCCGAGCGCTAGTTAGTTGTTCCCCGTCATCAAGGCAAGTCAATGATACTGAACTGCCACCGCATTCACGCGTCGCGCGACACGATCCCGTGTAAGTGCCGCATGTGTCAGGGCCTTGTGGTTGTAGGGGTCACCAAAATATTATTCAGATTTGACTTCTGACGTAGTTTCTGCTCCGAAGTGTGTGTGTGGGGGGGGGGAGGGGGGAACCCAACCGATAATTTTTATGCTCTTGAACAAGTTTACGCAATACCCGAGGATACGTTCTGGAAACAAGATTCTTTTATTAGAGCGCTGTTTAGAGTAGCGCACCTATTTTGGAGGATTAGTTTGTCATGATAGTTTGTCACTGTGTGAACACATGAGTGGTTAAAATTGGATTTGTAATTTGGCAAATTTTTCAAAAATAATTTCATGGTCCATGATACAGCGATTGCCAGATGTTTGGCATTCCCTCAGTCCTTCCAACTCTGCCTCTCAGCATGTCACGGTCTCTTACATTTGTCAGTTTTTTGCTGTGCTTTGTTGCCCATCTATGAAGTTTTAGCTTCAATAAGTTTTGTATTGGACGGCTTTTAGAATCAGTGGACACTGAAGTCTAGACATGATTTTAACAGTTGATAGTCTTGCATTTACACAAGCCCAATTTAGGGTTAAGTGTATGTGGATTTTGAGACAACTAGTTAAACTTGTCTGGTGTACATACGTCACGCACGCAGGACTTATCAGTGCCCTGTTGGCTCGGCATATCACTGTGAAGAAAAATGTTTTTTATAAACATTTTTACTGGTACGTTTAGCAGTCACCCTAAACTGAAGTCCTCATTGACACTTTTAGATAGATGCCGTGAACGGCAGTCCATAACATTATAAATGTTTTATAACATCAACCCTGTTCACCTTCACATATTATACACACCTCAAAACGGACACACGTACTCAGGCATTCACGCACGCACGCGCGCACGCACGCACGCACACGCGCACGCACACACACACACACACACACACACAGATACAAAGACACACACGCATGCATGCACACACACACACACACACACACACACACACACACACACACACACTCACACTCAAACGATATGTATATGCAAATGGGACTTAGGAAAGGATCCCAGGGGCCGTGTTGCGCTGAAATGAGAACACCCTATCCTAAAAAATGTTCTGGATTTTTTTAGGGGGGGTGTTTTGTTTTTTGTTTGTTTTTTTGTGTGTGTTTTTTGTTTGTTTTTTGTTTCTTGCTGTTTTTATAGTGTACAGTTATAAAATTTTGATATATGTTTTTGTATATATCAACAGAATTGTGGAGGTTTACAGTCGCAGGTTACAAGGTAAGTAACTTAAGGGGTGATCTTTTCCAAGACTCATGACGAAAAAAAAGTGTTTCTCTGTTTATAAATAATTGTCCTAATGACAGTTTATGTTGGCTCGGAACCCGACATATGTTGTGCAAAGTTTATTATGCTCTTTGTTATGCTTGTAGTCCACCCGTTTGCGTTTGCGTTTGCCCTGGAAGTTCGGGTCGAAGTAGCCAGCCCCATACATGATCAAGTTTGTAGGTTGGAGCTTAAAACATTTTTGGTCATTTAATTTCTCATATCGATGACAATGACATGCTCATCGGTATTTTTTGTTGAAGTTGCGTTTTCCTTTTCTATCTCCGCCCCACTACCTCTGACGTATGAAGGCAGGTGGTTGGCAGGCGCGCTGTTTTGATTCGCTCCTTCTTTCCTTTCTATCATCTGCTATCGTCCTCATCTTTCTTTCTTTTTTCCTCTTCTTTTTTTTTTTTTGCATGTCGTTCTCAAATAATAGATTTAGTCTTGGGGACTTATAATCTGACCTACTTGCATTGCAAGTTCCGTTAAACTTTTGCTAAATCTGTACTGCCGTATGGAACGTATCTATGTAGATCAGATATTGCGCGTGACCTCCTGTATATAGAAAACGCACGTGACGAGGTTTCTTCACTGTCCACTGATTTATTCTCGTGTTGCTTGTTAAAGATCTTATCAGCGATGTTAATTCACTGGGAAAAGAACATTGTAAGTTTTCTTTTATCCGCCTGTCCCTATCAGGTCGTTTGCACCAACTAATGGGGTTGGAAAATGAGTGTACTAATTGCACTCGTAGTTACGAAAAAGGGACAACTTTGACTTTTGCAGACTTTGTAAGTGTTCTATGATCCGCTTGTCCCTATCAGGTCGTCTGCACTAACTGATGGGTTTGGGAAATGAGTGTACTGATTGACATTTTAGGGCCAGAAATAGTACAACTTTTGACTTTTGCAAACTTAAAACAAACTGTGCCCCCGTTTGAGGCTTTCCATCCGCCTATCCTGGTTTTCCTAAATTATCTTAGAAAGGTGCGGCACTTTCCGAGGTCAATGTTTTTTCACAAAATGTAATAATTCATCTTTAACCAGCACGGGAATTGATGTTACATGTGTTTGTTTGTTGTTGTGGGGTTGTTGTTTTTTTACAAAACGCGACAGAAGCGGTCGACTTTTTTCACAAATCGCGGTGGGGGGGGGGGGTTGTCGGAGCCCCTAATCAGTACAGTTTTGCCCGTGTTCCATAGAATGTTAGGGTTTGTTGGTTGGTTGATTAGTTGCTTGGATGGTTGACTGTTTGTATTGTTTTGTTTAAATTAAGTCCGATTTTCGAGACTGGGATTGATTATTTGAAAAGGATTTAAGTCAAAACCGGAGAAATGATGCACAGGGCAGCACTATATACTTGTAAACCTATGTAATTTGTACCTCTCCGTACCGTCTTTTAAAGACGAAGTTAACTTCATTGGCGGATTGCAAGTCGCTCCTAGAGGCCACGTCATAATATGGTCGCTTTTAAGCACAAGGAGGCTATCCCGAAAAATGCTGTTTTGAGAAAATCGAAGGTAAAGTTTTTGCCCCAAGTTCAGTTTCTTTAAAATACAAGGAGAGTTATCTCTATAACCATACAAATATACACACCAATGAAACCAAACTTCTTCTATAGGTAGAGCAATGCCCAATTTTGGTGCAGGTCAAGATTTCTAGAAACCCCCGAAATCTTGGTTAACCCGCTTGTCCTTAAAAGCGAGCATATATGAAGTGCGGTTAACCCGTTTTCGTTCAACATCTTCGCTTCACGACCCGTTTTCGTCCTCAGTTTTTAAAGTGTTATCAGAGCATCTCATGGTGTCAAGAACACTTCTTTTCGTCATTGACCACGACACTTCTAATAACTTTTTAAACCGAAGCTGCTGCACCAGGAGAACTATGGCCATAGAAGGATGAACGTCAGGGTTGCTCCGGGTAATATTTGTATTTGGGAAGCAGCCACGCATGAAAAATATTAAAAGAGAAAAAAAACCCGTGTCAGATAAAGGAATACCGACGGATGGGCTCATGACGCTGACGAAGACATATTTTCCCACAACACGTTTGACGGGGAGTTCTGCATCGAGCCATCAACACTACTGGATTGATGCTGCGGGTTATTTGTGTTGAAGCAAGAAATCCTTTAGAAATAAGATATCCTCAATATTTCTTGCAAACCCCACTGTTTCTTAAACTTTTTATTGGTGTACGCTGTAGATATGTGTTCAAAATAAGCCATTCCGTGCTTTTGAATAACAAAATAAAAAGGACAAAGAGAATCATGGCACATGTATTTGAGGTTTTCGCTGCACAAAGTAAAAGAAAGGTTGTTGTTTTGTTGTTTTTTTGTTGTTGTTGTTGTTGTTTTGTTTTTGTTTGTTTGTTTGTTGTTGGGGATTTGTTTGTTTTTGTTTTGTTGTTGTTGTTTGTTTTTTTGTTGTTGTTTTTTTTTGGGGGGGGGGGTAAGCGCTCACATTTTTCCCCAAAGTTGTACTTGCGGGTGTGATGATATTCTGAGACGTTTTTTTCTCTTTCTGTTTGTTGGAAATTTCAATCTATCATCTCATGAGTTAGTGGCAGACTGACTAGTTTGTTCAAAGTTTTACCCGGGATTTTTAACAGATTTTCAACAAGACTTTTATTAATACGATTTTTATCAAAACTATAATATATTATTATTCTGCCAACTTTTTACACACATTTTCATCCCGCACGAAATCCTACTTCCACCCCCTGTTGATGTGATTATAAACAATGAATTTTCTCTACGCATCACATTCCACTTTAGAATTTTGGAGTGGCAATTGCTGTAACCTAAAAGTAACCGAATCAATGTGGGACGAGAACGGATGGGAAGGAAACGAGTTCCCCCGTGAGGTGATCAGGGAAAAATCAGGCATATTGGCGCCCCCCCCCCCTTTGCACACACGCGCGCAAACACACACACACACACACACACACACACACACTCACACATGTGCACACACACACACACACACACATTTTAAACTGTCGCTGCACAGTTGAAATGCCGGCGCCTACGGTGTAAGGTTAGGTGCGTCTCTGTCGCACGCAAAGGACCCTAGTTCGGTTCCTGAGTGGGGAGGAATTTTTATTGAGTATGTCGGTCTTCTGTTGGGATTTTTTTATCCCTCTCAGCCTGGGTTGGCCCTTTCTGGCTGTGTCAGAAGCCTGCCTCCCGAATGATCTAAATTGTGTAAATTGGCTCAAGAATTAAGTGTTGGCAACAGGGAGGAAACTCAGGGAGCATCCTGTGCTTCTCCAAACTCAAGCCAGACGTGTACGTAAACCAGCCCCACAGCTAGCCTCTAGTTTATCGAAACTTGAGTAAAGCTAGCAGAATGGGAGGTTTGTCACAAATTTCATAATTTGCGACGATTACGATTTACAGCCTATTGATCAAGGAGTCTTGATTCTAGATCCTTGGAATGTTAGACAGTGTTGCAAGAGATTGTGTGTTGTCGCTTTTCCCCTCACATCACCATATAGAATAGTTAACAACTTAAATCTCAAACAAACTGACAAATAAGCAAGCAAACAAAAAAGTACGGGGAAAATTATAGGACTCATTTATATAACAGAACCAGTCATCCGTGGTTGTGGTTCAGAAAGGCGGCCCAGTGCCCTACGCACATTTTTTAACCTTTTCCTCAATATTTAAAATGTCGTCAGGGCATATCATTCATGGTGTAAAGAACCTTTCTTTTCGTCATGGACCACGACACTTCTAATAAATTTTCAAACCGAACCTGCTGCACCAGGAGAGCTATGGCCATAGAAACATCGTCAAGGTTGCTCCGGGTATTATTTGTATTTGGGAAGCAGCCACGCATTAAAGAATATTAACAGAGAAAAATAAACCCTTATCAGATAAGGGATGGGCTCATGATGCTGACGAAGACCTATTTTGCCCATAACACGTTTGACGGGGAGTTTTGCACCGAGCCATCAACACTACTGGATTGATTCTGCGGGTTATTTGTGTGGAAGCACGAAAATCGTTTTTAAATAATAATAATAATAATAGACAGCATTTGTATAGCGCATATCCCCGCTCAACAGCAGGCTCTATGCGCTTTACACTATATTATTACCCCAGCAGACAATAAAACACTCCGAAACATTCTCAGCTTCCGGGAAGCATACAGTGCAAGCAGCTGATTAACAAACTGACAAGATCTTTCGCTGTCTATAGCCGGGTACCCATTCCCACCTGGGTGAAGTGAGGAAAATTCGTGTAAAGTGCCTTTCCCAAGGACACAACGTCGGGTCCCTGACGGGATTCGAACCCACGACCTTACGGTTGCAAGTCCGAGAGCCTAACCACTGGGCCACCGACGCCACGAATAAGATATTCTCAATAGTTCTTGGAAGCCCCTCTTTTACCGGTGTAAGCTGTAGTTATTTATCCAAAGTAAGACGTCCCGTGCTTATAAATAACAAAAAATAGAAGAAGAGAATCAAATCAATGTCTTTGGATTGTTGCCATGAAACTTTGTATTTAACTGCACGAAACAGAAGAAAAGTTGGTTGGGGTTGGGTTGGGGTTTTTTTAAAGTTAGCGCACACGTTTGTCCCCAAAGTTGTAGATTTTTTTTTTCGACTTTTTTTTTTTTGGGGGGGGGGGGGCAGAAACCGAATAGCGACTCGCAGTACTCAGTTTTCACGAAGTACTCCACAATGGCAAAAGCTGATTTTACATCTTTGACTCTGATCTTGTGATGCATGTCAAGAAGGGTATCTCAGATAAAGAAAATAAACATATGACACATTCATCATCATCCATGCCTTTCACCCCTGGCAGGGTATTGGCCACATACAAGCTCCTTCCATTTATCGCTGTCCTGGGCCATCCTTCCAAGCTCGTTCCAAGTGAGCTTAATTTCTCTCGCGTCCCTTTTTACGCATCTCCTCCATGTTTCCCGTGGCCTAACCCTGCCTCGTGCTCCTTGTGGGTTCCACTGCAGTAACTGTCCAGTGAATTTGATACATTTAGTAAGCATGTTATTGCAATTTTTCGACAGAAAAGGGATTAAAGATATGAAACTGATCGAAGCCCAAATTCGGTTTTAAAAAGCCGATATTTTATAGGTTTTAAAAAAATGGTATCTTGGAACATGGCCATGCGTCTTCCGGCTATATTGTCTTTGTTTTGTTATCTTTTTTGCTGTAGTTGTTTTTTTCTGTTTTTTGTCGGGGGGGGGGTTCAATCCAACGCATATATAATGGGATTTATCGATGCTAGGATATTTTGAGAGCTGGGTGTGGGTTCATAATATGGCAAGAGCTGTGATTCTTCCGGGTTCTGCCGGGGACGTACCTTCGAGAACCGCTTATAAGTTATAGGAGTGTCTTCTGAACCGAACTTTCATAAGTCAATTCAAAGGTACATTGAACTTGTCGACTCGCGATAAAATGGAACGGCTTTTTTAAAGACTTGATCTTCTATTCTACCTGATGTAGCAGTTTTTGTGCAATCATCCTTTGATCATTTCTGCTTAAATCAATTCTGGGAATGTAACAATAGACTTTGAATGTTAACAGGGTTTTTTTCCCCATGTGTTTTGTACACGAAATCCTAGATCCGGTTGATAAAGCACATACAGTGCCTTGTTCGACGTTACTTTTGCTGGGCTTTTTTTCTTTTTTTTTTTTTTTTTTACTAAGGTTTCCTTTGAAAGCGCTTGTTGAAGACTTCTGTGACTGCTGTGTCTCGACCAGGAAGACAACTTCAGCGAGTCACTAGTTTCTCCAAGAAGCGTGTTTTGCAGGGAATTTTTAATCAAGTGAAGTGCTTGAGAACTCTAGGTCGTCGCTCGAGGGTGCGCCTGTTTCTCCTTAAGTGACACATATGTCTTCCGCGTTCCCCTGACACCTGTTATTTAAGACTTATGTTATATGATATAATTACATGTATATGTTGCATAGCATACAGAATAATAGTATATTATCTATGTGTTCGGTTCGGGTGCACTCTATACTTTGATTTAAAATCCCCGACAAGATTAACTTCTTCTCAACGATGCTTTAGTGATTCGATACAGTATTCGCAGTTTTGATACCTTAACCTTGTGTGTACTAGATATCATTGTTGAAGAAGTGAGGTTTTGAGATTTAGGTAGATATGATAATCTTAAAAGATGGCCGATCGCTTCTCTTCTGTACAGATTCAGTCTTAGGCAGCAGGCCTCAGTTGCTGGATTGGGGTTGTTGTTTTTTTATTTGTAATATATTCTTTCTGCTGTTCTTCCAACGGATTCGCCAGAAAAGTGAAAATATTAGGCGAGGGCTTGTGAAATAACTTGAGAAATGGAAATCAAAACTTTCATAGGCGTTGATGCTTTCTTATGGATTCTTGACCTACTCACATAATTTTACATTTTACGCGCGAGTGCGCCCGCATGGTTTACACATTGGGTGGTCTGTTTTGTACAGTTGCGTAGGCCTACAGTCTTTTTTGGTGGTCTCTGACAAACAGGGACTAAGCTGCCGGCCTAGTTATGATTTACAATTATTTGCAACCATATATTGATCTTTCTCTGGCCTTTACTACAGGATGCCATATTTTTAAACAAATATTGACAAAAGTCAAATGTGACGGTTTATTGTAAATCACATCTCTACGTTTAATGCCTTCGTTTGGAATTCCGTTTAGCCGAAATCGCTGGTGTCTCGAGTCTGACGTAATCAGTGTATTGATGGGTTTTTCCACCCACGGCGTCAAACAAACACATACATTATAGTAGCCTACTTTTCAAGACGATTGGTGTCAGCCTTCGTAAACCGCAAGAAAACGTTGTCTGTCAGTTTTGATAAGTTACAGCTAAACGCGTATATTATGTGCATAATATTTTTTACCCTAAATACAAGAGCATAACGGCACTCACACAAGCACATTGTCACGCCTTTTTCATAATGCGTTTCATTCAATTGCAACAGCGCCTCGGTTATCTCCTCGCATATATGTTAATTTTGTTAGTGTGTTGGGGACAATGGATAAAAGAAAACCCTACCGCACCGACACGAAACCACTTAATCAAGTTTTATTTGTCCCCAATTCTGCAACAAAGTAGTTGACCAACTTTGTTTGTTTTTGCGTTTGTTTGTTGTTGTTTTTTTAGTGGGGGTTGTTTTGTTTTTGTTTTGTGTGTTTGTTTGTTTTGGTTTGTTGTTCGTTGTGCGATGCTGGTCTAGGAATACGATCGTGCACTAATCTTTGGCCAAGAATCGTGCGCAGCCATCAAGGGACATAACTCGACCTAAAGTAGTGGTTGTCCCGCTTTTGAATTTATCTACAACATTGAACGATTTTCTTCATAATCCTTGTTTGACATGGTTTGATAATATTTGATGGCAACCAGGTTTTCGTTCAAGGAGCCCGGAGGGGCGACAGAAATCTCTTTTGCACCCTGTGATCAGAATCAAACTTGCTTGATTTTCTACTGTCGATCGGTTCTTTTTTTTTTGACGAAAAAAAGCTAATGAGAATGCTCCAACACGCTATGGCATGGTCACATCTTTTGTTCTTGCACAGATTGCAATAGGCTCAAATGGACTTTCAAGTCAAATTTGATGAAACAAAGCAGAGGTCAATTTGACATAGTGTGTATTGGACAATTACTTGACCCGATCCGACCTGAACTAATCTCATGCATTTTAATTTGACCAGTCGCTACGTTAGCAGAATAACAAAGTTCTACTTGACATTTTTGGCTGTTTTGAATTACTAAGACCATATTATTATGAGATTAGAAATCAAATGCTCTATCAGAATTGTACGATTATTCTGAGTCGTTTTCAAGATTGTCAAAGCAGTGCATTCGAAAAAGTTTGATTATTGTGAAACTCAACCTTTTTTTAATTCAGTTTTCTCAAAACTAGGTTCTGCACAGATACAACTTTGTAATTCTAAGGTAGCGTAATTAGCACCATTTGTACCCTTGGGATTACTTTGACAGGGGCTTTTATAACACGATGTTTTTATCAGTGATGCCCATCAATTAAATGCACCCAATCTCCTTGAGCTTATCGGATCGCGTCAGGTCGAATACTGGCTGCCAAAGTGCATACTATTTTATTCATCGTGCACCCGTGTAGCAGTTTTCTAAGATTTGTATTAGCCCTCGAGTTGCTTCACAAGTGCATCACGTATATCAATTATCTAAGGTTTTTATTAACCCTCAAGTCGCTTGACAAATGTGTTTCTGTAAACTGTCTGACCGATCATTGCTCCCCGCCTTTCTCCGACAGTTCAAGAACGGCTCACCAAACAGATAGCTGTGGCCATCACAGAGGCAGTACAGCCTGCAGGCGTTGGAGTCGTTGTGGAGGCTTGGTAATGTGATGTTTCCCCCCTCTGTCTGTCTGTCTGTCTGTCTGTCTGTCTGTCTGTCTGGCTGGCTGGCTGGCTGGCTGTCTGTCTGTCTGTCTGTCTGTCTGTCTGTCCCTTTCTCTGTCTCAGTCTCTCTCTCTCTCTCTCTCTCTCTCTCTCTCTCTCTCTCTCTCTCTCTCTCTCTCTCTCTCTCTCTCTCTCTCTCTCTCTCTCTCTCTCTCTCTCTCTCCTGTCCTCTCTCCCTCTCTCTCTATTTCTCTCTCTCAATCTCTTTCTCCCTCTTTCTCTTATTATGTAATATGTGGGGGTGGGGTGTATGTATGTATGTATGTATGTATGTATGTATGTATGTATGTATGTATGTATGTATGTATGTATTTATGTATGTATGTATGTAGGTATGTATATGTATGTATGTATGTATGTATGTATATGTATGTATGTATGTATGTATGTATGTATGTATGTATGTATGTATGTATGTATGTATGTATGTATGTATGTATGTATGTATGTATGTGTGTGTGTGTGTGTGTGTGTGTGTGTGTGTATGTATGTATGTATGTATGTATGTATATTGCATGTATGAATGTCTGTGTGTGTGTATGTATGTGTGTGTGTGTGTGTGTGTATGTGTGTGAGAGAGAGAGAGAGAATGATAATTGATGGATCGCTCGAGTAGCCAACAAACTACCTATAGTACTACATAATTAGTAGTAACTGCTGGCAGCAGTCCTAGGGATCGCACAGGCACTCTCGTAATGCAGTGTGTCACTGTAGTGTTAACTTGTACTGGTACTTGGATTACTTGGATCCTGAACTAGAATCATAGCAGGCCGTACATGTCCATAGCTGCTCATCTCTCCTTTCCAGCGTCCACCCCAGGGTCTTCGTGCTAATTGTCTCCATGAGGAGCTAAAATGTAGGCCCACCGGTACTTTAGCTCATAATCACATGGTGGGGGGGACAGTATAACAAAACACGTTAATAAAGAAATCAAGCATGCACAATATTTTTCTACAAACAAATTTCATTTTCAACCTAGCTTGCTAACTGGCAATTTTTGCAGGGAGGAAATTTTCTCAGTCTTTGTCCACTGCCCGGGAAAGCGTGAACAACTTCCTTCTCTTCTTTGGTGTCTCCATACCATTGATCTTTTTTTTTTGGGGGGGGGGGGGGGTTAGTAGAGGTTTTACAGGGCTCGCAATTGCTTAAGGTCATATGAGCGCCAGAAGATTAGGTGTTACAAGAGAGTAACAAACATAAAAAAGAAGAAAGGGAGATAAAAACGATAGATGTTTCATAGGAAAGAAGAAACAAACCACTTTTTAATTGTGACTGTAAAGAACTGTGGAATTCCAAATAACTTTCATTGTTTGTGAGTTGTAGGCGTGTGTTCTTGTGCTGTTTGTACCTTCTTTCCTATCAAAGATACATGTATTTCCTCCTTATCTCTCCTCCTTCTTTTTGTGTTTGCTACTCTCTTGTTACACCTCTTATCTTCAGCACTTGTAAGATTTATTGTGTTTCAAGTGTCATAAAATGTACTAAAACATTTCATTGTTTCTGATGTTCATATAATGAGAGTATGTAGGTTCTATTCCTCTGCTTTTAATTGTGTCAATGCCATGTGTACAGCTCATGCAATTTACTTATGCTTTGGGTTTTTTATTTTTCTTGTCTTCAGTCATATGTGCATGGTGATGCGAGGAGTGCAGAAACTGAACAGCAAAACCATCACTAGCACCATGCTAGGAGTCTTCCGCGATGACCCGAAGACAAGGGAAGAATTCTTAGCTCTGGCGCTAGCAAAGTGAGACAGTCAACGTGTGAGCAGCACTTAATGTGTCATATGGTTGTGGTTTGTGGTGAATGAGTGAAAAATGTATAAGAGGTCATACTTTTTGCAGGCTTTGTGGTGTCTGTTGTACCTGAAATTATTCTTCTTTGTAAACAGAATGATATTTTTCTTGTAACCAGGGCTAGTCATATTTGGTCATTTTGTTATTCTAGGTAATTGATGCTGGGTGAGGGTTTCTGTAATAAAAATTCTGTAGTCCTGTGAAACTTCTGTCTTTAATGAAATGTCAATTTTAAGTGCAAAGGAAGTTCATGTTTACTCTTCTTCGTTCTTTTTTTTAAGATTGAGTGACAAGTTTTGGCCTGATTCTTGTGTTTGAGAATGTGAAGTTGTTTTTGAATACCATTGGCTGGACCTGCGAACTGGTGAATGATTTGATATATCGACAGTGATCTCCACAACGACATCACTAATAATTGCATTCAATCTTTTAAAGTAAAAAATATAATATATGCTGCTTTAAAATAAAGATTATCCAAATATATACGGCCGTAAAATCTGTAAAGTCTCATGTATACAGCATATAAAAATATACAAGTTGTCCAAATAATAACAGATTTAAAATCAGTAGTCTCACATATACAGCATACCAAGAACAACTTTTGATATTCTTTGTATCAAGTTTCTTCATCTTTTCCTCAACACTTTGGATGGTGAGCAGAGCGAAGGCACTATGTTAAATATACAAAATCAGATCAATGTTACATGTGCCCAAAATTTCTGTTCTACCCTGTCAAAAAATGATGTCACAGTTCATGCAAAACACAACATATTTTTTAAAGATTACTTTTAAGCTTAGGCTTCTATAAATCATAGCTTTTTTGAGACATGAGCATAAGACAGGGTTACTACAGAATGAAATTTAAATTTTCCATATATTAAAGGGACAAATTGTATAGACTGTCAAATATTATGCTTGGATTCTTTGATCTCACCTTTATGCTCTTACTGCGTGGATTATCCTTCTATGTGACAGCAGGTATGCAATTTCATGTTGCTCAACAGCTGAATATGGCATATGTAAACTGAACAATGCTGCAGAGGTGTCAACATGAAGGCCTAAGGTATTTCCTTTTTGGTAAAGGATATCAGCCATACAGGCTTGGCTTACACTTACAGATGTCAATGGTCCTTTCTGGTTACTGACAGTTGCCTCTCCAGCTTTTGTCATTCACTGCACTTTAATGAAATAGCAATGCCTGATCTAAAAACTACCTGTACTTGTTTGTGTTAGACACAAAATTTTGGCTACCATATTCTTTTTCAAACTATCCATACCACCATTTCACATATTATGACAGTTTTGTAGTTGATGATGGATCTAGTTTAATTTTTTTTTAAACTCCTTTACTTTAGTGAATGTTTATGTCATGAGTAGGCCTTCCCACTGACAGATATGCCTATCATTTAGTGTTCTTACACGTAAACTAACTTGATAGATCAAGTTCTAACATTAGTAAAGTTGTGCCTTAAGATGCTTGACAGTCTGTGTGAACAGAACTTACAGGCCTTTTAAAAATTCAAGCCTGGATAGAGATGCATTTAATATATCAAGAGATAGAAAAATGATTGTGATAAGTATTTTTTAATGAGAGAGCAAGAACTTTTATAAAACGTCGAGCAGTAGACAAGCCGTTTATTTCTATCTGCTATAATATGGATGAGATGGGGGAGTGTGTTTGTGGACTGTTCTGCTCTTGAGGGGAACTGGAAGTCTAAAAATCCACTTTTACTGTCATGACATCATTGGTTCCTCCCTGGAATTGGGAAGACCAGTCAGGATTCATTGCCTCCCTACTTCTTCACCAGCAGCTGTGTACTTGTCTTGCTTCTGTAGAAATTGATAGGGTCATGCACTGCCAGACCACATGGAAAGAGAAGGTTGTGACTGCCAGGGTCTCGTTGTGCTCCTGTGCGCAGCTGTCCTCATGCCTGGAACTTGTTTCCGTAGCACCAGCTGATTTTTGTTCCTACTTGTTGAGGAAGGTCAGAGAGTCATAACTGAAAAAAAAAAGAAGAAAGGGACGTAAGACAAGTGTGTCAGAAGCACATTTTTCTGACAACTCACTACAGCAGATGGAATTTCATAAGTAAATAAGGATAATGGTATCTGCTTCTCGCCAATCGGTTCTGCGTCATCCTGCGCCTTGTAGAATCATGACCTACCGGTTGTTATTTTTCTTTTTTCATCATAACTTGGATGGGCCAATTTTTCTGCTATGGTATTATTCTGGAGCCTTATCAATATGAGCAGGAAAGACATTGGTTTGACTGCTTATGTAAGACTCTGCAATTCGCCATTTTGAAAAGTGACGTGTGACCCTGAGCAGTCAGGGTTGTTTTTTTTCACTGGGAGAAGCTTGATGCCCGTTCCTTTGCTTCCCAGATAAATGTAGTTACGGGACATTGTTCTTGTTGAAATTGTTAATCCCTTTAATACTCCTAGTTAGTAGATCCGGTTCATGAATTTGGCTTTCACCTTTGCTTTATCGTCAGACTTATGGTTAGTCTCATGCGTGTCTGTCTAAATGTTGTCAGCACTTTAACTTTAACAAGCTCCTAATTTTAGTTTGTTCTGTAACTTCCTTCTCAAATGTGATGTTGGTCACGGATTGTACGAGTCTGTTCTGGACATCACTGACATCATTAAAGGTATGATCATGCACTTGCACACAACAGGAACAAGCATTTATTACTTGTATGAGCATAGATGCTTGAACAAATAACTATTAGAAAGGGCAGGGGTTAGAATTTATTGTGAATTGTTCTTTTCATCACATCTTTCCTGTTCCACATACCTACAGACCCAATGTGCATAAAAAAGACATTTTTATAAATGAAATATATACGAGTGAGTTACTAATATCATGTATTTTTTCAGTAAATAGAGGATTAATTTTATTCTTTAAAAACCACACCCAGAATAGTTGTAGAAAAAAACGATGGGCGGGGGGTTGTTCTTAGGGGGAGGTTTGTATTGTTGTTTTTTTCTGCAAGATATCTTGGCATCCTCAGGAAATGATTGGTATCCTTTATGTTGTACTGGATGAAGTTGGATGGAAAAGTGAACTAGAAGCTTTTCGCTAATGGTGTCCATTAACTCAAAATATTTTCTTTTTCTTTACCTGGTAACAAGATGAGAATCATCTTTCCTAAGCAGTAAACTGTGCACATAATATGGGAGAAAGTGCTTATGAGTATCGTATCTTATTGTTTTGAGACAAATTTATCTCTGAGAAAGGTGATAAGAGAGAAAGGTGATATTTCGGAGGTGTTGCACCTTCTTTCACAGTGTAAAGAAGAAAGGGAGACTGAGGGAAAGATAGTCATGACAATTCACCAAAGGGAATGTGATGCATCTCCTGAGATTTGGTGCTCAAGTGTCACTCTGCTGTAGAAGTGGTTTTCCATCCTGCCATTGTGCTACCACCAAACTTTTTGGAGGGCGATAAGGGGAGGAAGTATGTTTTATAGTTTTTGCCACCTAAGCTCTATTATGATCTGTAAATCGTAATACATATCATTCAATGTGATATTTTTGCAATTTCAAAATGTGTACTTAGGCTGGATTTTGAATTTATGGTGATCCCTGTTTAATGCAATCTGCCAAAATTTGAATTAGCTATCAAATGCCAACTGTCTGAAACTCACAGGCATGAATTTTATTTTCCTATCTTCTATTTTTTTTTCAAAATTTTTTTTTAAGAAGACTACTTTATAATATCTGTGGATATATATTTTTTTTTACCCGTTACTGTTTTCCTTCATTTGGTGTCTGAGAGGACAGAATCTTGTTTTTTGTACAGACTTTTTTTCATGCATAAAGAGAAAGCTCTCCTCCAGTAGATATAAAGATGACTAGTTTAATGCAATAACAATGTAGTTGATGAGAGGACGAGATTGTTGATGCCAGCCTTTCTCTAGCATTAACAACCATGTCTTCACTTTAAAAAGAAAAAAAGTTCTAGCATTGTACCTTGAGTTTTACGTTTAAGTTACACTACAAATCAATCTGAAAAACAAGCATATAAAGAAGAAACAGCAAAAGTGTACAATGATGAGGGATCATAATTTACACATAAACCTAATTTGCCATCTTTGATAAGATATATAGTGTCTCTTTTGAATATGAAATAGTTTGTGCCTTAAGTATGACACCAAGGTATGCTGAAAGTATGCTCTATATTTTGTTAATCCTAGTAATAGTCGTTTATTTAGGGTAAGGCATGCGTTTGCTCTTTCTTGTTTTCTCTACATTCCATCCCTCCTCTCTCTTTCTCTCTATCTCTCTCTCTCTCTCTCTCTCTCTTTCTCTCTCTCTCTCTCCTCTCTCTCTCTCTCTCTCTCCTCTCTCTCTCTCTCTCTCTCTCTCTCTCTCTCTCTCTCTTTCTCTCTCTCTCTCTCTCTCTCTCTCTCTCGTACTCACACCCACAGAGACACATCCACACACTCACATATACACACACATTCACACTCTGTCACTTTTCCACAGCGAAAAGATTGACTGAGGCTGAGAAACTACACTAAATTGTACTTTTAAACAAGGGAAGTCACTTTAAAAGCAATGGCACTACTTTCTATCTGAATGCCAAATTCAATGAGAAATTAATGTCTCCGAACATGTTCGTCTATTGTTAAAAAAACAAGAATGAAAATAGTTATTGGCTCAGTTTTTTCTTTGTGGAGATATGAGAATGAAATATTCTATGTAATACTTTGTATTTTTTATTTCATCCATTTCATTTAGAATGTCATTAGTGTTGAGATTAGCTGTTCAGATTGCTTAATTGGAGTGGGATAACACATTTTGTGAGAGCAGATCAGGTTTTAAGCTCGTGATATTTTATATGTATTGAGATTATGATTTTACAGTCCAGATATCCTGCTCTTGAAATGTATTATCTTTTTGTGGTTTGGAAGATAATCACAACAGCTGATCATGATTTGGAGTCCTGGCATCTTTGTTTGTTTGTTTTGGTAAAGTGTTTTACGACGCTCGCAACTGCATAAGGTCATATGAGCGCGCGGGACACACCTAATATTTTCAGTTGGTTGGAAATTTGGAATTTTGCCCGGGTGGCGGCCGAAGCCTACTCTTATCGATTTTAGACCACCAAGGGATCTTTAACGTGCGCAACTTGCACACGGGCCCTCCGAGATTTTTTCGCCCTTGTCCGAGAAGGCTAGGTGTAGATCTTTCCTACCAGAAGATCAGGGGTGTGGCTGAAAGACAGCAGTAAGAAGAAGCAAAGGAGTAGCAGTAGAAAGGCTGCAGAAAGAATCAGGAGCCCAAAGAAAGGGGCAAAGGAGGTGTGGGGGTGGGGGCAGAAGGAGGAGACGAAAGCAGACGACAGAACATTGCTAGAGAGCAGGAAATGAGGTGAAAGGAGACAAATTTTAGAGAAGAAAATTTTTCGGTCGCTACCCGGATTCGAACACGGGACCTTTTGAGTGAGAGGCCAACACCTTAACCTCTAGGCCACGAGAGCCCCCCGTCCTGGCATCTGCTTAACCACAGATACGGTATATGGTAAAGATTATTTAAGGGTTTTGTTCTGTTGGAAGTTGTTTTTGTCGAACGTTTCTCGTTTCAGCTAGAGTTGATAGTTTGGCTAACCATTTAATTTGATGAAATACGGAAGTGCTTATTATGTTTGATTATTGTACGGATGTCCAGTTAATGTCTTTTTTCAATTATTGTGCTTTTTGTAACCATACTTGCTTTATAATGTAAGACCTCCAGCCATATTGTGACATTCCATGCGTTGTAAACATGTTTTATTGTAGCTGAGACCTTGCAGAAACTGAATTTACCATGCGTGCTACATGTGATTTGCCTCACATCCGCCATTTTCCCCTAGTGTCTATCAC
This sequence comes from Aplysia californica, assembly GCF_000002075.1. Lineage (NCBI taxonomy): Eukaryota > Metazoa > Mollusca > Gastropoda > Aplysiida > Aplysiidae > Aplysia > Aplysia californica. The sequence goes on along the minus strand of NW_004797291.1, from coordinate 2,317,300 downwards.
AATCCATATCTGTTTGTGCCTTGTACTTTTTGGGGAGGATGAAAGAAAGGGAGGAGGGGGGAGATATCCTGATTTAGAGATTTAGATTATGTGGCAGATACAACCTGGCCTTAAAGACCAGAGCACAATTCCTGGGTGTACTTTACCGTTACCCCTCTGAACACCAAACACATGCCTCAGACTCTGTTGTGCAAATTTAATTGCCAAACCAGGGGAGCTCCAGTTCATGGGTCCTCTGAGACTCGGAAGACATGGGTTCAAACTGATAAGGTGTATCTGTGAAGGCTCTATACTCTGCACCTTTTGTCTCAGCTGGACCTTGGTTTTCAGATGTGTCCCCCCCTCCCCCCCTCCTTTTTCACATCCTCCTTTCCCTTCTCAATCCCATTTAAAGCTTTATCCCTTAGCTGCTTCCCATAAATCATTCCCACTTTTAAGTGACCAGCTTTGGAGTAGTTCTTCTATGTGTTATCTGTAAAAATGATGTATGATGAACATCCTATCGAGTTTAATGAAAATCTAATGAGTATTTAGTATTCCTATAAATTTTTCAGGGAAATGACTATTCTCTTTTTTCTTTTCATAAAATTCAATTCAAACTTGAAATGCTTTTATATTTTTGTTCATTTATTTTTATTCTCTCCAGAGCTAATGTTTAAACGCATCCCCCTCCCCACCCTATACATTTTTTCTGCCAATCTTTTCTCTACCCATCCCATTTCTCATCCTCCAACATTCCAGTATGTAGCTCCAGTAGTTCAGTGGTTAGGCAATAGTGTCGTGGTGAAATTGATTCTTACTCCTGGCCTGACTTTATGTCATTCATTTATCATTTGCCTCTTTCTCCCTGGTATTGAGTATAGGCAGTCGAAGGGTTTGCCAACTGGGAAAGCCATATTGTACAATTTTTCCTTACTCCTTGTGAGAATAGGTTCTACACTAGGGCCTTAAAAGATCTGGTCTATTGTTAGTATTTTAGCGCCAATGAAATAACAGCTCACTTCTATGGTTTCCAGGATGATTAGTAGATTTTCAAATGTTATGGGGCTTATCTGTCTTATGATAATTTGTAAGAAGCATAGAACCCACTTTTGATAAGGCGTATAGTCAAAAAGCCACCTTACAATTATCATTCTGACTATTATTGTTACTATTATCATGATTGTTATCGTTATGTTGTTTAAACTCTTTTATCGTAAGTTCCATGTCTGTTTAATTTATGGTCTTATCAAAGATGATAATGTCACACTTCACGCTTACATATTTTAATTAAATTATTCTATAATCTTTGCTTTTGGCTTCACACACGATCAGGCATTTTAAAAGAGGAAGTATTTACCAGCAGCTGAATAAGCCAAATTAAATACTGCCATAAGCTGACAAAACGCCTTTTTTTCATTTTTACGCCAAAATTTTTTATTTTCTATAATGAAAGCCTGATCGGTTACCCTACTTATGTGGAAAAAACCCACTGTGAAACGGTGACTAGTTTTTTAATAAATTAGATTTCAAATTTCGAAATCACTCTATTTTTAAACAGTTTCTCTGAGAAAAACTTTTCTCGAAACTGCTGTGAAGAAGAAAAAAAGGCATTTTGTCAGTTTACAGCAGAATAGAGGTGAATACAATCAGTGAATGTGCCGGAGAAGCAATCTATGAATATGTATTTTCATTTAAAAAAAGGTCATCTATGTGCTTGCACAATAATGAACAAGCAATATTAATGTCTCACTGATTTTCTGGGGTTTTTTGTGCTTTTTTCTGGTTATAAGACACCTGCTGGTGAACTTGTCCTTCTATTTTCAGCAAGTTCATATCGCACGACATACCTCTGTGTGTTTAGCCTGAAAGCAATGAAACCATGACATTTCTATTTTTTGGTTTATTGGAGTTACTATGTTTGTTTGGGTTTTTTTAATAACTATTTCTGACGGGTGTTTTGTAAAATAAAACATTCCTAATGCAATGGTTTGTTTATATGGCACTTTTATAGAGCTCTTTTTCTGTGGCTTAAGTCATATTTACCCTGTAGAAACTGGCATCTGATGATTTTTTACCATCGCTCATGAAATGATTTCTCTTTCCTTCTAAAGATTATGTCACAAATGATATATACGGTCACAAGAGTTTCTTTGTGCAAATTAAAAGAGGCCTTGATTTTTCAGAACTCTGAATTTAGAATGTATTTGTGTTGGTGATTTTATCGTAATGGCTGACCAACAGAATTATATGTCGACCCCATCTCCAAGTGGACTTAAAGTTCAAGGTGTATGGTTGTTAGTAAGGCAAAAAATGTAGAAGAGTGGAAAAAAATAATAAGGTAGGTGTCAGTGACAGTCATTAACTGTGGTGATTGCGACAGATGAAGTGACCATAAAAAGCCCAAACTGTTTTTGTTGGTGGCATTTAGGGAATGTTGTCTTCAATTTTATTGACAATAGTCATGTAATACTTTCACACTGTCATCATATTGTGTCCAAAGAAGCTATAAGATATTGCTTTATTGTGTCTTTTTGTGTTGAAATGAAACGGTGTATTGTGTGGGTTTCCTTATTATTAGAAATTATGTGTTCCTTCTCTAGTTATCAGACACCTGTTATATGTATGCTGTGTACCATTTTCATTTTATGAGCCTCTTAATTCATATACCATGTTATTGAAGTATAAGTGATGAAATTATATTCTTTGTCAAAATCTGCTTCTTGAATGAGGGTCAAAAATGAGAAATGTAAGTTAGGGTGTTCCCAGTGTTTCCGTTAGTTCTACAATGCCATAATTGCAAAGTAGCTCCTGTAGTTCTGAGAGTTTATCGACCTTAGTAAAGGTACAGCGGTTGCTCCTGATTTATTGTTATGCTATTGATCATCATATTACATTACCATATCAGCACTATTTTTTCACATATATACTGCACGTTGAGGGAAAATATGATGCAGACTGTGAAGAAAGTAAGGGTTATCTTATCTTCAGCAAACTTCCTTTAAAAAATCATATGTAAAAAAACCCAACTAATTTGCACTAAAAGAAAGGTGTACTGCTGTAATTATAATGTAATGGGAAATAACAGACTTTATGCCTTGGAGGAATGGAAGTACAATATATTGCATTGTACCTGTTGCAGTAACAAGTGATTAAAAGAATTTGATCCTTTCATGTCCTGTAATGTTATAATGGTAAGTAATATGAGTATATAATGCGACTTGCATTTACACTTAATTTCAATCAAAATCAAAATAAAAGGTCTACACTACCTGCTACTAAGAAAGAAATGAGAGTGTTCATTGTCGTTTGTATATCATCTGATTCTGATTTGATGTGGTGCATGTGTAATTGTGTTTGTTCATCAAACTGATTGTTATGCTTTGTATTTTTGGGGGGTTTTTTCTTTTTGTCAGATTTTTCATAAAGGTTGAAACAAAAAATGTGCTTGGTTTTAAACAAATATGTTTGTATCATTTAAGCATTTATTTATGATTCTTCTCTGCTCTTCTTACATTCCTTAACCCTATCTGTACGTCATGTTTTACTATTGTATCCGTACGACGTGCGAAACTCTATGCCACCACCTTCCAAAGAAGAAATTTACTCGTTAATCCGATCCGTACGCTTTGCATAGCAGTCAGTCAAAATGATTTTTTTAAGAAATAATAAAAGTTTCAAAGAGATCTTCATATTAGAAGAATTTTAAAATGTGACGAATACAACCCCGGGGGTTCAAAATGACCCCATGGCGTATGGATAGGGTTAATTGTTTAAACTGGCTGGTAGAAACCCCAGAAATGTACTGGCAGTTTTGGCACAGGTTTCCAAATGATTTGCAGATAGTGGAGGAAGAGATGTAAGAATTTGCCTTTTTGCTGAGGTGACAAAATTTACTGTGATGGAGATGTTACTGGAAAGAGACAGGTTGTTTTTCTCTCAGCATAAGGATTGCTCTTTTTACAAAGGCACTTCGGGGTGATAGTTTACTTGTCTTGAAGCACATATCATATCAGTTGTACAAATATCATATTTATTGCTCAACTGTTTCCATGAAGCGATGTATTTGTATTAAATTAAATGCAAATGCTCTTCACATATAATGTGTTTTGTTTTGCTTTATTTTGTTATTTTGTGATGTTCTCTCAGGTGTACGGCTTTGCTTGTATAGGGCTCCTGTAGGAAGTTTTCATTATTTTGCTTTGCAGAGTTCAGTTGCGTGTTTTAAAAACAGAGTTAATATTTAGGATGATAATTCAATGGGTGGTAAAGAGTATTTTACACTCAGTAGCTTTCAGGTAGCTATAAGGTCAATACTGTCATGTTGTTCTGTTCTGTAAGAATTTATGACTGTGTGAATTCATCAATGTGTGCGAATGTGTCTGGGTAAGCTTTCTGCGATTGTCTTTACTCAAGGATGTACTAGAGAGAGAGAGAGAGAGAGAGAGGCAGAGACAGAGTGAGACTAGTGAGAGAGAGAGAGAGAAAGAGGATTACTATAGGAGCTGTGCGCTTCATATGTTCTTTGTATTATTGTACAGCGCATTGAGCGCTTCTTTGTGGAAATACGCTATATAAATGCAATTTATTATTATTATTATTATTGTACATACAACTGCCCACCTTCTTCTCAGTGTTCATTTACAGTGTCTGAGATAGTGCCGTTTTGCTAACTGAGATAGTGCCGTTTTGCTTGAGGACACGCTATAGTTTCCACCCTTTCCTAAAGTATTGTTGGAGGTCAGAACATTTCTATAAGTACAGTCACAACCAAATTACTGTTTTGATGGTAAAATGTCAGAAGAATCTTTAAAAAAAAAAAATTTTTAAACAAATATAACTGCAATTTTCTTAGGAGCAGCAAACTTGAAGTTATAGACAACCATGTTTTAACAAAGTGCTAACTATTTGGATCTCTATACAGATGTATTTTTAGAGTTGTAGAACTTTCCATAAATCTTTCCCTTCTTTTACCTTTCTGGAATCAGACTGCACTTTTCTTTGCTCCCTCAATGAGCGAAGATACAAAATAGGTGGTATCGGTCATTTCAATGGTATGTGAAGGGTAAGATCTCTTATTAGGGTAAGATGCGAATAATTTTTGACTCACTATAAAGTGTAAACACATGGAAAACAGAGAAGTTGTGTGTGTGTGTGTGTGTGTGTGTGTGTGTGTGTGTGTGTGTGTGTGTGTGTGCGCGCGCGGGTGCGTTGTGCATTGTGCATTTTACGATTACTTCATAGAAAGTTTTAAAGCATTCATTCTGCATTTTACGCAAAACATGTCTCCTTATATTGTGAATAACACGCAAGAGATGACCAGGTGGAAGGATGAGTTGATAAAATTGTGACTGAGAAGGGGAAGTAAAATCTGGATGGACAAGGGAGACAATCATTGCCAGTGTTAAAAATATTGGGGAAATACTCATTCTTTCCCTTTGACGCTGTTTCATGGGAGTTTTGAATTTTTAGTTTTAGTAGATGTTTTACGGCGCTCGCAACTGCATAGGGTCATTATGAGCGCCAGTTTTGAATTTTGTCTCCATCGTTTAGGAACGGGGCGAGAGAGGTGGGGGTGGTATTTGTTTTGCTTGTTGTTTTATTATTATCGCTTGGTTTTGTTTGTTTGTTTGGGGGTTGTTGTTTTTTTTTTTTTGGGGGGGGGGGGTTGCTGTTGACTATACCATTCATTGATTTTAAGTTTTCCTTTTTCCTGCTTTTTCTTTTTGTTTGTTGTGTAGCGCATAGAGCTTGCTGTTGAGCGGGGATTTGCGCTATACAAATGCTATCTGTTATTATTATTTAATTTTTTTATTTCTAATGGCTAGGTTTTGTTTTGTTTTTGTCTCGGGAGGAGGGTGGCGGAGGTGACTAATTAATAGGAGACAGAATAATATTTTAATGCAGCAACAGGTATACTAGATTTGAGTTGTCAGAATTAATGTAAATGTGCGGATTCAATGCCCGTCCTAGCCATCCAACAGTTCATTCGCCCCAGAGAGGTACTTTGCTACAAATTATGGGTGCTTAGTAATTCTCAGACAGAACATGTGCATGAGACAGGTGAAAGCAACGAGGCTGTAACACCGTTTGTTTCACCATGAAGCAGAATTAAATTATGAAAACCCGGATAGCCATGGAAAGCAATATTAAGTTGGTACATAATTTATTTCATGAAATTAATCAAATCTTTGAACAAAAAGCTTTAGTTTCACTGAATGTTGGTAGCTACGACACACTTTATGATGAACTAATGCTTTATGACTCACAGCTTAGATAAATGAACAGGATTTAAGCTTCGAGACTGTCTATTAACTAGGCACACCGAGCCCCAAAGCGCTACTACATACAACATGAAAGACAAAGATACTTGATTTAATATAATTATTATAATATGGCATCAAATTCGCGTCTTTTGAGAATAAATTGAAAAACTAAAGTCTAAACACTACGCTACAGACACAAGCAACGTTGATTATGAAGTGTAAAAAGAAATAGGAGATGTTATAATACATCGGATCAGTTTTACGTTATATCTGGACTTATTTCTAACAATAATGTGTTGCAACTTCTCTCCAGAAAGAATGACAAAGTTGTATCTTCTCAGGACTTAATTTTGAGAAATGTAACGTCAATTTTTAAAAATTTCATAACGTCACGCTTTTTCGAATGCAGTTCTTTGAATATCTTGATAACGACTCTATTTAATCTGACAATGTTGATAGAGCAGATAGAGCATTCGGTTTCTGACCTCATGGTCCTCACTCAACACGGCCCAAAAATGTCTGATGGTTAGGCTCTCGGACTCGCAACCGTAAGGTCGTGGGTTCAAATCCCGTCAGGGACCCGACGTTGTGTCCTTGGGAAAGGCACTTTACACGAATTTTCCTCACTTCTCCCAGGTGGGAATGGGTACCCGGCTATAGATAGCGAAAGATCTTGTCAGTTTGTTAGTGTTTGAGCGCTTAATCAGCTGCTTGCACTGTATGCTTCCCGGGAAGCTGAGAATGTTTCGGAGTGTTCTATGGTCTGCTGGGGTAATAATATAGTGTAAAGCGCATAGAGCCTGCTGTTGAGCGGGGATATGCGCTGTACAAATGCTATTTATTATTTTTATTATTAAAACTTTGCAATTCTGCGGTAGAGACTTATCAGGAGGATTTTCTCATTCCATCAAGCCTTTACTGAAACGACCCCAGGTGATAGCAACAACAAAACAATCAACATAGTAGCGGCAGCAATCACAAAAAAATCTGCTAAAATAGCAGTACGATGTTTGTAGTATAGCGGTCAGGCGCTTCGCTGTTGCACTCAAAAGTCCCGAATTCGATTCCAGTAAGGGGGGAATTTTTATCCAGTATCTAGAGCTTTCTGCTAGGGGTGTACTATCCTTCTCATCCTGGTTTGACCATGACATGCGCGGTCGAAGCCTGCCTTCTTAAAGATCTAATTTTTTAAATGTATTTAATAAATTTATTTATTTATTTATCTAATGGGGGGGGGGGCATGTAAAACGCCTGCACTTTTTTAAAAGTCGTGATGCTTACGGATATGGTTTCAGGTAGAAATTGTTGCTGGCTTTATTGATAATGTGTATGTTATAAATAGTTTTACTAGTGCTGCTTGCGTTATTCATGTAGTTAATGTGTATGTTGTTAGCTTTATTACTGTTGTTGCTTCATCATTCCGTGGGTAGTATCACTTCAGAGTGCTTCAGTTACCTTCTCTCTTCACGTAGGTATAATAGATAAATAAATAAATGAATGAATAAATAAATAAATGAATGAACGAATAAATGAAGGAATGAACGAATGAATAAATAAATAAATATCATTGTCGGTTGTACAATGCAGGTTGTTAATGACTGACTTCATTAAGTCAAGTTTTAGTTAGCATATTTAGTTAGAATCTGGTTGTTTACAGAAGATCTTAAAAAAAATATGTCATCACTCCAGATTTATTGAACTAACTGCTTTCTCTAAGTCATGTGTCATGTGACTCCTACATTTCACAACTCCTCTGCTTTTCTTTTCAGGGTCAAGTACACCTAGCGGGTTTGGGTTGTCCCTGTATAATATAGTTCAAGAATAAAGCACACCTACAAACGAGCCTTAAGATAAGGCTTTTAATTCTCCAAAGAATTCTTAGACATTCAAGGCATAATCTGGATTTAGTTCCCTGTTGAGTAGCAGCCCTTTTCGAAGCCTTCGATCCTGATAGTTTTCTGGTTTTCTGAACCGCCAGAACTTTCAGAAATAAGATAAGGTTTTGATTGATCAACTTCTAAACTATTTGGCCATGGTATAAGGGGTGAAGTATCCTATTATAGCTCTTAGCTTGTTTATTTGGGTTTGTTTTTGTTTTTGGTTGTATTTTTTAGGGGGAAGGTGTAATAATAATAATAATAATAATGGATTGCATTTATATAGCGCATATCCACTTATGCAATGCTCTATGCGCTTAACTTGATACATATTATGGATTTACAAATCAATTTTAAAGGTACATAGTGTTACATACTCGTGCAAACACATATTCACTCTCGCACGCACCACACATACACATACATACGCACATACACACATACGTACATATGCACACACGCACATACAAACTCACAACGATCTACAGCTTGGATGGATTCTGTCTAATCGAAATATGATGAAAATAGAAATGCTTTTAGTTTTAGTTTCTTCTTTAAAATTTCTAGATTTTCTGCTTCTCTGATAGTTTTTGGAAGCCTATTCCAAACAAGTGGGGCAAAATATGAAAAAGAGCGTTGGCCATATGATTTGTAATTTATTTTAGGCTTAACAAGGGTTGTTTTGTCACTTGATGATCTGGGCGTTCTAGGAGGCACATAGGGTGTTAAAAGCTGTTTTAGATAGTCCGGTGATAAATCATTTAAGCACTTGTAGCAAGTTAAACAGATTTTATATATGATACGCTCTTTCACTGGGAGCCAGTGTATTGCTTTTAAAATAGGAGTCACATGATCATGCTTTAGTTTTTTAGTAATTATTTTGGCAGCAATATTTTGTACTCTTTGTAGTTGTTGTAACTGTTCATCAGGTACACCAGCCAGTAAGGAATTGCAATAATCAATCCTTGGCTATATAAGTGATGTTATTAAAGTTTTGGTGACACCAACAGATAGATATTTTCTAATGCTCCCTATTTTCTTCAGCTGGAGATATAGATTTTTAAAAAGATTGGATACATGGTATTTCATTGACATATCTTGATCTAGCACCACATCTAATTTTTTTATTTTAGTTTGGGCTGATATTTCGTGGCCATTGATGTTTATTCTGATATTGTCGATTTCATTGCATGCGCTGCTACGAAGAAATCATATTTCGGTCGTATCCTCATTTAATTTTAATTTGTTCTTGAACATCCATTTTCTTATATCATTGATACATCTGGCGATTCTATCTATGAGATTGTGTACATTGTCAGTTGTAGTGAATCCATACAGCTGTGCATCGTCTGCATAAAGATGGTAATTGAGGGCATATAAAGAAATTATTGATGACAGACTTTGCGTGTACATTGTAAATGTGACAGGACCAAGGACCGAACCCTGAGGAACTCCGTACTTTAGAGGTAACCTATCTGACACATCATTGCCAATTTTCACTGACATAAATCTATTGTTTAGATACGATTTAAGCCACATTAGAACAGTACCTGATAGTAAAAATGACTTTTTCAATCTCTCTAGTAAAATTTCGTGGTCGATGGTATCGAACGCCGCTGACAAATCAAGCAGAACCAAAACACAGACTTTTTTATTATCGATTTCATTTAAAACATCTGATGATACCTTTAAGAGAGTGGTTTCCGTACTGTGGTGCCTTTTATAAGCAGATTGAAAAGGTTCTTCCATGTCATTGGCCTTTAGATGTTGTTGAGCTTGACACAAAACGATTTTCTCCAGGATTTTTTATAAAAAGTTAAGATTGGAAACTGGCCTAAAATTTCTCATGTCGTTTTCATCAAGACCTCGTTTTTTAAGTAAAGGTTTTACAATGGCTTGTTTGAAAAGATCAGGTACGATTCCAGTGGTGAGTGACATATTAATAAATCGAGTAACATATGGTGCGAGATCTTCAATGTACGTAACTAACAATGAAGTGGGCATTGGGTCTAAGTCGCATGTTTTAGCGGGGGACTCTTTGATATACTTAATGACATCTTTCTCTGATACCACTTTAAATTCACTCAATGTTGATTTGTTCATAATTGCAAGATTTTCATCAACAACTATATTTGTATTTACATCTAACATACCAGAGTCTAAATCAGTTCTTATTCTTTCAATTTTATCATTGAAAAAGTGCAGAAAATTACAACAAAGTTTTTTGGTTTCTTCTTCTTCATAAACAAAACAAAACAAAAATGTATACATTGCATCGTCACCCCGTCAGCAAAATGCTAATAAGAAGTAGGCTACATGATCAATCATAATGTCTTTCCTTCCCAAACTAGAATCTATAATACCTCTCAAACTCTCTTCTTACTCTAAAAGTAAAAGGGTCTGGGGCCTTCCTTTAACTCAAATTTTGAAGAGCTTTGTACACCAAACTTTTGACAATTTTTTTTCTCTTCCAAATATGAAATGAAAGCACTTGCATTTAAGTCAGCTTTAATCATGATACAGTCGAACCTGCTATAATAGCCAGCTGTCCAAGTCAATCATCTTGTTTGTACTAACGACCACTTCCCAACC
>NW_004797291.1:2298375-2302191 GCF_000002075.1 Aplysia californica | reverse complement strand
TGTGTGTGGAGTCACACGAAGATGACGTTTCTAGACACGTTGCTGCCGAGGTAAATGAAACTTGTCCTCTACGTTCAGCGGCTGTCCAGGGATGGTAATCAATGGCTCAACGTATGACTTTCCCCGGGGTTGGCTGATGCCACTGCCACTATTCAGTCTTTTACGCACCATTTGTTAAATCAAGAACGCCCTGTTAGGGATCATTCTAAAGCAGGGTAGTGTGCCTCGTATCCCAGCTCGTTACCAACTGAGCGTGCAGGGAGATGTCTTCGGGATATACTATTTGGACATTTATTAAAGGTAGATCGTAAATATCGGATAGCAAATTACACAATAAGAAGTTTCAAATACCCAATAATTCACCTCTTTCAAAATAAACCTGTACCTGTGCACTTATGCGGCTATACACATATTATTTTATAGTGCTTTGAGAAAGAAACCTCCGTTCGTTCACCACAGCATTACAAACTGCAATCCTAAGCAATCGGGTAGTCATAATTATTGTATACTGTTTTCAGTAGGATCTTGAATTACAGACTTCAACTTAGTTAAGGACCACTTGCAAACACTCTGAGTGGTCTGTGTCGACCTGCACCTGGGCGTTCTTGAACTGATCCAGTGGCTTGATGGCGCTGCCTCAAGCGGAAAATGACAGAGTGTGACACTGTGGGCCCTCTGACAACTTCTCGGGCTCCAACTTCATTCTGCAGCCATGCCATAGATCTGGCACGATCAAAGTCGCTCAGCTTTCGTCTCGGTGGCATGTTGATGCGATACTGGATTTTGCGCAAACGGCGGCTTATATTGCCACCAAAGTGAGCACAGTTCGAGACCGTACGTCTGTTTATGACGTACACCAGAAATTTTAACTGAGGAATGTCCATTGTGTTGCACAGAAGTTGATGAAAAATAGCAAATTTGGCTAAAAGTCCTTGAGGATTTCGTGGTGCACGTGATGGTTTTAACCCCTTTAGGAAGCTTTGCCGTACGCACTGGTAACCCATTAACACCTTCAGAGCAAAAAATATTGAAACATTCCTTCCTGTCTTTGTTTTCAGATTTTTTGAAGTCTGTATGTCTAGACATAAGCAGTATGAGGTACTGGGAAAATTAAAGAATAAAGACAGAAAAATTATAATGTATAAGCCAAACAGATTAGCCGTGGGTCGTACAGTCAGGCATCTTGTTGGATTTCTAAAGGTTATGATTCACAACTTTCCATTAATTCTCTCTCTCTCTCTCTCTCTCTCTCTCTCTCTCTCTCTCTCTCTCTCTCTCTCTCTCTCTCTCTCTCTCTCTTTCTCTCTCTCTCTGCTCAGTGTCCTCCTGTTTTTCTCGTCATCAGACTCAAATTATCATCTTTCCCTCTCTCTGCTTCTGCCTTCCTTTTATTTCTGTCTCAATGTCTGTCTCTCCCTCCATCCACTCTCTCTCTCTCTCTCTCTCTCTCTCTCTCTCTCTCTCTCTCTCTCTCTCTCTCTTTCTCTCTCTGTGGGCTTGTGTGTGCGTCTGAGTGTGTATGTGTTTGTGCGTTTTTGTGTCCTTCTAGTTCTTCCTTTTTTCATTGCTCTCCCATACCCCCAAAAAGAACCACCTGTCCATTCTTTACCTGCTCGACCGTCTCCTTTTTTTCGACCTGTCTGTCTGTCTTTCTATATTATGTCTGACTTTCTTTCCCTGTATCTATAACCCGCAGAAAACGGTTTCGCTTCCACCGTGGGTGTTAAGAAGTGATTAACGCGTAGGCGTCCTTCTCCTATTTCACAGTAGCCATTGTTCGCACCGTCTTCCTGGTTCTGTTGATAGCGCCATTAAACTAAGACTGACCCCAAAGATAGCATCTTTCACAACCTCCCAATGTGTTCCTTTCTCTGTCTCTCTCTGTCTGTCTGTCTGTCTCTCTCTCTCTCTCTCTCTCTCTCTCTCTCTCTCTCTCTCTCTCTCTCTTGTTTGAGGTTAGACGGGTTTAACTTGCTGACCACGTTTCTGGACATCTCTATCTGTCTATATTTCATTTTATCCAGCTTGTTCAGGCACCCAAATTAGTGTATCATGAGTGATCTGACGATGACCAATTCATCTGCTGAGGAGAATGTTTCGCAAGCAAGATAGAAAAAATAAATATCAAAATGACATGTTTCTTCTGCTAATGCCAATGATACCAATACTGACAGAGAAGGGTTTGTCACATTTTGAACATTTAAAAGCTTCATTCCTACCTAAAAGTGTGTGCAGGTTGCGAGCTACTCTATTGGCTGCAGATTTCAAATTCGTGGAGCCTCATATTATCAATTGCTGTCCTTTGTGAATGCTGCTCTCCAACTGTTCGACCTGGAGCTAGATTGTCTGCAGTATTTATTCGGAGACGACTCCGACGGAAATAGACCAATCAAATTGCTTTGAGCCTCTGGACCAAGTAAAAGAACCTGGGTGGTTACAGGGGGACCTGACAGTCTTAGTGGCTATATGTGTCATCGGCAGCAAATAATACGTAGTTTGCACCCCCCCCCCCCCCCAAAAAAAAAGCAGTGCATCTGTGTGCGGGGGTGCGTCTCCGAATAGTTCCTTTGTGGTCGCCGGAGACGTCTCCAAATATCTTCTGCCAGATTATCTCATGTCAAGGGATTAATGTTGGTCAGAAGGGTGGTGTCGGCAGTCAGGTGGTTAGGTTACTGAACTCATAATGGTGAGGTTGCGGGTTCGAGTATCGAGTCTCAGGCCCGACGTTGTGTCCTTGGGAAAGGCACTTTACACCAATTTTCCTCACTTCACCCAGGTGAGAAAGGGTACCTGAACATAGACAACGAAAAATATTGTCAGTATGTTAATATTTTAGCGCCTGTGAATGGTACCCTGCGCTGTATGCTAACCAGGAAGTTTAGATTGTTTCAGAGTGCTATCGGGTCTTCTGAGGTAATACTATAGACCGTAAGGGGCATAGAGCCTGCCTTTGGGCGGGAATTTGCGGTATACAAATTAAATGCGATCTATCATCTATCATTGTTGTCATTACACCTCCTGCTGGTGAACTGTGGATCTTGCATCCCCCCCTCTCCCCACACCCGTCCCCTCCCCAATGGAAAAGAAAAAAGTAAATACAGCAAAACCTACTGAAAATATTACTGGTCAAGTTAGTAAGTGGTTGGTTGACGAGCACTCTTGTGTGGCCTGCTTCTTCTTTTCTATCAAATGTCATTCGTCCGTAGGCCTGCCTCTCCTCCGTCTTTTCTTTGTATGTTACTCTTTAGTATCACCACTGATTGTCGTCACTTATGTGACTTATTTGTGGTTCAAGTGCCGTGAAACGTTACTAGTTTTTTAAATAACCAATAAGCTATTAAATCATAGGGATATCATAAATAGAAATGGTTAGTTTTGCGTGACCTGAAGAAGGTACATGCCCTTAAGGTGCGCCCACCTGAGAAGGGAAAGTTGGAATACCAGAGGGCTCACGAGAGGGACCACTTCAAACGAGGAGCGGAACGGAGACTGCTATAAAAGTGAGATTCATTACAGCTTCCCCGGCGAGGGGTGTAGGGCATTGCAGGGTAGGTTCATGCCAGACTACTGAAGCTCCAGCAGATGATATTGATGATGGTGAGAAAAAGATGGTAGTGATGATGTTTGGGAAGAAGAGAAGGTGAAGGGAAGTGTGTGTTTGTGTGTGTGTTTATGTATGTTTGTGTGTGTGCGCGTGTGGGTGGGTGGGAGTATAAATATACACACATATTGTGTATTTGTGTGTTTTTAAGTGTGTTAGTGTGTGTGTGCACGTGTGTGTGTGTGTGTGTGTGTGTGTGTGTGTGTGTGTGTGCA
>NW_004797291.1:2295255-2298080 GCF_000002075.1 Aplysia californica | reverse complement strand
AGAGAGAGAGAGAGAGGGAGAGAGAGACAGACAGACAGACAGACAGACAGACAGACAGACAGACAGACAGAGAGAGAAGGGGGTTACAGTGACTGAGATCACCCTTGCCTGAGAAGGAACATAAGAGAAAGAGAGAAAAATAAAAAAAATGAGAGAGTAAGAGAAATAAAGTGAAAGAAAGAATAAAGAAAGACAGAGTTTAAGTAACCAGTTTGTAGGTTTAATGAAATAAGGATTTACATCGAAGATTGTCCTTTAGCTTTTATAATGACATCATGGTGTAATTCTCAGGGTTTTCAAAAGTGCTGATCATAGGTACCTAGGCTGTTCAAGCTCTTTGGTTCTTTCGCTAATAGGTACAATACCCTATTTGATTGTCCAACTCTTTATTAAATCTATTTCAATACGCTGTTAGCCGGTGTCCAATCCATTGTGAGCGCCCACCTGAGGGGTCATGATTAAGTGATTTTGGGCTTATTTCCAACAGGACTCGTAATCGAACATGAAGATATATTTACTGAAGTCCTATCTTGTTGTGCGTATGCGTGAGTGCACCTAGAATCTAGCTTTTGTAACATCCACTGCCATTGTAAACGACCAAGACAAATTTCTCCTTGCGAAATGAATAAAGATTGTCATTGTCACTGCCATCATAGCTCTTTTCCTTGAACGACGTAAATAATGTATTCAGAACGGATTCGTTGTATTTGAGACAACAATGAGGTGGACTGTTTAAAAAAGAGTAGGCCACAACTCTTATGGAGATAAGATCGGAAGGTCTCTGATTTATTAAAGCAAGATGTCTTCTTTTACAATCTCGACTGGAAGCTATTGGAATAATATAATAGTTGCCAGTCGTAATTACTCATTCGCTGCAGAATAAGGTGTGATAAATTTCTCAATGTTAATAGTTGTATTTGCCAGAATATCTTTATGACATATCCTGTTCTTCCAACAATAAAAAATTAAATGTTATACTGACTCGATCAGCTGTGTGCCCGGCTTACGGAGAACTTTATTAAATTTTTAGGCATTGTGCACAAACATGATAAATAAACAAAAGTATTGCAATAGAAATCGACAACTGATAATCGTTTTGGGAATATGTTGATGTTCTTCGCAGTTCCCGACTTTGATACCGCACACAAATCCCTACCTCTTTCATAAATAAACAGTTCAAGAGATCAAACTTTCAACATTTGATTATCGTGATATTTTGCTAAGAAAATTTCTTTGAAAAGGATACATATAAGCGTTCATACAAAATTGGATACAGTAGCTTATTAATATAACAACTAGTGGTAAAAAAAAAGATATAGCACATATATCGGCAGATGGAGGATCAAAATGATTTGAATACAGAATTTTGTGTCAAAAGTATAGTCGAACATGCTCTAACGGCCTCCTGTCCAAGACAATCACCTTATAAACGACCACTTCCCATTTTCTGCCTTGTGGGTTTTTTTTCTATTTCATATTGAGACTGTCCACTATGTCCTCCTGCCTAAGACAAATACTTTCTCCTCGATAGTGTGGCCGTCTTGGACAATTTCGGTTAGACGTGACAGAAGGTGTAGAGTTTACCCAAAGACCATCTTTGGTTTACCTAGACTGCGGTCATTGTCTGAAGCCTAGTTGTCGGTTGCAAACATTTTTTTAAAAGAAATTGTTTACTCGAACATGAAAGTGTGCTGTCAGCAAGGAGGGTAAATCGTTTTGATAAGACTACAACTTTGCTTAGAAGATCAATGATATCTCATTTCTGCGAAAGACTGGGTTTGGAGAATGGGGCTACAGAAAGGCGAAATGAGATGCCGTGGTCTTAGGTTTAGGGGGAGAAAATGAAATGAGAACCACCGTAATAATCGTGTGTGTTCCAATATAAAAAGAATGCCACGAAGACAGCATTGATTAAGACGAATACTTAAATGAAAACTAATCGCACTGAATGCTTGTTACTTTACGGAAACACTGTCACAGATTGATTGCTTCAAATTACCACAATACTTTTCATTTTTCCAACCGCGCGTACAATCACGATTTCAAAAACGAGTACCCAAAGTTTCGAAACTAATCTCTTGGTTATTTGTAAGGAAGCACGGTAGCGTGAGTCGATCTGACAAGGTAATTATGTACAGTGACATTTCGGGAAATTAAAACTACCCAAAAATGATTGTCTGCGACAGACAGACAGGCTGGTGGGAGTATTGAAAGGTTGAAATATATAGTCATACACATTTCATCCCACAAAAACCTGGACTTGACAAAGAGGTGATGTACGCTTTGTTTCGAGTATACAGGGCACACACAAAGCGAACTCATGTTTCAGCTCCCTGGTTGTAGTGTTTGCCAATTCCTCAAGGGGAGGGTGCAGGCGCTGGGATTACTTCTACTGGTGGGGTCGGGGGTCTAGTGGTCAGGCTGCTGGGCTTGGATCCGGAAGGTTGTGGGTTCGATTCTCTTTTCAAAGCCCCGACGTTGTGTCCTTAGGAAAGGTACTTTACACGAATTTTCTTCAAATAACCCGCTATGGACGGCAAACGATCTTGTTTGAGAACTTAATCGGATGATTGCACTGTTGGCTTTACCAGGAAGCCGAGAGTATTACATGTATTGGGTGTTCTACCATCCGCTGGAGCAATTATAATTTTAGATTGTAAAACCACAGAGAGCTTGCCGTTGAATAGGAATATTTGCTGTACATTAATGATATTTAGTAGCAGCAGCAGCAGCAGCAGCAGTAGTAGTAGTAGTAGTAGTAGTAGTAGTAGTAGTAGTAGTAGTAGTAGTAGTAGTAGTAGTAGTAGTAGTAGTAGTAGTAGTAT
>NW_004797291.1:2290797-2294014 GCF_000002075.1 Aplysia californica | reverse complement strand
AAAAAAAACCTTTAAACAACGATGAAGCAGGTTGCAAGCCTGCATGGGTGTGAACACGGGAAGGGCAAAGGGGGAGTAAAAGATGGTTAGGCGAGGGAGGGAAGGGATCACGGAAAGCACAGAAACGCATTAACTGTGCGTTTGTTCTGTGGAGATTCAGTGCCATATGCTGTCTTAAAACAAAAGAAAGTTTACCAGGCCTACGCTGTCCGACTCGGGCTTGTTTTGACGGCTGCTTGTGCTACCTGAGAACAGGTGTTTCTCGGCTATTTGCCTGGGGCCCAGCTCAGAACTGTGGCGCTCTGCACGTCGTGTGTCTTGGCTCAGGGGCGTAGCCTTATGGTTATAAAGTTAAGGGAAAAAGGAAAGGGGGGGGGGGGGGGGGATGCGAGACGGGGACATAAACTGGAACCTGTTTGTTACCATCTCTGGCGGCTTAGGAGGAAAGGACAGCCGAGCAGACAGAGAATATTTTGGCATGCGTTTGTATGTGTGTATGTGAGTATGTGTGTGATTGTGTAAGTGTATGTCTGTGAGCGTGTGAGGTGAGGAGATAGTGTGTATTTATATGAGAGTGTTTGTGTGTGTGTGTGTGTGTGTGTGTGTGTATGTGTGCGTGTGTGTGTGTGTGTGTGTGTGTGTGGGTGTATGTGTGTGTATGTGTGTATATGTGTGTGTATTGTGTGTGCATGGATATTTTTAATGCCTGTCTATGACTGTACGAGTGTGTGCGTTACACTTTAATGTACGTGCGTGTGTGTGCGTGTGTGTGTGCGCGCGCGCGCGCGCGCGTGTGTGTGTGTGTGTGTGTGTGTGTGTGAGCTCATAACTGTGTGAGTTTGTGTGGTGTGCGACGACTGAGTGCTCAGTTTAGAAGACGTCTGTAATGCCGCGCATGTAATTTGGATGAATTGCATAAGATATCACTGCAGACAAAAACCAAAGGCGCTGGAATACCCAGGAGTTCTTACGTGCTCTTATAGCATACCAATCAGAACACCCTTTGTTTCACTTGACAAGTGAAAATGTGCAGTAAAGACTTTATTTCTATGCAAATTTGAGATGGATGGGCCTTCATCCTCAGAATCCCCCCCCCCCCCCCAATCTATCCCTCTCCCTTCGCTCTTTCCTTGTTACGCCATTAAGAGAAAGTAATTACACAACAATACAAACATTAGAAGATACAGGTATGGGATTTTTAATGCCGGCGTCCTAACGAGGAACAGGGTGCTTAACATGTGAAATAATCTACAATGTGTCTAACAGGGTGCTAAATGTTACTACAAAAGTGAACTATGAGAAAGAACTTTACTCTATTTTATTTTTATTCCCTTTTCTGTTACCAACACAACTGCTAAAAACGAGAGAAGCTGTAGGACAAAATAATATACCTAAAATTAACATTGCTGTCCAATGAAGCTCATTTCCGGCAAAGGCTATTAATTATTCCTCTCTTGATAGCCAACCTTTGATTGTTTACTTTTCCTTTAATTTAAAAAAATAGAGTTTCAGCTTTCTCTACACATCTTTGATCTGGGTTTGTTGACGAGGATAAATCGATATCGAATTTTCATTTCCGACTATTACAAGTATATATCCTGCAATAGATAATCAAGATATAATATGTTGCATTCGTTTCAGCATTGGCAGACCACTTTAGAAACTGGACCTCCGATGTTAGAGAAGAAAACGGGCCCTGCTAAAATGTTTTTTAAGTGTAAACGTCCTCGACATCCAGAGATACCTTCAGAAGATGACTGCTTTCGTCAAACGGTTTTAACCGGCGTCTCTGGTGTAGCGGTTAGGATCTTCAGCATCGTAAGCAGAATGTAAGACGAGATTTCTATTGCAGAGTGGTGGAAGTTTGTTTTTGGGTTTTTTTAAATCGGGTATCTTCATAAGTTCGGGTCCCGTATCCCATAGTCAAGGTTGATCCAAACAGGCAGGGTCGAAGCAGCCGGCCTGGTAACTGATCTAAATTGTGTCGATTGGGACGTAAATCAGTTACATTTTACTGTTACAATTTAAGACTGATTGACATTTTCCTCTTGCAAACAAAGTACAAATATGATGATTGGTCTGTGGAGCGGACTTCGAAGGAAACAATCGCAGATGAATAAAGGTATCAAACTCGGTGTTCTAAAAAGTGTACCATGAAACTATGACTCAACTCCGCAAATGTGAACCCCTCGCTTCAAGTAGAGGTTTCGGGAAAACCCAGAATGACATGGTTTATATGAGCCAGGAAGGAGTGTTGTGTTTCTTTTGGAACTGAAACTGCTACCACAACAGGTCTATAGCATTTCCCTTATCCTTTTCTGCCTCTTTCCAAAGAGTATGAACACAGCCGGAGGGCAAGTTTCAACAGCTAACCTATTGTATGAGTTTAACACCCCTTCCCAACGCTGTGAGGTTATTTAAGAGACATGATTTATGAATTTGATGTCCATCTCCGATAGGTCGGATCCAAATAGGTGGGTAGCCTTGAAGCCTCCAACAAAAATGACAAGACATGTTCAAGACCACACTGTTAATATTCAAATCAGAGACTCCAGCCATGTAGCTCGGCAATGCTTTGAGTGAGCTACCACCACTCCCATTACGTTCCATCCAAGACAAGAGTACATTTTACAATAAAGATCAAATTTACCTATACTAGAAATTTTAATCAAACGAAGGCAGATTTGAGGACAACTCTGTCACAAGCAAACAAAGTGTATCTCAACGACACCAGGGTCACATACTTAATTTGAAAATAATAACAATCTCACTTTTTAAAATGGTAAGTTTTGTCGAATACTTTAGTAAGGTTATTGTTTTAACCCCAGGTGCTCACTCGAAAAACCACACGCAAACACCCTGATACCTCTGAGACTTCGTTGTCCTAGTTGAATCCTCACCCAACAGACACTAGGAGGTCATTCTGGGAGGCTGGCTATTCGGTACCCCCCCCCCCCTTTCCCAAGGCCCTATTTTAAGTCAGGAATTCGAACCTCATAATGGCAGACTTAGACAAGGGGGCTCTCGTGGCCTAGAGGTTAAGGTGTTGGCCTGTCATTCAAAGGTCCCGGGTTCGAATCCGGGTAGTGACCGAAAAATTTTCTGCTCTAAATGTGTCTCCTTTCACCTCCTTTCCTGCTCTCTAGCAATGTTCTGTCGTCTGCTTTCGTCTCCTCTTTCTGCCCCCACTCCCTCATCTCCTTTGCCCCCCTCCTCT
>NW_004797291.1:2286964-2288114 GCF_000002075.1 Aplysia californica | reverse complement strand
CTCTCTCTCTCTCTCTCTCTCTCTCTCTCTCTCTCTCTGTCTCTCTCTTTCTCTTCTGTCCATCTCCTTCTTTCTCTCGTTCTCTCTCACTCTTTCTCTCTTTCTCTCCCCTCCTCTCGCTCTCTCTCTGTCTCTCTCTCTTTCTCTCTCTCTCTCTCTCTATCTCTCTGTCTCTCTTTCAGTATCTATGCAATTCTCCCTGTTTACATATCTGGCGTGAGGAAGACGCAGAAAGATACAGACCACAAATACAAGTCAGGATAGATTACTCGGACAAATCAATGAATACTACATGGTTCAAGTGTTTAATTTTCTAAAACTAACGAGAAAAAACATATCGCAAAGACAAAAAACTCAACAAGAATTAATTTATATTGGCAGGGCTCGAGAAAGAGTGAAAGACTAGCTACATGCCCGCTCTGGTTTTTAGGATAAAGCACTATGTATGTGCCACTGTGTCTGATTAGAATATTCACACATTAAAGCTGGGAAGTAATTCATTTAGGGTGAAAGTTAATTCTAGCCAACCCCCTCCCCAACACGAAAAAACGGCCCCACCCCACCCCATCCCCTCTTTGGAACAAATTTGACTCCCTAAGCACATCTAGCGAGTCCACTTTCTGTGGGCCGTTCTTGGATTGCCTTGACGTCATGGGCAGTTTACTTCTACCTCGTTTCGAAGGAAGGGGAAACATATATCGTCAGACATTGGCCTCAATGTTACCTACGGTATGATATTATAAGCTTGTAAAACACATAAAATTTAAGTTTTTTTTCAATACAGTCGTTAATTAAAGGTCCCCTTGGTGTTCGCAAGCTGATAGTCACCATGTTCATTTCTCGCTGAATGCTCATAAACATAAATCGCAAAGTGTAAAGGTTTGTGGGTTTGTTTGTTTTTTCTAAACCGAGCTATTTCGAAAGTTGCCACCCTAGATTCACATGTAATTATCTGCATTATTATTTTATAACCCTTTTTATATATTTTTTTTCTCAATACTTGTCCACGGCTGTTTTCTCTTGAATCTATAAAAGCATAAATCTAAAATCCTGATTAAAAAAAGACGACACATATCACTCTAGGCTTTTTTAAAAACAAAATACTGTTCCACTGGGTGAGTAGTATCTCACATAAATAATAATAATAATA
>NW_004797291.1:2282916-2285294 GCF_000002075.1 Aplysia californica | reverse complement strand
CACCCCATTGGTGCAAATTAGATCATTATTATAGATACGCATTGACTAGCGTTTTCGGGTAGTCACTGCAATATCGTTAGTCTAAAAAAGAGGAGTATACAGTCTGTTTTGCTGAGCTACAAAGATAAAGCGTCCCTCACCCTGCTGTTTTATGTTTTTTGGTCTTTTTTACTGTCCAGAATTCCATTTTAATAAACTCAGTGTCATCTTTGTCTCTCTTGCAACGCTCAGTCAATTACTTTAATTCTAGTTTGCCAAATCCAGTAACAAAAGTAAAGAACACCACAGGCATGACTCAGACAAATTTTGAGACGAAAAAAAACCGGTCTCGATTTCAGACAAACAAGACAGTTATCCTGCGTTCCAGGAATATCGTCTCTCTTTATAAGAGTATCATGTCTTGGGAAAAAATTAAACTGTCTTCTATTCATAATTTGGCTGAAACAATTGATTGATTTATCGTAGACCTAAATCAGACTGTTTCACGTTGGTATCCCATATCAGATTATGAGGTAGCTGTGCATCTTAGAACGGTTTAATCATAATAATATGTTCAAGTATGATTTAAAAAATCATTATACATGGTGATTAAAAAGAATGAACCAATTTTAAGACACGTTGCTTCAGTTCTCAAGCATCGATACGGAATGAGTCAGTAACCCTTTGAAAGAGGGGTTATCTAACTTTTGAATAGCTGTGCTCCAGTGATGGACTGGTCGGAAAGAGGCTCAAGACCTTGCTCTCTGTGCTTGACCTTCCAGATCTCCAGAACTCACCCTGTGTGTGAGTTTTGTTTTTATCTTGTGGGGATGTGTAAAAGATTGCATTTGGTTTTTTTCCACTCCTACCCACTAACCTCAATGACCTTAAACATTGAATAACAACTCTGTGATCAACTCAGTGGGCCGTGCCATGCTGAGACGCGTCTAAGATGAATAATTATCTTATCGCGTTCATGCAGCTGGTAGAGGCCACTTTGAATACTTATAAGACAGGAAATGAAATTTGATTGTAAGTACAATTCTTGTGACTTAGTTTGAGTTTTCTATTGTTTTTCCTTTTTGCATTGCGTAATGAAATCGTCATTCTTTTTTAATCGGCCTGTATTATTATCTTGGGCTAGGAAAGGACAGGCTTGTAATTCGGACGTTAAAAAAATCGAATACACTTAAGTTATCTGGCCAAATATTTACAACCATGCTTATTTTGGGAGCTTTTGTGAGTCAGTTATTCTAGCATAATATGTTATTATTCAGAAACCAAGAGCGACAGTGTTTTCAGAAACCGCACTTTTGCCATGATTGTACAATGAGACGTGCTTACCTTTTGTATTTACTTGACCAACTATTAACGCCTTCGCATCCTAATGGTTAGATTCAATTCTTTTAAAGAAAGCAAATCAGAGTGTGAGGCACAGGCTACTTACAGCCACCAATGGGGGTTTGCTAGATTAATATATATTACCATGTCACAGGCAAATGTACTACTTACAGACTTCATCAAAAGTTAAGGACCACTTTGACAGACAGTCCAAATTTTAAAATATTCGAAAAAAGACAGCAAGGAATGTTTCAAAATTTTTGTTCTGAAAGTGTTAATGGGTTACCAACGCGTACTGCAAAGCCTCTTAAAGGACCAAAACCACCACGTGCAGCACGGAAATCCTCGGGGAATTTTAGCCAAATTGCTATTTTTTATCGACTTGTGTGCGACACCAAGGACTTTCCTCAGTTAAAATTTCTGGTGCACGTCATAAACGGACGTACGATATCGAACTGTGCTCACTTTGGTCGCAATATAAGCCACTGCTTGCGCAAAATCCGGTATGGCATCAACATACCACCAAGACGAAAGCTGAGAGACGTTGATCGTGCCAGAGCTATGGCATGGCTGGAGGATGGAGTTGGAGCCCGAGAAGTTGCCAGAAGGCTCGCAGTGTCATACTCTGTCATTGTCCGCCTGAGGCAGCGCCATCACGCCACTGGATCAGTCCAAAAACGCCCACGCGCAGGTCGACCCAAGGAGACCACCCAGAGTGTTTGCAAGTGGTCCCTAACTTTTGTTGAAGCCTGTATATAAAATATGTGGTAAAAGTCATATATTCCGTGTATCGTACCAAACTACTACAACCGTCAGAGAAAGTGTACCCCTAGTGAAATAACCAATGCTCAAAATGAAATAGAAAAACGGGATGATCATTTTGTCTCCCTGTTACTTTAAAAAAGAGGAATTCACTCAAATATACACATGTTTGTTGTTACTGTGGAGGTTGGGGTGGTGGGGTGGTGGTTTAGGGTAAACGTTTGGAGTGGGGGAGGGGGGTGATGATAAATGGTTCAGTATGCACCCCAATAACACGAGATTAAAGAGAACGTATT
>NW_004797291.1:2270416-2277916 GCF_000002075.1 Aplysia californica | reverse complement strand
TGTAAAAGATAATACGTTGAATAAATTTTTTAAAGACTGTACCAAATGGAAAACAACTTAATTTTTTACAAATTCTCTAAAGAAATAATTTGAACCGTATAACATATAAAAGGCTAGACCTCAATCCAGAAATGCATAATGATATCATAGTACAAGAAAACTGAAAGTCTGCACTGGATGGGTTATGTCTTTCTCGGACCATTCGCAGTTTACAGGAGTTGAAACCAAAGTTTTAATGTGCTCAAGGTCAGACTTCTATACCTTCAAAGAAGTATAGTCTACGACAAATATATCCCCAGATGTAATTAATGTCGGCCCTTATATGACCTTATTGTGTTGCAAGTGCCGTAAAACTCTTACTAAAACGAAAAAAAAAATGTAATTGTCCTGAGCCTTCTTCTCCATCTCAGTCCATATAGGTGAACGTCGTTCAAATTCATCAGCACGTGTTTTGGACGCATTTTTCTGCAATTTCCTGGGGGGGGTTCCAGTAAAAGAAATCGTGACATGTTTGTTGTCCTACGGACCGTGTGCCAGATCCACTTCCCCGGTGTCTTCCTCCTGAGCCCAGATACTACATTTTGTAGGATTGTCTATTGCCAGAGATCCCCGAGACTGGCGGTGGGTGAGACTTATTCTGCGGACCGAAAAGCTTCCCTTCTAAAGAGGCTGTTTGTTCTTTATGTCTACGTATTTGCGGGGTTTTTTTGTGAGAACTCTTTTCCCCCTGTATATTATGGGGTTGCTGACCTCGAAACCCAAGCTTGCTTCTCTATTCTGTTTTGGACAGGCGGAAAGTCTGACCAAGAAATCTAAATGTGTAGTCGACATTCTAATGGTAGCATCAAAGATGGAAAAGCTTTAGACGCTGATAATGACTTTGAAAGGTTGCTGACTTTCGTCTTTGATGTGAATAATCACGAACGAACTGCTTGATACAGTGTAGTTCTGAGAAAACGACACAACTCGAGGGCCTCTAACATTTCTTTATGGCGTCCTCAAAGACCAAGTGGTCAGCATAGAACGTGCAAATTAGAAACCAACCATCACCTTTCTCAGGACATGGACCCCGTGGAAGTTCTTCTCCCAGTCTTCTTATTGGACCAATTTACCTAAACAGAACAAAGAATTGATTGAAGGTAGAAAATATCCCTCCCCCCCCCCCCTTTTCGGCGCCCTTTATGAACGTATGTGGACTCCTGAGCCTTTACTTCAAGGGCAAGAGCTTGTTTTGTGTTTAAAGCAATCGTAGGCATCTGGACCGTATTAATTTAAGAAATGTAGTTTTTGGAAAACGTATCCTTAATTACTTTTCACAGCAATGGAGGGGGGGCGTTGATCGCCGATTGCTGATAATTATTCCAAGACACTTCAGATTTTAACTTTCTCAGGTTGGGACTGCATTTCCAATCAGCCAATCTTTTGAAACCTTAGAAACCTGATTGTTATCTTCCTCGTAAAGCCCGTCTCCCCCTAACTCTTCAAGGCTCCCAAAAATTAGGCTGATGTAAAAGGGAGGTAACAGATTTGAACATCCTGTGTGCGAGCTTTAAACTTTCTATTCCCTTGTTGCAAGATGGCCGATGTGGATGTAAAGGACACATTACAATGTGCACCCGTTAAAGATTAGTGTGAACACAGTGACATTTTTTTGTCGTGCTGAACATGAATGAAGTGAAAAAATGTCACCAAGTGAAAAGTGTTGATTGAAATTATATTAAAACTTCAGACAACAACCAAACACAGGTTTCAGATTCCAAAGATACAATCTGTACAAAAGGGCATTAGAAAGTAGTTCTTCTTCTCCCTTTTGCTTATTTTTTTAATATAGGTGTTTTTTCACCCGCTCCCCCCCCCCCCCTAAAAAAAAGTCGACACAATTTGAACCATTTACGAGGCAGGCCTCGACCATGCCTTTCAGGGAGGGCCAACGCGAGCTAAGAGGGATACAACATCCGAGGTGAAAGATCGAGATACTTGATAAAAAGTTCTCCCCTTTCGGGAATTTAACTCGGGTCTCCTGCGTGCGACAGCGAAGCTCTTACCCGCTACACCACAGACACCAGTCTTTGGCATTAACCAGAAGGGATTAGGACAAAACCTTTTCCCTGTCTCCGCAGCGTGTGTGGAATCATAACAAAGGACATCTATCACAGCGTGTGTGGAATCATAACACCGGATACCTATCAATACCTGTCTCGTATTGAGCAATCAATCCACAATACGATCCCATAGCAATGTCGCGTCTGTGCACAAATCGGAAGATACACCGAAACAAAACAAAATATAAAGTACCTTCATCAACATCATGGCTTCGCTTGCGCGCAGATGAAAGCGAATAAGTGAACAAACGATAAGTTGAAATTATTTTGTTACTCCTGTTCAGAGACAGTGGTGATACTGAACGGGACGTGATATTTCTTATACGCAAGGGAGTCCTTGAATTCACAGACAAATGAGGAAAACCGATTTCCAGCACTCGTCATGGTCTGAGTGTCTGCTCATAGGCCGACTCCCCGCCGTGCTGTCTATTTGTTGGGAGAGCTGTGTAAGGACTCGCTTCAATGGCTTCTCCAGCTCACGTTTCGTGTTCTTCGAGTCACTTGGTACAGCCCTCAGCACATACACAGGGGAGGGGGGGAGAGAGGGGGCGTGAGAGGGAGAGAGAGGAGAAACAAACGGTGCAAAGAGCTACTTTTTATTCCTCTTTCCTTCTTTCCATCTAGCTCAAGCCAGCGTCCGTGGTGTAACGATAAGGCTCTTCCCCACGTTGCACGCAAAAACAATGCGATTTCTATTCCGAGTAAGGGAAGGTATTTTATCGAGTAGTTTTGACTTCTCTCGCGGGATATTCAATGTTCACATTGGTTTGACAGATGAGGTCGAGGCGGCTTGCCTCCGAAAACATTGAAATGATTACGTCAATGGGGATTTAATTATTATGATCTTTTACAACTATGTTATTAATCTTGTCCAGTATCCATGCTGTTGTTTAGATTGGGGCATTATTGACAGAAACAGAATAGGGCCCTTAAAATAGAGTACTTACAAATGCCCCAGTTAATCAAATAGGCGATGAGTATCGGGACGTTTTGCTAAAACGAAGTACTAAATAAAACGTGCTATATTTTTTTCACTTTTTCTTGAAAAGAGTAGGCGAAAAAGCTACTTTTTTTTCCAAAACCCTTGATATACAAAACAATGACACTCCAGTGTGCGCAGGACAGCAGTACTCCCTAGCTAAATTTATTCCAGAAGTAAACTTCGAATTGACTCATTCTGTTAAATCTACTCGAGAAAAAGATCTATCATTCCCAGGAGGAAATGGTTTTTGAGAAGCCACGTGACGCTACCAGGAACTGAGTGTGCTGTCTATCCATGCGATTTTCACGCAATTCTCCGAATTTGTATTGTGTAATCCCCAAGAGAAATGTCCTATGTGTCGAGTATAAGCTGGGAAGCTATCAGGGCCTAATAAAGTAATGGATAATTCACGTGCGTTTCTTATTCATCGTTCCAAATTTACCCGTGCCTGGTGGGTGGGTTGATATTGCCTAGCTAGAACGTTAAGAGAGAGGGGGGGGGAGAGGGGGAAGAGAGAGGGGAGAGCGAGAGAGAGAGAGAGAGAGAGAGAGAGAGAGAGAGAGAGTATGGAGCATATAAATAGAGAGGTAAAAAGATCGTTAATGCAATTCAAATATTGATGTTAAGACAGACCAGAGTTCATTATGTTGACAAAAATGAGCCTACAATTAACAACACTGTTCTATCCCAAACCAAATAATATTATTATTTTCAGACGTAGGCCGTGAGGACTACGATTCCTTATATAACCACATGTTAAAATTTTCAACATTCATGGGCTGTACTTCTATCGTTTTGGGGTGACCTTGATGAGCAAGAGACTCATTCATTCATTCATTCATTCATTCATTCATTCATTCATTCATTCATTCATTCATTTATTCATTTGTCCATTTCTTCAGTTCTTTATTCATTTATTTATTTATATATTTATTGAATTTTAACTTTTATCAGTTATTTAATCATTAATTAATTTATTTGCATCAAGGTAACAGCCAACAATCTTTACAGTTCTTGGTTTTTCATTGCTCGTTCGGCTCGGGATGCACGCACGTCTCAAAGACTTCCTTTTATGTTGATAAATACGCACCTGGAAGATCCCTCAGCAAGAAAGTAGGAGAGGTAGAAAAGCAGCTGGAGCAGATATAGGGCTCCTACATCGATATTGTTAGTCGAGACAAACAATGTGGTGGGGGGGGGGGGAGAGAAACTGTTTATTTTACCTTTTTTATGTAAGTGTTTTCCCCCCCCCCCCCCCCCCCCAAACCAAGCACCAACACAATGTAGTTGATTTAGAGGCGGGCTTCAAGCCTTGCCTGTCCGTCCCAACCTGGGATGAGAATGATGCAACACTACTATCCCAGGAGAAAAACAGAGATACTCCTTTAAATGTTCTCCCCACTCGGGAATTGAAATCGTGTCCCCTGCTTGAGACGGCGAAGCGCCTAACCACTACGTCATCGACGCCGGTATTTTCTTTGATAAACCCTTTAATTTTAATAGAAAAGAGTGTCATATTCCTCAGAAAAGCAAACAGCTATGGAAAAAAAATACCCTCAAGCAACGGTGGTTCCTGTCTTATGGCTCGCTGGGATAAGTACGTTTCAGTCTCACAAAAAGTACTTTAGTAGCAGCTTTATTTCCACTTGCAATCAACGTTTCAGAAAATGGGACCTTGGAAGACCGTTGAGGGTGGTTGGGGGGTGGGGGGGATATCAAGAGGACGTTTGATTGTTGCTTTTGTTCTGTGTGCTAAAAAGTCTGCTGCTCTGAACCTTCTAGAATTTAATTAAATTGAAGAAAAAGCATGACGTGGTGATATCGTGTGAACTTTCCACTTCTGTTTATAGCTATAGTAAAAGTTCAATCAACTGCACATGCAACATAAATGGATCATACAAGTGCCAAAGATTTGAGGTGTTATTGCTAGAGAGTAATAATATGCAAACTAAAAGAAGAGAGGTATTGACGATGGACTGTCCGTAAGAAAGGGGGAATCACTCAAAATATTATTTGAATTATGTTGTTACGGTTTGAAATATTGTTGTCCATTTTAATCGAATCTAAAAATGATTTTTTTAAACTTAAGTTTGTTGTTTTTTCCCATTTTGTTCTGTATCCTGCAGCCAGATTTTGAGCCAACAGAATGACATGATATGCAGTTTTCTGGTGAGTGCTGAACGTCAACACCTCTCCAACATCAATAACAGCAGCAACAACAGCAACAACAGCAACAACAACTGCAAAAACAGCAGCAGCAGTAACGACAACAACAACAACAACAACAACAACAGCAGCAACAACAACAGCAACAACAGCAGCAACAACATCAGAAAAAGAAAGAATAAAAAGATAAATAGCAGCAATAACACAAAAGACAACAGCTGAACCAGCCTTCAATAATACACATAATATTTGAAGGGTTAATAAAGTAAAATAAACAAGTCGCGCCACTTTGCTCGGGCCAAAGATAAAACAAAACATCCCTCTCTCTCTCTCTCTCTCTCTCTCTCTCTCTCTCTCTCTCTCTCTCTCTCCCGTCTCCATTCCAGGACAAACGTTGACGCGACTGAGATGTATTGACCGGTAGAATTTAAGCTCAGACCTCCGAAGTCTTGCGCTACCAAGGGTGGCCTTTGAGGACAAAGGGAGGCAACCATGGATATTTCCCCCAAAAGGGAGATAATGTTTTTGACCTTTCAACGCGAGCATTCGAAGGGAGAGATTGGTGTGTCCTCTATCCAATATGGACGGTCATTTAGCTCGACGCCGCTTGTACACCACTATCTGTCATGGTTAGGAGAAAAAAAAGCTGTATGATAAGAGATGCGTAGAATCAGTGGTAGTAGTAGTAGTAGTAGTAGTAGTAGTAGTAGTAGTAGTAGTAGTAGTAGTTGTTGTTGTTGTTTTTGTTTATGTTGTTGTTGTTTTGTTGCTGTATTTAACGCCTCAAAATAAGAAATGCATGTTGGAAGTTTCGAGCACAATATACACACACGCACACACACATGCACACACACACACACACACACACACACACACACACATACGCGTGCACACACACACACACACACACCCGCACGCGCGCACACACATACACACGCACACACAAACACACATACACACACACACACACACACACACACACACACACACTCACACACACACACACACGCGTACATACACATACTGGAATTTACAATACTGAAGCACGCTTAACAACGACGAACACAATCATTTTTCCAAAAAAGAAAAACAGCAACAAATATATTACGTGATCATTGAAAGAGAAAGTGAAGAAAACGGAATACAATTAAATAGTATAAATAAGAAATAACCATATTATTACGTTGGAGCAGTGAAAAGAAGCATCAATTAGAAAAGTCAGAAAATAATATTGTTTCTTTTTATTTAAAAAAAATTTTTTTAGCATTTAAAAGGTGGACCAATAACAACACTGTTTTATTTTTCTTTCCGTGTCTTCACTTTTTTTTTGTTGCTTAATCACCCTGACCATCACTTCTTTGTTCTTCTTTTGCATATTGTTGGGGTGATAAATTTGACAGCAACTTCATGAAATTGCTTGTTAGTGGGGTTTCTTTTCCAACACAATTTCTTTCCATTAACTAAGTACTTCCTCCTTTTTTAAACATAATATCCTTAATTCATCCAGTCCTTGTACTCTCTCAATTCAGCTTTTTTCCAGCTCGTGGATGGATGTCACACCCTAGAGAAAAGAAAACAAGTCGGATCCACAATTGCGTGTCGGAATGCTCCACCCATGCGGGTAAACACAACACTATAAGAATTATTTCATGCCATAGATTTTTTTCGGGTAAAAACTCGCCTCTTCTCCCTCCCCACCCTTTTGTCTCAATCTAATCCAATACTCCATTTCCTAAAGCCTTATTGATCCTTGCTGGCGATACGGGATGAAGTGTGAGTGGGTGGACTCGAATCACTGATCAGAACTCAACATGTCTGGAAGCAGTTTCCGGGTCTTGGAGTGGAATGTTGTGGGAGACATAACGAGGATCGGTGCAATTGTCAGCGTGTAGGTCGCACCCGAATTCCCTGAATGGCGTCAGAGCGACATAGCGCGTCATTATAGCTGTGCGTGACGGTGGGCTCGATTCGATCTCGTCTGCTGACGTCATTTTGACTGCGATCAGATATGTTTTAATTAATCTACAGTGGGTTGTGATAAATAATAAGTGGAAAGAAGATGAATTGGGGAATTGGTTTGAAAGGAGTGGATGATGGAAAACGAAAAAGAAAAAAGTTGAAGGGAGAGTGAGGAACATGGGTAGGCAGGATAGTACGGAGGATGTGAGAGAAAAAATAAGAGAGAGAGAGAGAGAGAGAGAGATAGAGAGAGAGAGAGAGAGAGAGACAGAGAGAGAGAGAGTGTGTGTG
>NW_004797291.1:2266281-2267935 GCF_000002075.1 Aplysia californica | reverse complement strand
TCATCATCATCATCATCATCATCATCATCATCATCATCATCATCATCATCATCTTCATCATTATCATCATAATTATCATCATCATTTTACTTATGACTGATTCACTTTATTCAAGAAGAACATTGTCTCGTACGAGTGGCATAACCACCATTCGAGAAACACTGTAAGATTTTTTAAAGCTGAGAAACTAGTCCCTTTGGCAGGAATCCGAGCTGGATGGAAACTAAAAAAACTGTTATAAGATAGATATTACTATTTCTTTTATTTGTTATAAATTGATCCTCTGGTGGGACACATTGAAAGGGCGCTTTTACCTGGTTTGGGGTACAGTACACTCCCGATTATTTGTACGTTCATTTATTTTTCACAATGTTCTGACATTTGAGTAAACAACTAGATCTAGATGATAGTGGAGGGTAAAGTGTGCGTCCAGCCGACATATTGAAAACAATAGCATTAGGGGGGAAATGCTGACATATGACAGACAATACCATGATATGTGGCGCCAGGCTACGGGAAAGGTATCTGAATAATTGAAATCGTAGTCTTGCTCGACACTTTGAATAAAGGTTACCAAAACTAATTGTCATATGAATATCCAGATAGCTTGTCAACGATGTTGTAATATCTGCTGGCTTTGTTTGTTGTGGGTTTTGGTTTTGCTTTGTTGTTGGTTTGGCGGTTGTTGGTTTTTTTGTTTTGTTTTTTTCTTTATTTTTTCTTCCTTTGTGATAATTTCAAGATAGAATTACTACCTAAAGACCATAGAAAAGTTGTTGCGATGCTTAATGTGCAGAAGCGTTGCCAGATATTTGAGCTTTGTCTGTGCAGTAGCAACCATCTTCTCAATTTGTTAATGTTCGAAGAGATTAAAAAATTGTTTAGAATTCTGAATAATGAAAAAAAATCTAGGCAAAAAAATGTTCTTGTGAAATATGTACATAAGTTTGCTTACTTCAAACAACCAGCTGAACAAACATTTTAAGGAGAGGCTAAGACGTGTACAGCAATATGGAAAAAACTTTATTTCCAACATTTCTGTCGCTGAGATGCGGACAAGGAAAATATGAAAATCCCGACTGAATGAATACCCGTAATTATGCTGTGCTGGTGAGGTAGGCTTATCTTATTTCCATTCTCCACAAATCCCTGACAAAACTGTAGGATACCAGTTTTGCCATAGAGAGGAACAAGGATAAGAGAGGAGGGGCACGACTTGACAATAAAAACTCCCTTCTACGAGATCAGCTCAACGTATTTCTGCCATGTTCATTAATAAATGACAACAATAGTCCACGCTTCCACCCCGTAATAGTCAGGCCCTGAGGTGCAGCGGTTAGGTGCTTCGCTGTCGTGCACAGGAGATCACAGTTCGGTTCCCGAGTGGGCGAAATTTTCACTGCTGGGGTGTGTTGTATTTCTCTCAGCCTGAGATCTAGCAGAAGAATGCAAAGAAGAATAAATGGCGGCTATGTCGATTGAAAGAGCGCCCCTTCCGCTTGTAATAAGCGCCTTGTTTGTTCTGGGTGTATGTGTTTTTACAAGCTTGTAATACTTGTGAATGTGTATGTGTGATTATGATTGTGTGTGTGAGTGTGTGTGTGTGTGTGTGTGTGTGTGTGTGTGTGTGTGTGTGTGTGTGTGTGTGTGTATG
>NW_004797291.1:2264439-2266181 GCF_000002075.1 Aplysia californica | reverse complement strand
TCTTTGGTGGTCCCGAGATGGGGGAAGTCAGTTGCATAAAGACGCCAAGCAATGCAATATCAGGTGAGAGTGGCATTTAGATGGGTAGCTGGGGGCGGGGGGGGGGGGTATGTTCTTGAGAAACAAACTCCATCCCTGGCGGGAATCAACGGGTGAGACCGACATCTGTGGTGTAGCGGTTGAGCGCTTGACAGTCGCACCCGAGTTCGATTCCCAAGTGGGGAGAATTGTTATCGATTATCTCGGTTTTTTTCTTGCTGGAATGTTGTATCCCTCTCAGTCCGGGATGGCCATGACAGGCAGGGTCGGAGGCCTATCTCATAAATGATTTAAATCGTGTCAGTGGGGACGGAAAAGCATCTACATTTTGAAAAATGAGACGAGGAGTGATGTATTTTGTTTCAAGATTTTGCTGTTTTAAAAAAAAGTGGGGAGCTGGGTAATCTTTATTGTCTTGGTAATTTTTGCTGCTTTTCCAGGGTTTTCAGTTTTTTTTAAATTTGTTTTGTTTTGAGGGTTTTGATTGTTTTCTTTTTTTTAATTAGCCTTGTATTTTCCTTCCTTTTTGTGGGGCGGGGGGGGGGGCAAAAGGAGTGGAAAGAGGGGGGTGTGATTCTTTGGCTTTTGATGTGTTTACTTGTTGATAAGACAGAAATAATATTTACTGTTCTTTTTCTTCATTTTCTTCCTTTTGTTTCCTTTTCCATCCATGCAACTTTTTGTCCTTGACTTTCCATTGTCTTGTGTCCAGACGTTTTTGAAGTGTTGTACTATGTGTGTGTGTGTTTGGTTTAGATACCGGACTCCTTGGACACATGTATTCATAAGAGATACGAAAATTATCATTTTCTTTTGAGATGTTATAAACAGCGAGTTAGCTCTTCTCTCGGCTTTTTGACATGCACCTATTTGCTTTAATCTCTTCTCTAAACATTTGTCGGTATTTATACCATAGTACTATGTATAACTGCAAAGTCATGATTGAACGCTAACTAATGTTCACTGCCTGCTTATAATAATTATTAAAAAGGGGGGGGGGGGGCTACACATGAGGATTATCTCGTTTATGTTTGGATCAATTTTTTCCAAATTTCACATATATAGCAAACATAGTGACTACTCTTCAAATCCGCATTCAAATTTAAGAAAATAAGGTTTTGTTGCCATGTATACGGCTGCCATGATGGATTTTTTTGTACGTGTCTTATTCAATTAATACCTAATTTATTTTCAATGGAAATAGGTTGCAAACAATAGTTCTTCAAAATAGTCAGTTGAATTCATCCATTACGAATTAGGACATTTTTACTGGATTTTTTCTTGAGGTAATGTTCACGGTTACAAAGATATGAGTGAAAGTCCACACTCCACACACCACCAACAAAAATCTATTCTGTATTCTCTATTGAAAATTCTACAGACTATTTCATAACGGTACATCTTCTCTGTATTCTGAGAAAATTTCATAAACATTGAAGGAACAGTTGAGGAGCTATTCAAAAAGGTATCTAAAAAAGCAGTATTTTGAGAAAATGAACGATCAAGAAAAAAGGGACTTTATTAGGTTATGGTGGCAACTTACATGCCTGATATAATAATAATATAATAATATATAACATTTATAGAGCGCATTTCCAAAAAAAGTAGCTCAATGCGCTTTACATTGGAATACCCATTTTTCAAAAACCTTTCTTACTACTTCCTTTCTTCTCACGCAATATACATTAATGCACACACACACA
>NW_004797291.1:2262719-2263875 GCF_000002075.1 Aplysia californica | reverse complement strand
GGGGGGGGGCTTTCTGTCTATTTGTGAAGGTCCTAGATAGTTTTTTTCAACCACATAAACATAATAATTATTTGTAAACACTTCCATTGTCCTGCATTGGTTTACTGTTCCAGCGTTAGATTCTATCATAAACATGCAGCAAGGTTTTTAAAAAATGTGTGTTTTAATGCAATTCTACGTTGTCAAGGAGATAGACTGAGATCATAAAAGGAAAGAGAAAAGGAAACAGTGGGTGTAGAAGGGGAAGTTGAAAAAAAAAAGAAAAGAGAGTGTATGAAAAAGAGAGAGAAAGACAGAGAAAGAGAGATAAAGAGAAAGCGAGAACGAGAGAGAGAGGGGGGGAGGGGGGGAGGGGACAGGCAGACAGACAGACAGACAGACAGACGAAGTAAAACTGTAATTATCGACTTTGGAATCGTATATGTTGTTGGTAATAAACAAAGATATTATATCTTGGGTCGTATTTAAAAATAAATGTACATGATACAGTCCTTCTAAACCCATGAGTGGAATCAATCGTCAATTTGATTATTTGTTGTCCTGGGACGAACTTCCCCTTCCGGTTCCGGGATGACTTGATGGTTGCCGGTCGCCGGAGAATCACATCAATTGCGACAAACACACAAATGTAGCCACTCCACAACTGAGACACTGGGGGCTTTTAGCGCGTTATTGATCTCGGATCGCTTTACAGTCATCGAGTTTTCTCAATTCTGATACCCAAACTCAAAAGCGACTGTGGTTGTCAAGCGGCGCTGTGATTGAACCAAATTATAGGTGTAAGGGCGTTGTCGTGTGTAGGAGTGTTTGGATTTATTAAGGTCTCTCTACGTTTCTACGTACCTGTGCGTGTCGTGTGTCTGTGTATATGTGTATGTATGTGTGTGTGTGTGTGTGTGTGTGTGTGTGTGTGTGTGTGTGTGTGTGTTTGTGTATATAGATGTGTGTATCTGTGTGTGCGTGAATGTGGGTGTGTGCGTGTGTGTATGTGTGTGTGTGCGGGTGTGTGTGTGTGTGTATGTGTTTGTGTGTGTATGTGGGTGGGTGGGTGTATGTGTGAGTGAGTGTGTGTGTGTGCGTGTGTGTGTGTGTCTGTGTGTGTGTACGTAACTCTGTGTGCCTGTTTGTGTTTGTGTGTGTTTGTCTGTGTATGTCT
>NW_004797291.1:2261843-2262619 GCF_000002075.1 Aplysia californica | reverse complement strand
TCATGGGTAATCTGTTCCACATAAATGGACCAAGATATGAGAAAGATCTCTCTCCATATGATTTGTATGATTTTACAGGTGTCACAAGTGATATGTAACAAAATAACGCTGAAAGGGGGTTCTCATTCAAGGAAATAGTTGTAAGAGATGCTAAAGAAGCCAAAAATGCCTGCATCTCGAAATCCATAATTCTGAGCAAAATCAGAACTTTCAATTATTTTAACACTCTCTATATTAGCGTCTTGAAAGGCAAAGAATCTGAAACATCCTATCTGGAAAGAAAAACTTAGCTCTTACTAACGTTTTCTTGGAAACGAAAAGGGTTTGTGTGGTTGGAGAGGTGGGGAGGGGTGGGTATAATTAATCATTCACCTTTAGCTTTCATCAAAAACGTTATGTGCGGATCATTTGTAAGGTGCAGAGCTCGGTGTTCGAACAGACCCAAGACTAAGAAGACAATAAATGTTTCTTGAGGGATAACAGAAAACATCGGGTATTGTTTAGTTGTGATTTACAGCAAGTCAGCACGAGAATTAAAACTTTGAGTAAAAAAAAAGAGACACAGAAAACCGAACCAAAGCGCTCACCAAGCTCGAGCTTTAAAAAAGCACTTCAGAATTGGATTTCAAACCACCATCAATTAGTGGAATTTGAGACCACCTACGCCATTTTGTTGCGAGTGGGGTTTTTTTTCCTTTAAGGGGAAGAAACGCTGTTCACTCACCCTATCTCTGTCTCTCTCTCTCTCTCTCTCTCTCTCTCTCTCTCTCTCTTTC
>NW_004797291.1:2258891-2261209 GCF_000002075.1 Aplysia californica | reverse complement strand
TGTGTGCCTGTTTGTCTGTGTGTGTGTTTTGTGTGTGTACGTGTGTGTGTGGGGGGGGGTAGGAGGGGGTGCGTACGTGTGTACCTGTCTGTGTATGTATGTGTGTGCGTGTGTGTGTGTGTGTATGTGTGTGAGTGTGCGTGTGTGTATGTGTGTGAGTGTGCGTGTGTGTGAGTGTATGTGTGTGTGTGTGTGTGTGTGTTTTCATTCTCTAAAAAGTAGATGAATAATTTTCACAATGCGCTTGGGACACATTAAGCATTTTCAGTTTGGTAAGAATTTATTTTGAATTTTGCTTGGGGGGCGGCCGAAGACTACTCTCGTCGATTTTAGGATCACCAAGGGATCTTTTAAATGTGCAACTTGTACACGGTACCTCCGAGAACTTTTCGCCTTCCTTGAAGGCTAGGTGTCAGATCTTGCCAACCCTAAGATCAGGGGTGTGGCTAAAAGACAATAATTATAGTAAGAGGCAGCCTAGGAGTAGAAGTTGAAAAGCAGCAGAAAGAGCGAAGAGCCCAGAGGAGGAGTCAAAGGTAGTGGGGGGAAGGGTCAGAGAGTGGAGACAAAAGCAGATAACAGAGCAAGGTTGGAGAGCATGAAAGGAGGCGAAAGGGGACAATTTTAGAGAATGATAACAGTAGCCGTTCGTAAATGAGTGTTGAGATCGGGAAAATCACAAGCGTTAGGTAACTATTTCTGTTAACCACAAAATATGACAAGACATGTAGTTTGAACCGAACAACCCTCAACTTTATTATATTGTTGACAAACAACAAAAGGCAATATGAACACCGATGCGAGGAGAGAATTTCATAATTTCTTCAGCAATATTTTGGATACGAACAGCCGAAAACTTTATAAAGGTAAAAGAATAGAACACAAATAAGAGTATTTGAAAATGTAAAGAAACTTGTCTATTGTATTTTCCCACCTGCTCTCCACAATCCAGTATACCACAACTCTAGGTTGCTTTCGTCTTTTCTGTTTAAGAGACAAATAGGAATACAACTGTATTGTAAAATGAAATAACTGTAATTCTATTTTTTTTAATTGTTGACCCTAATCAGGTGATATATGAATACTAAAATGTTCTCGTGGTATAATACAATACTTTTGCCAGGCAACTGGCTCTTCGGTCATCGTAACTTCTTGGTTCATGCGTACAAGCTCTATCGAGAAATATGCACAAAAAGGTAGTTTAGCTTCATTGAGTATTAAAATACATCATGAATGTCAGTCAGTAAACGTCAGCAATATGAATAAAAATAATCATAGATAATTTTTTCCAGTACTTTTTTTTTTTACTTTTTGGATGTCTTTGTAAAGACATATTATGATGCTTGCCAACATTGTCATATCTTACGATCTACGATACATACAAATATAGCAATACGGAACACCGAATCTGAATGATGCATTAAAGTACGCATGACAATGATATTATGTAGACTGAGCGCAACAAATTGTTTATGGTATACTCTTTATAGGCAAGAATATAGATGACTGCTATATCAAACAGACATGAAAATGAAATAACAGTAAAGATGATAATCAAGCAAATGTTTTAACTTGTACTTTCTTTGACTGAAGTTCGAAAAACTATTGCCAATTATAATTATATATTGTAGATTCATAATACGTACTTAGGATATCAAAATAAACTATGAGATATTCACTGTCATCATGTTAACACCGATATGTGTTATCTGAATTATCGCTAACAGACGTCTTCTCACTGTTCCACCTATAGAATGGGCAAACAAACACATATTAAATCGAAAAGAACGTCGAAAATTAACAAACAAATCTAAAACAAATCCCTTTGTGGAGGAACAAAAGCAGCTATTCAGTACCGACATACATAACTGGAGACACAAATAAAGCAAGCCAATGACTCATAAGATAAATTATTTTGCTCCATCAACATTGCTACTTGAACTAAAATGAAATCAACATCGACTTCCCCAATCACATAGACACATGCTATGTACAAGTTCCTAGGCTTATTTCTGAACGGGAAGTAATCAACAAACACTGTGTGTCATGAAAAGACAGATAAATACATCGATGCATAAATATATGTTTACAGCAACGAAAAAGTCCTCCAAGATAGCTATTTGGATGGATCAGCATTCAATTTACAATAATGTACACGGTTGCCAAGTAACCTTACGTAAAGGACAGACACACACACAAATACACACACATGCGCACACACACATACACACACACACCAAATTCTCTCTCTCTCTCTCTCTCTCTCTCTCTCTCTCTCTCTCTCTCTTTCTCTCTCTCTCTTCCTCTCTCTCTCTCTC
>NW_004797291.1:2257732-2258771 GCF_000002075.1 Aplysia californica | reverse complement strand
CACCTACACACACACACACACACACACACACACACACATACCAGGAGGCACACATAATACATACGCATTCAATCATTCACACCTCTGCAAGTGGAGGAAGCAAGCGAAAAAAGTGAATAGAACAAACAGAATCTTTTTTTCATCAAAATTACCAAACATCAATCTTATTGGTAAAATGAATTTCATTAAGACGTTATTATTGAAGACAGTCTTGAACAGAATGTAGCTCAGACTATAGCTAGTCAATAACAACAACAGTAATAACAACAACAGCAACAACAACAAGAAAAACATCATCAACAACTAAAACAACAACAACAACAACAAGAGCAACAACAAACTTGTAGCACACATGCCAAAACGTTGGTGGACAGAAGCACAAAAATATTATGAATGGCAAGTCTGGCAACCCTGAGAATGTACCACAGACGTGCCATTTATAACAAGGGCTGATAACCCAAGTGCTCGTGTATACAACTGTTCACTTACTTTTAAAAGATTTACTTTAACATTAACTATTCACTTGAACCAAAAAAACAATAAATTATATCAGACAATGTTCATAGGTTAGTATATGCAGGTATCAATCTAAAGCAGAATATCGAAAGAATAAAAAGCAATTCAGCGCAATGATTCTGTTAACCCTTTTAAATTACATGTTTTAGGTTTGAAAATAGGCATGGGCTTATAAACGACACTCTTGGGTATTAAAATATGAGCTTTATACACTTAATCGATAAATCCTTAAGAAAGGATAAAATAGACTAAAGTAAATACGTTTAATCGAAAGTTGAACAATATGTGATTAGGTTCCAGTATTTGAAAATTCAAAGTCTTGAAGGAAGTGCATTTTACGTTTGCTCTCACGACTCATTTTTTCATCAATACTACACGTGAAAATCCATAGGAGAGTTGTCAAAACTACAGTTTGCAATTAAGAAGTGACTTCGAAGGTCAGTTAGAACATGCATTACCTTTTACGCCTGGTCATCATATAACGTACAGCGTTATATACAAGTGTCTGATTTCACTGCTACCC
>NW_004797291.1:2246870-2254370 GCF_000002075.1 Aplysia californica | reverse complement strand
TTTTCGAGTTAATCACCATTGGATCTGAAATCCCCTTATTACACTTCCTTCTTTTCTTCTCCCTCTCCACTAACCCCTCCCCCCTGCCCTTTTCTCCAATAGTCAGTTGATTCCCCATAGCGAAAAATCCCAAGTTCAAGACACCACAGACATTCATTATACTTTTAGAACACAAGCAAATGTTAACTATTATTCTAGCTATATATTTATGCTCTATCAGGGTTTACACCCATTTGCTTCATGTAATGGAAAGAACCTAAACGAAAAGAAAAAGGATACAACAATGTCTTTTTCTTCCTTTTATTGATTGATTCATTGGATATTTCAGTTGGTGTCTTGGAAACTTTTTATTCAGGGGCAAAAATTAAGAAAAAGAAATAATGAAAAAAAGTGATTTAGGTATTCCAAGCAAAACCTTGGTACATAGCATTTTATATCATGAAGAATTGTCACAATGACAAGCAGTTTGGAAAAAGGTTACCTTTACGAAAGAAATATTTGCTATGATAAGGGGTGTCGTGGTTCGAATCTCGTACGTGGAGTTCTAGAAATGTGAATTGTTCGGAGATATAAAGGTCCCGAATCATAAGTGGCTTTGCAGGAATTTTCATGCAAACCAATACCATGTTTTCTTTCCCTATTTTTGCATAAATGATGCATGTAGAGAGGAAGTCTGGGTGTGACACTGGCAATATGATATTCTGTTTTCTGCCACCCGCCACGAAGATGAGAAAAGGCATATTTCCATTCTTTTCTCATGCCTGTCGGTTTTCTGGTCGAGAGGTAAAGGGAGAGAAGAACTAGCGAGCGAGTGACAGAGTGTTCGTGAATGCGCGCGCGCGCGCGTGTGTGTGTGTGTGAGTGTGTGTGTGTGTGTGTGTGTGTGTGTGTGTGTGTGTATGTGAGAGAGAGAGAGAGAGAGAGAGAGAGAGAGAGAGAGAGAGAGAGAGAGAGAGAGAGAGAGAGAGGGGTAGATGTTGATAGGAATGAAGGAGCAAACGACACCAGAGCAGCCGCCAACC
This sequence comes from Aplysia californica, assembly GCF_000002075.1. Classification (NCBI taxonomy): domain Eukaryota; kingdom Metazoa; phylum Mollusca; class Gastropoda; order Aplysiida; family Aplysiidae; genus Aplysia; species Aplysia californica. Next base: position 2,253,348 of record NW_004797291.1, on the reverse strand, counting down.
ACCCGCACAGAAAGAGAGAGAGAGAGAGAGAGAGAGAGAGAGAGAGAGAGAGAGAGAGAGAGAGAGAGAGAGAGAGAAAGAGAGACAGAGAGTCGGAGACAAATAATTAAATTTTATTTTAGACATTTGTTTTCTTTCTACAGTAAACTCCCATTTGTTTCTCAAACTTCCGCTATCTCAGTGGAAGTGATTTTCAACAGTCGTTTTCTCTCGTAAACAATATTGCTCTCGAACGAGCGCCCGTCTCCAGGTAAAACGGCTCTAAACACTCCCATTCCATTCGCATTGGTTTAGTCTGTCTCTGTTGCCCCCCGGGATTGCCCCTCGCTCGACTGGCCATTAACCACCTACCACCCTATCCGAATCCCCACATTGAGGGTCTCAAATCTTTCATCATAAGTAACTCAGTGAGCGCCAAAAGGCATGCTTCACCAGCTGGATCACTGTACCAAAAACGAACAGGGTTTTCATTGCAGCTTTCACTAAAAGGTGGTAAAAAACTTGTTGTTTATCGTAGGTTTTCTCGATCGTTTAGGGAACATACAGCTAAACCAAAACGTGTGCACATTACAATTTGCCAAGTGTTTATGATTTTTTTCACAAGTTTATTCTGGGTATCCGCATTCATTGGAAAGTAATGGTAATAATAAATAATATTTGCATTTATACAATGCATACCCATGCTCTTCAGCATGCTTAACGCGCTTTACAACTAATACCTGGATTATTAGAGTTTTGGCTTCATTGATGAAACGCTTTAATAACACTTCTCTCTTTCTACAGTTTAGAACAGCATTCTAACAAGATGTGGTAAGGTGAGGTGTGGCATTGGATTCACGGCCCTACGCACACTGCAAGATCTTTTTTAAAAGTACCAAGTCTATCCCCAATGAGATTTGGGAGGGGGGGGGGAGCTTTCCAAACAATGCAAGTTCAGGAACACCCCGTCGGACATTCGAACCATGGCCATATGCACTGTATTTCAGGAGGATACAATCTGAGCATGATTCTTTTGTGAGTTTTGGCTTCATTGATGAAAAGCTTTAATAACACATTCTGTGACTCCCCTTTCATTAGAAAAATCCCATATTCTGAACTGCGTAATTGACACGGCAGTCAGTGAACCACCAGTTTTCGTTTTAAAAGTTTTATTATCTAGATTTTATAGCAAGGAATACTTCACATGTCTTGTTTGTCTTTTCTTATATTTCAAAATAAGTCAGCTCCAATGCTCTTCTCCTTCTCCCACCCAAAACCATATCCCATAGACATGGACTACAAAAAGAACTGTGCAGATCAGGTTAGTGGAAGCAGAGGAGAAGATGTGCATTTTTAGAACAGCTGAAAAAAAAGTTATCAGTAGGTGCATTTATGATCTTTAAAGGCTAATCCGAGAGCCACCAGAAATGCACAGCTCGGAGGAAAGGAGAGATATACTCACACGTGGACAAGCCCGTGATATCTGCTTGATTAAAGCTTCATGTTTTCTAGTTTATCTTCATTCCTCTTGAGCTTAAGTTGCCTGGCGGGTTTTTTTTAGGCGTGTGTGTCTAAAAATATAAAGAACAGACACCATTTCAGCTGGTGGTGCACAGTCAATCCGGCCTCTGAACGTTAGTGGTCGTAATATAATATGTAACTGCTTGTCGATTGGTCCTCTCTCTTCTTTTAAATATGTTTTTTCTTTAAGTGTTTTGCGAGGGGGGGGGGGTAGGGAGAAAAATGTTATTAGCTTTGATTTCACACCAAATGTTTTGGTATATTATTTTCACGATCTTATGATGAATATCGTGTCTTGGGTCACACAGTTATTAATCATAACATAATTGGAGAATTAATGTCTCGCGTTGTGCTTTCTGTACGAGTTATTTGCACTAATGCTGCTTTTTTAGCACAACGCCTTTTAATCAACTTTACACAGTGATTTGTTTTCCACGGGAACCCAAGCAGTGTATCTTTCAGGAGGAAGGAGAAAGGCTTTGTTTCAACATTCACTTTTCTCAAAATCATAATCCAAATAAACTCAAGCCAATCATGTGTATAATACAGTGAATATAAAGCACGTACAACAGATCAGAGACTTCATTATCGCTGTACCCTTCATCCGACAGTATGAGTAGGGTAGGAGCATTACGATGAAATATAAATATTTGTAAATACAAGCCCTTTATCATACTGCTTCTCACCTTTTTTCACGTCTTCACACTCTCTTCCTTTCTTCTCCCTCTTTCTTTTTGTTTCTCACTTTTATTTTCTCCTATCTAGCTATTTATTGATTTTTTTATCCATCCATCCATCCATCCATCCAGCCATCCATCCATCTGTCTGTCTGTCTATCTATCTATCTATCTATCTTTTCTCTCTTTCCCTTTATTTTTAAGGTGGTTCTCCGTATCTCTCGCCATCTCTCTCTCGTTTGCTTTCCCTTGCTCTCTCTCTCTCTCTCTCTTTCTTTTTCTCTCTCTCTCTCTCTCTCTCTCTCCCTCTCGCTCTCGTTCTCTCTCTTACACACACAAACATACACGCACATACACACACAGACACACACACACACACACACACACACACATACACACACACATACACACACATACACACACACACACACGTACGCACGCACGCACGCATATACATACAGAGAAAGAGAATGAGAGAGAGAGAGAGAGAGAGAGAGAGAGAGAGAGAGAGAGAGAGAGAGAGAGAGAGAGAGAGAGAGAAGGAAAGAGGAGGGGTGAATACAAACAATAACATCAGTACAATCATACACCTTTAATACCCAAACTAACAATTGTCATGATTATAACAAGCAGCGTCATTTGGGCATTTCTAAAGAATCTATTCATTTTTCTTTGGCCTGATTATTATATCCCAAACTCTGTTTTCCCTTCTTTTCCACTATTTCGTACGACATTTTATTTTATGACAAACATCACTCAGTCTAATATAACAGTTAGGAGAAAGCAAATCTTTCCGCCCTCAGTTCTCCATCCATTTAAGACACACAGACATCAGTCAACACATTATAATTATGTAACACTTGAATATTCATAGAAATGAATGAATAACAGAAAACATAGCCATAGAATATTTATCATACAATTAAAGATTAAACTTTTAAAAAATCACGGTTCAACATTAAAAGAAAAAAGATTAATGAATATTATTTTCAACGTGAAAGCAAAACATAACACTTTAAGATGAGAGAAAATTCGCTATATTATTATGGGCATCATAGTTTCATTGCACATGATAGTAGTAAAACGAGTGGTTATATTCGGCTTCCTTTCTCTACTCCTTCCAGGTCGAAGTTCACGTGACCATTTCTCGACCAAAGAAGACTGACGCACTTTCCTGGCTGAGTGCACATGATGTGGTGATGACGTTAGACACTGTGTCAGCGACCTGAGAATTGAATTAAAACAGCAAAATGAAGAGTCACGACTTTTGAAGAATTGCTATGTTTCATTTATGAGGTGAAAAGGGGTTATTTCTTGACCTAGCATCATCATCATCCGGTGCCTTGCCGACTGGCGTGGGCGATCATGGACCTCCACTTCACTCTGTCTTGCGTTGCAGCAATGGTGTCTGTTGTTCTTGCTGCTCCTAGCCGTGTTGTCATCTTGTCCAGTATCTTTTCCCTCTGTCTGCCTCTGCCTCTCTTTCCATTAAACGTGCCTGTGGTTACAATATATGACCTAGCATACTTGAGATTAAAACGTTGCAGTGTATGTTCGAATAATTTATTTGTTTTAGACCATGAACTGACGGAGGAGATAAGGGTGGTTGAGTATGTCTGTGAGTGTATTTATGTATGGACGTGTGCACTCTCACACATACACAAACACACAAACACACACACACACACACACACACACACACACACACACACACACACACACACACATACACACATACACACACGCGCGCGCGCGCGCCTCACTGCTAAGGTTTACATAAATTTGTCTTCGTCAAAAATCCTGTAATGCGTTTTGAAAAGGTAAAAAGCTATCAAAATCGAATATAAGAAGGAACTATTTTTCTTGATTTGGTACACTCATTTAAACGACAACACCTACGACCCTTTCACCAACCGGACGATGAAAAGCCATTTAAGCTTTCCTAACAAAATACTTTTTCAGAAGCGCCACGCACAGACCGGAGTGCCTGGGAGGGCAGTGAGGGAGATATCAATACCGTAAGGGTCTTCCAGTGCTGAATCAAAGCAAAGATCGTACACAACAGGATGGTTCACTCAGCCAAAAAAAGTGTCTGCGGAAGTCAGTGCATTGCTTCAGATGGCAGTCTTTGTTTTGAAGCTCCCTGAAACAGCACCTGGACATTGTTGGCTGGTGCCTCTATGAATAAATTATCGATGGCCAAGGTTTTGAAGCTCTCTTTCGTTTCTCCAGAAAAAGAATAGGAATAGCACTACTTGTTAGTTTCACTTTTATTGTTTTTCACACAAGCAGGGTAACTGTTCGCAAAGTCCGTGCCACCGAATTTTTAGGACACTTGTTTAATAGGCTCCAAGAGAGGAGTGAACAATCTGGTTATGTACGATTTTTGGTCAAAGCAAGATAGACAAACATGATCAAAAGCAAACTGATGGCAAATACCCGTATGTGAAACACTGGGACACACAGTAGCACCTTCTATCTACGACTGAAGAGTTTTTTAGATTTTCGACAGAACTTTTCAAATAGGATAAAAGTGAAGAGAAAATAATAATAAGATAATAATAATAATAATAATGATAATAATAATAATAATAATAATAATAATAATAATAATAATAATAATAATAATAATAATAATAATAATAATAATAATAATAATAACATTTGTTATGCACCTATGTAGAGGGAATACAAGAATTAAATTACATCGAAAGGGAACTGAAAGGAAAGTGTTTAAAATGTAAACGGTTATTACATAATGCAGGTGGGCGTATCCTGGCTTATCCCTAGGGTGGGAGGGGGACTCACCCAGAAACAATGAGATTACAACCTTGTTCAAAAACCACCCAAACAGATCGATTACAACATAGCTTGCTCAGTTTTCCTCAACATTTTGGGACATAGATTTTATTAACTCTCCTTGCAAAAGTATTTCAAAATGATATATCATTCTTGCACTGCAAATGTTTTGGAAAACCCCAAAGTTTTAGACCATTAGTGTAGATTTTAGTGAGATTTTTGCACTCATTGAGGTACCTCGAAAATGTGTTCGCAAAAGATAATATCAATTTGAAAACAAAAATGGAAGAAAAGGTTCACGCCTACACTCAGGCAAATCAGTAATCGAGCTCAGTGTTCATTGTTATATAACTTGAAATAAAAGTCGTTTCAAGTCTTGGTATTGGTCACGGTATCTTGAAAAGCTGAGAACGTCTCTGAAACAGACTAACTGCCCTCATCAGGATAAACTATGCCACGATTTACATTGCCTTTTATGACGCTGGGAATCCACAAGTGTTGGTATGCTTAAGATGAAACGAAAGAATTCATTACTTGGAAATGCCGAATATTGAAAACTTGATCCTTCTTTTTTTATAGAATTCCCAAATGTCAGTGCGTCTAACGATACAATGCTGCCATTTAAAACGATGCAGAATGTTGTTCTCATTTCATGTCATGATCAAACTCCATTATGTTGTCCTAACCCGCCACGGACCCTTCTATTCCAATGAGACACGCAGGGAAAGAAAAACGATTTGAGCTGATATTTGGCAGCGTTCTTTGCGAAACTCTTTATTTTTACCCGTGAACCATTTGTCTCAAATGTCAAACCACGTGGAAAATGGAGAGGGATTAAAATGAAGAAAGATATCGGCCCACACTCGTGATTAGCGGGAAATGAAGAATTTTATCTGTGTTCTTGTCTCCAAATACTGTTGGGCCTAGAATCGGGTAGCACCGCAAATAGATGTTGACAGCGGTTAGGCTCATATTAAAATACACCCCCATCGATGCTAATCTTTCCAATCATTTTTCTTCACCTTATTCTTCTTTTCGCGATCCATCCCATTTCTTTCTTTCTGATTTGTTTTATATATTTATTCTTTTTTTTCAGGAGCAAACCGTCGGAAGTTAGTGTCCTTTCTTCTCAAAATATAGCTTTGCATTAATCGAAAAAAAAGTCTTGTCCTCTTCCCTAAATTACGGAAGTTATAAAAGGGAATAGAAACGGATGAGGAGTACACAGGAGGAACAAAAGGATGGATTGTTTTTGTCGGGCTTTTGTGGGGGTGGGGGTGGGGGGATGGGTGAAGGGGGGTGAGAGTAGAGGTGGTGGCAGGTTTAGGTGAGGAGAGTGGGATAGGGAATAAGATTGTTATTGCATCGAAAGCCATTTTGAACGCAGCTTATTTTTAAATTTTAGAGCAGGATCTCTATGGTATCTTTATCCAATAGACCCGAATAAAACGGGAGGAGAGACTCGTGATTCCTAATAATAATAATGATAATAATTATTATAT
>NW_004797291.1:2243584-2245737 GCF_000002075.1 Aplysia californica | reverse complement strand
GAGAGAGAAAGGGGGAGGGAGGGAACGTGTGAGGGGGAGGGGTGAGGGATATAGAACAAGTTTGAGAGAGTCTGAGAGAAAAAGAGGGAAAACAGAGGCATAGGCTGAGACAAAGACAGATGCACAGAGACACAGACAGAAACAGAGCGGAGAGAGAGAAGGCGTTTGAGTAAAAGAGAGAAATTGAGAGAGTGGAAGGGTGTGTGTGTATTGGGGGAGGGGGGGTTGCATTTATGTGTGCGTGCGTGTGTGTTGTTCGAGTAGAGTGAAGAGAATCTTACAACGAGGCAGCATGGAAAGGGACGTAATTTCCCCAATGTTGAGACACAAATAATGATAAGACCCTACATCCGAGCAGCCACCAACACTTGCTCCAAAGACAAGGATGTTCTGTCCTATGTTAACCTTGACAAGCAGGATCGAAGCAGTCCGTCTATTAACAATCTTTATGTAGAGTCGTGTCAGCACTGTTAAAAACGGCGCAAAAAATAAGCAACCACCAACACAGTGAAGAAAACGTGGCGTACCCACGGCCTAACACTCCAGTGGGAGACCTCAATACCTCTTTAGTCGCGCGAGCCACCCATCAACTCCCCTCTACCTTTCTTCCACCCTTCTCCGAACTCACCCGTCCAATTTATTTCAAAAACGGACGCTCATAATGCTTCAACTACCCTTCTCTACCATCTCAAACGCGGCCACCCATGTTCTCAGCTTCCTCTCCCTCGTTCCTCTTTTCCTTTGAACTCCCCCTCCCTCCCCTCCTACTCACTATAAATGCCTTTCTTCCGTCGCGGTTTTCTTTCACCGGATCCTTTCAACACCTTGCGCTCCTCCTTATCCACAGATCTCAGTATACGTCCGCCAGGTCGCTTCCAGGTAAGACTACTGTGATACTTCACCATTACGTCCACTGGCTGTTTGTTTACGCTGACCAGTCCAAGAGAGCTGGCATTGAGTGGTTTTGACTGGAAGGAGAAACTTGTATACAGAACCATCAGAATGGTCGACTTCTAGTCGTCCAACGATAGATAAGGAGAGAGCACATCTTTAGCTTAGCGGGATAGTGGACTTTCGCATGGGTGATTCAAGGTTCAGATCCTAACGGGGCGGTTCGTCAACTCGGATTATTTGGGGAGCGGGAGTTTTCATGGCTCTCTACTCACTTCCCCCAGTTTCATAAGGGTCATGGTTTTGGCCCGTTAAAACCCATTAGCTGGAGTTTGTGAGGGAAGACATGTTGGAACCTAAAAAGCCTCGTCCGTTTCCGCAAACGTCGTCATGCTTATATTACACATTTTAACTGAACTATTAATCCTTTTTATATTCTAAAATCGAAATTACAGCTATTTTCAGAGAAGAGACTTACACAGAGAGATAAACCGACCGTCAATAAAAAGATAAAGAGTTAGACTGATAATCCGACAGACAGAAATATAGACACACCATGAAAAAGGCAGACAGGTGGACTGATCAAGCAGACAGATACACTCACACGCATAAAGAGATACAGAGATACAGGATGCCATAAATACGTATTACTTTTTTCTTCAACCTGCGATCCTTTAATCAGTAAGCTTCTTATCTAGATCTTTTAATACCTATAATGATAACGACAGAAACACGTTTAAGGCGGAAAAATATTTGACCTTAAAAATCAAAGCATTACTCAATACTAAAACAAAACAATAAAGCATGATACAGTAACTAGTAGAGCATTATTCTCATAATATTTTTGCTACCTGTAATTCAGATTGTTAAGGTAAATAACTTGGATTTCAAACTCAAAGAAAATCAACGTGTTCTAACGGCACGTTTCGCTACATTTTTCTTTTTCGGAGGTAAAAAAAATATCAATGACAAAGAAAGATAAGAAGACTTCTCTTCAAAGCAGCACGTCTAACTATACTCAGCTTGTGCCGCGTTTGGTTCAAGGCCTCGGGGTTCTTAGGAAGACAGGGAAGATAAAAGAACTCATTTACTGACCCTTAGATCAAATACTTCGTGGAGAAGTAAGAAGAATTATTAGAGTCATCAGCCTTTTTTTTTTGTCTTTGCTGTTGTTCTTATTGTTAGTGATGATGATGATGATGATGATGATGATGATGATGATGATGATGATGATGATGATGATGATGATGATGATGATGATA
>NW_004797291.1:2235342-2241205 GCF_000002075.1 Aplysia californica | reverse complement strand
CCCGCCCGCCCCATCGGAGTTACCACCGTGTAGATAATTCCAGCATCCTACTGGTGCCAGTTTGGTTGTTTATACGTCGCCCTTACTGTGTGTGGTGTATAAAATCTTTCTGAAGCGTGGCGTTTCTTTACACAAAAGGGTTTACCAAGTGCGCTGGATACAGAAAATATTCAATTACCCAGCGCACAACCAAGGTTATGGTGGAATTTGATATGATAAAAACATTCAATTTCCCTACCCAGTCCCATGAATGATATCCTAATATACTCATCGTTCCTCGGCGAGATGGAGGTGTTTTTAGACTGCAGGAATGCGACCCTCATAAAGCCGAACCCTTCATGGACAGATGAAAAAACGTCTATCTGGCACCCCTGTGGCTTTACGGTAGTTAGAATAACCGAGAAGCCCTCGGAGTCAAGACCAATGACCGCTCCCTTCGTAGCTGCGGGAGGAGGAAATGATACCGGAGTGTCCATGTTATGAGCTGTCTTGCTGTTCGAGCCAGGAGGGCCCCCGCCGTCAAGAAAAGCAGAGATACGCGTCACAGAAAAGACAGCGACCAAAACAAAACATCATTTTTTTTTAAAGACACACGCCCACAGAGGAATAATATAGCAAATACGACATTCTTAAAAGAGGACTGTTACAGTAAAAAGTGGACGCATGAGAGGAAACTTCGAAGGGAAGAAAGGCCGAAGACGCCAACGCACTAGATGCATTTAATAGCCTGAACACCTGAGTATCTTAGAACACAATGAACAATAACTCATTCATAAGGGTTTCGAATGAAAGTGAGTAGAGCGATGGAGAACCATAATGCAAGTATCTGCTCCAGACAAGATACCTGGTGATGATGATAATGATGATGATGGTGATGATGTGGCACCGTTTGAAGGTGGGGGTTTTTCTAGACCCGATTGCTTTTCTGGCTTTTTTTTGGGGGGGGGGGAGGTTTATGTATTCACTGTTATGTCAAGTTTATCTCCGATAGAACACTGTATAGACAATCAAAAGGACGAAGTAAAAATGAGTGTCCTGTTTCAAGAAGGTACGAAGTAAAGAGTTGCAAGAGAAAAACGGAGAATGAGACAAGATGTAGATCCTATTATATACAGAAAGTTCCGCCTTCACATTTCTTTAAAGGTACCCTTTACATCTCCGCCCACTTCCCACCAAGAAAATCTTACGCCCTTGCCCCCCAAAAGACCCTACACTCACCATCACCCACGCAAAATAATTTTATTTTGCCTTTTTTCCTTGTGCCTTCCTTCTTTACTCGTACCCACGCTAATGCTCGATTCTGTAAATGAAAAGAACCTTTCGCCAAGGTCAACCTTTTCAGCATCCGCTAGTTCCCTTTTAATTTGTTTGTTTCAAGTCTACTCGCCCCTTGTGCCCCGAGCAAGAACGTAATGGAGTAATGTTGAGCGCCGTTTTGGATCCAGCACGCGAGATATGGATAAGAGCCACGCTCGCATGGTATTGAGTGGGTTAGACGCACCTTTCAGCTCGGAACATTTAACTAAGATGGAGGACTTTTAATTTCACTTTCAGTCCAGACAAATTAAGCAAAGTGGTTGGAGAGTCAGACCCCCCCCCACACACACACAAACAGCCCAAATAAGAATCCTCCCACTAGGATTCAAACCAGAATTGGCTGCATCTCAGTCCAATATGTTGCCTACTAAGTTAAGTGCCCTGTGTCACTTCCAAACGAATACTAATGTATGTTATCTTCTAACAAGCCCAGTTAGCACAATAAGGTTTTTTGTTTCTAGTAGAGGGTTTTACGGCGCCAGATAGATAGATAGATAGATAGATAGATAGATAGATAGATAGATAGATAGATAGACAAGTCGTACAGCCCCAACAGAGGCTATCCAAATGGGAGAGCAATCTTGTACAAAAACAATGTAATTCTCGATAGCAACAAATGATGTGCTACGTTGAAAATATTATTAGTATAATAGCAATAAACAAGTATATCATGACAAGCAATTGATTCACATTGGTAAGAATACCAAACGTCACCAAACGTCTGGTAAGGACTGGTTAAATAAAAGGGAATATTGCGAGTGGAAGAGAACTGGCCCCCGCGACCCATTGACCAACAAATATCGCAAAACGAAAATTTCGATTTTGGGGTTTGAAAGGGGTCAGAGTTTCGACAGTTGTTCCAGAAATAACCTTCACGTCAGACCGGTGTTTGGCAAATGACTAAGTGCTCATGATTTATAAGAATATGCATGAAATTGAAAATAATGAACACACACATGCGTGAGTAAATGACTCATCCTAAACAATAAATGAATTGAATATATAAATGAATAACTGAGAAGTATGACTTATGGAAGGGGATTCAAATATTTTAGAATAATACATATTATAAATAAATAAATAGAAATCACAATAAAATAATTATTAAATAAATAGATACATCAGATAGATAAATAAATAAACAGATAAATAAATAAATAAATAAATAAATAGGCTTGAGAAATATATAACACGGCTGGGTAAATAAATAAATCAATAAAACAACTCTATTTATAGTATATAAAACAGTTGGATAAAAAAATAAACAGATAAATAGATAAATAAATAAATAGCTGGGGCGTTTCTGCCACCCAAAAAATTGTCTAGCTATTAATGATGAAGCTTGAGAATCCCCAAGTCGGCACACAGCAAATCTCATCTGCTCTGTCACAGTTCTCGCGGTTCCCAATTGCTAACTGAAACATACACCGCCCAGGTGACTTCCTACCTACTCTGTGAGGAAGCCTTAACCTGGTTTATCACTCCGGAGAATGCCGTGATAACGGGCTGGGGGGTAGGCTACATTCCTCAAAAACACTTGTTCCTAATGACTCACCCGAGACCAGCTCAGTCCACCTATAAGGCGAACCTAGAATGACGTCGTAAGATAAAACTCTGGGCAAATTAGGGTATTTTCACGCTACTCCGAGGTAGATTTGTACAGAAAAAACTATACCCTATGTGGCTTCTTTTGTTGTTTAGAGTGAAAGGTCCATTCTGACACGAAAGATAGCGAGTCAGAAATAGATTCAGGAAGGTCATTGGTCTGCCAGTAGCTAAAAACGGAGGCATTTCTAGATGAACGACCTTTGTGATCTAAAATTAGACACGGCGTGCGCAGAAACGGACCATTCTAATGATTCCGATCGAAGGTGTATATTGACAGAGAAAATATTAGAGAAATTTGATCGCAGAAGTCTCCCGACATTAATCCACAATTTAAAAGCAAAGAGGGTAATTTTGTTTACTTGATAAGGTCTTTAAGAGGAGTTAATTTTTATGACAAAAGATACCACCTTATGTCGAGTTGTCAGAGTTTAATTTTTAGGTCTGAAAGGGTACGGCTTAAGTCCACTTGTTCGTCTACAGAGTGTAACCAAACTGTCAAAATAGGAGCACAGGTGTCTTAGCGTAGGATTTCTTTCAGAGCACACGGTAAGTTTTGTGTTTATAAACGTACCCCATCTATATGTCAGGCTGTTGTATAGATAGATAAGGGGAGTCACTTATGACGTCATTAGATTTGTGTGTGTGAGCGTATTTGTATGATAATCCATCCCTTATCCCTTGATGGTTTACAGTGAATGAAAGCTCAAGACATCAGCACTCTATCATAGTCGGCTGTCTGTCTGTCTCTAAGAAAGGCCAAAATAACTATCTCCGTTATTTGATCAAAATACGTCACGATCTTCCATCTCAGTCACTCAGAGATGTACAGTGCTACAACTTGTTACACGTTCATTACTGTTATTCACAAGTTCTTTCAGAACCATTACTGCAACTTGGTATATTGAGGTACAACTAATTCTTTGTCTGGTCTGAAGAACTGAAATTCTTTAAGGACTCCTTTTGACACAATTTAGATCAGTTCGGAGAAATGAAAACATCCCATGATAAACTAGTAAACATAATAGTATAATATGTTTGAATCGTTTCGACAACTTAATAGAAACCTAAGCTGTTTACCTAGTTACTGAAAAGTGCATCGTGTCTATCTAACTTTAACATCATCTCCCCTCCCTCTTGTTTGCGCTTATAAAAAGATCAGGCATCGAAAAAGAATATGTTGTTATTTCTAATGGGCCGCTAATCTCACTCTTGAGTAAAATGAACCTGGTCGCCTCACCTGATGCGTCACCATAGGCGTCCAGTGCACTGCCTGGGGTATCAGCTGAAGACGAGGGAGTTACTAAGTAAGCTAAGGATGTACTCCTGGTCGATCTCCTGACAGCGAGTGTTCGTGAAGCCAATGGGGCACCTGTGGATGGACACAGAGACACAATTATATCATTTTCTTTAGAAAAAGTTTTATGAAAAGTTCCAAGGTAAAAAAAAGAAATTTGCAAAGTGTGTTTGGGAAAAAAACTCCTCAAAACACATCTATACACACAGACACACACAGACACACACACACACACACACACACACACACACACACACACACACACACACATGCGCACATACACACACACATACATACACATTCTGGGTAACTATAGCACCGGAAACTGCAACATACGAGAACACATGGCAACAGATAGAATGAAAATGAGGGGGAACAAAAGATGTCGATTGATGATGATGATGTTGATGATGATGATAATGATGATGATGGAAGCGGTGGTGGTAGTTGTAATGGTAAGGAGATAAGAGAGGTTCGGAAAGTACCAGGAGGAAATGGGGGGAAAGCGAAATGAAGGGAAAGGACAGGAGGAACAAAATGTGGAAGTCATTGGGGAAGATTTAGTAGTAAGGGGACAGGAAAAGGAATAGAATAAGTATAAAGAAAAGAAAACAGGGGGAATAAGGGGAGAAGATGGAAGGGGAGGGAAATGAGAAAGATGAGAACAGGAGGAGGAGATAAAAGAAGAGGTGGTTAAGGTAACTATGAGGAAAGAGAAGAACCAGATCACATCATTTGAGCTAAGGGTTGAGGGAGTGTGGTTAAATCTAGGAGAACGTGGCGAAATCAAGGAAGTAAAGTTTGGACTTACTCATGAAACCATTTTAATGGGCTTTTGGAAATAAAAATGCTTATGAATGAAATGTTTGTCAATGAATGTCAAAAAGTTGGAATGCTGGGAACAGAAAGGAAAACCCTAACATCCTTATCATGACAGGTATGTGCGTAAACAAACTTCTCATGTTGCAAAATTTACATCAAAAAGGGAGCGAACCAAAACTGTTCGGACAGACCCAACCAACAACACAAAAATCTGGAGTAAACACTAGGAATCGAGCTTTGGACCATTTCTTAAAACTGTTCTCTTTAGATGCGACATGGCTTATGTTCTGTTTTGTTTTGTTTGTTTTGTTTGTTTTGTTTGTTTTGTTTGTTTCGTTTTGCTTTGGTTTGTTTTCGGTTTTTTGTTTCTGGAGAAACCTCTGCTTGTCTACATCCGGGCTTTGGACGGAAAGCACAGGAAGCTGCACTGAAGATCTATGAAGTAACTCCTGCAACAACGCTGTGTATCTCTGTGCCATGCGGGTCTGATTATAAGGATTTCAAAAGATTCCGCCGGATATACACGTCTGTGTTTATCGAGGAAACTCTCATGTGTGTCTACATACTAGCTGCTCCCAGTATCAGAACGATGTATGCAAGTGACTGGGTTAAGTAAGGAACATCCAGGCTTTGGTGGAGATTATTTTGCTGCTGTGGTTTTGAAGGGGAATTGAACGAGAGAGAGAGAGAGAGCGAGAGAGAGAGAGAGAGAGAAAGAGAGAGAGAAAGAGAGAGAGAGACAGGCAGACAGACAGACAGACAGACAGACAGACAGACAGACAGACAGACAGACAGACAGACAGATAGACAGACAGACAGACA
>NW_004797291.1:2233729-2235211 GCF_000002075.1 Aplysia californica | reverse complement strand
TAGACAGACAGACAGACAGACAGACAGACAGACAGAGAAAGTGTTAGGAGAGAGAAATAAGGTTGATAAAATCACCGATTTAAAAAACATGGAGAGATATGGAGATATTGAAGGAGAGAAAGAAAGAGAGTGTGTGGGTGGGAGAGAGAGGGAGAGAGAGAGAGAGAGAGAGAGAGAGGGAGGGTGTGGTATCGGGGAAAATGGACAATGTAAATTCTATGGAGCTTGTTATTTGAAACGTACCAAGAGCCAACAATTTGTCGAAATGATCAATGTTCCTAAGAATATCATGGAGCCCAAAAAATGGCGCAAAAAGAAGAATACAAGAATCCCACTGGTGGTGGTAGGGGTATATAACGAAAATTTCCTTCTTCGAGAACATATGTGGTACTGATTTTTTTTAAAGAAACCATCTCGCACAAAAATGCATATTTCATAAAATACCGGATGTTGGCATTTCCGTTTTACATTGCAACTTGACAACAGAAATAAACATTTTCAAATCCCCACAGCAAATTCCTCTATTTTTAGACTTCTATTATTAGTAATACGTAATTTTATTTTCATAGGATCACAGATCCAGTTGATGTCTAAGGAGCAATCATAGTTAAAAGTTTAAATAAAACTTAGAATAAGGATAAAGGAAATTTTCAAAAGCTCTTTTAAACGGCCTGATCAGATTTTAAAAGCTTCATCTGCCAACTGCCACCCCACCCATGACACATACCGTGTTGCATCATTCAAATAACTCCTTTTACAGCTGGATGAAGTGAAGAAAAAAGGGTCAATCACATAATTTCCTGTGGATACAACCTGCTACCTCACAGAGCAAGGATTCGACCTGATGACTTTTTTAAATTCGAATCCGACTCCTTATTGCTAGTGGACTTGGATACTCTTGACCTAACAAAATGGATTCTTTGTCGAATTACAACTGTACATAGAGGCTATTGCTAATGGACCACAGGCAAAAAAGCGTTCGTGAAGGTATAATGAAGAGTGACAGGGTAAAATAGGCTTTTTAACTCTCCCCAGATGTCCATACAGGAAGCAAAAGGGTTGCAGGACGCCCCCTCACCACCTTGTGTCTACTGGCTACGTTGTGTGGGTTATCAAAACATATTATGCGTCAAATGTTTCCACTGTGCACACCGGAAGCGCAATGGGCGGTGGTTTGTGTTTATTACGTTAGTTTTCCGTTCTCTTATTAAGAAGTCTATGATAGGAAGCTCGATTACTCACTTGTGAGATGGCTGGCTGCCTCATGAACATTTACAGACTTGAAGCATTTACTTGTCGGTAACGGTTAGTAAGTATTTAGTTCTAAAATTGTTTATCTGTTAATGTGAGGTAAAAGAGGGGGCGATGGTGTCGGAGGAGAGAATGAATTTTGTAATAGAAAACAGACGAGAGATTGAAAAAGAAAGAAAGAGAGAAACAAACTGCAGTGAGAATAGACGTGGTGTGTGATTGGGGTGGGGG
>NW_004797291.1:2230600-2232273 GCF_000002075.1 Aplysia californica | reverse complement strand
AGGACTCAGGGGATATCTAAGAAAGGGCAGGAAAAATAGTTCAGGGACTCGAACCTCGAGCTTCCGAGTTTAGTTGATCTAGCATCCGAAAAGAAAGTTTACCGCCAACACCTGGCTGTGAGTGTGATTGGAGATAGTCGTCTGTTGTTCCTTCTTTATCACCTTAATTTCTAGGTTCGTGTTTCTTGCATTTTTTTTTTTCAGCAAGAAATATATCGCGTCGAAGAAACAGCTGGGTTTTTAGTAAATAAATATTATGTTTTTAATTATTATTATTACTGGCGTGTTGATTAAAAGAAAATACTTGTAGTCAGTTCTAGTTCTATGACCAACAGTAGATTGGGGTGTATTTTTGGACACCAATTAAGAGTGTGTCGTATTAAAGTAGGCTACAGTAGTTAACTTTTGAAACGCCTGCCACCACCCTCAAACACTTTAAAAACATTCTTATAACGTTTTCAAACTCTTTCGAGCAAACGCTTCCTTTGTTTCACTGCTTAATTTTGTGACCTGGTTGCTTACGGTGAGACATTTTGTGGATTTTCGATGATTTAAGTCTTTGAATCGTTACGCTCGAAACTCATTCTTGTATCGATACATGGTTGATGAAACGTCCATGAAGAGTGAAATTGGCAACCCTTCAATACAGGCCAGTTGACGTATACATATACCTGTCGCTTTAATTAACTGGTTTGAAAGACGTGGAAGAACGATTACCAGGAAAGCTGTTTTCAAACTCTTAAATGGCATTTCTGTACCTGGTCCTCGTTTGTTTGATCATAATATTTGAGTAGTGAGTTTTTAACATAGCTGAGCGTGCAGCTTTAAACTTTCAAATGAGCCACTGCTGCTTAAAGCGTGGAATAAAAGAGAAATTGATAAACACGGACTTTGAGAAAAATTAACACGCCAGAACTAACCTTTGAACTGAAAAGACCTTCGCGAAACCCTAGTCATAATAGGCGAAGGGGAAACCCTCGAGAAGCATTAAGCATTCAGACAGCACATTAGATTTCTCCCGTGGGCGTAAGGCTTGTAGACGCTAGGTCTCAATAGAAACAGACTCGGAACTAATTTTAGCGCAGCTTTGCCGCCAAATCCTGAGCAAAGCACTTTTTGACGTCCCGACAACGTCAAGCTTCAATTAAAAAGGCATTCGTTCTTCTTGCAGCACTGTCTCCTTTGCAGTGTTTGAACATCAAGAAAGAATGGTTTGAACTGTTCCAAGTCACCCCACTCGAGTGCACCTTTGCTACAAAGACACCCTATCCCCCATCGTTATGCCTTCCCCGAGAAAACCACCCGACAGCTTCCTTCAAATTAACACTTCATTTGGCCGTTTTTCTCAGGAGCCTAAACAAATTTCAGCAGGGTGAGGAAAAGTGCTGTTTTTTATTTTATTTTTTTACTCCTCTAAGGATGAAAAGCTCTCGGATAGAGAGGCGGCTGGCGGGGAGAATGTTGAGACCGCTTTGAACAGGGAAGTGTTAAGTAACTCACAGCTTGGTCGTAACGGCGCATCTTGACGCTGCTTGTCGGCGGAACGTTTGCAAGAGATGTAATGAAGCGTGCTCGACTGTTTCAAAACCTCCACTTCCTGTTTCTTTGCTTCTCCTGGCTGATGTTGCTCGGTGTGTGTGTGTGTGTGCGTGTGTGTGTGTGTGTGTGTGCGT
>NW_004797291.1:2227171-2230500 GCF_000002075.1 Aplysia californica | reverse complement strand
ACCCCAAAAAAAATCTAGCCTTAGTACACTCAGGTACGCACACGTTCATTCTATAACAACGAGTGAAAAGAAGCGCCACTACTCAATGAGCGAACATTTTAATACCGTCCCACAGGCATAGCTTGTATCCTATTCTGTTTCATCAGTTGATTAAAGACACATTGATAAAACATCGCTATTGTTATCTATCTCTTTTTGTCTCCCTTTCTGTCTCTTTTTCTGTCTGTCTGTCTGTCTCTCTCCCTCTCATTCTTTCTCTCTCTCTTTCTCTCTCTCTCTCTCTCTCTCTCTCTCTCTCTCTCTCTCTCTTTCTCAATCTCTCTGTCAACCGTGTTTTGCGCTACTTATCAGAAAATATTACTAATAATAGCTACTGATACAAAAAACCATAAAAGGAACGCGTGTAAGCACAGCATTCCTCTTTGCGCTAAAGACTAAGCAGGTCCTGTTACACTCAAGTGATACGGTCCCATTTTGAACCAAACTTATATAGTTCATAATGCGACTGTCCAGGTTGCAAGTTGCAGTACCAAAGCCTGGTTTTGCGAATATAGACTATTGACTTTCCACTTCAGGTCTAAAACTGCTATCTCTCTCCGGCTTGCTCCGTGTACTGTGGCCTACTTTATTCTCCAATAAAAGAAGATCTAGCCTGAACTGTGTCAACAGAGATAGTGTGCCAGCCAGCTTGAAACAGCGAGACTTGTTTTCCTTTAACCAGTGTTAGCGGGAGATGGATATTATATTACTGGTTGCTTACGGTGAGTAGCGAGTCAAAGGTTGTCTGTACGTGGCAATTATTATTATTATATCATTATTATTCACTTTTCTGTTTGAGAAACATATAGATCTAGGCCCTACTTGAAAATAAAAACGTTTTGCAATGATGCACGCAATGAAATCTTAGCGTGTTCGGCTCTTAAGGACTTCCGTAACGAGCGACCACCCCATCAAACACAACAAAGAAGAGGCCTAGACCTAACCCTACCCCTAACCCTACTCCTACTCCTACCCCTAACCTTAACCCTACCCTTACCCCTACCCTTACCCCTACCCCAAGCCCTCAATTCTGCTCTGTCTCATAGTGGTCGCTCGTTACGGAAGTCTTCCCCTTAATAATATTATTATGAATATTATATCTATTTTTAGAATGACGTACTTTTGTTTAAGCTAACATTAGTAACAGAGAGACAGGGAGAGAGAGAGAGAAAGAGTATGAGCAAAGATTGTTTTAACACAACGTGTATTCGAGACTCTAAACTCTCTCTCTCTCTCTCTCTCTCTCTCTCTCTCTCTCTCTCTCTCTCTCTCTCTCTCTCCCTACCTCCTCCCTCTCTTTCTTTCTTTCACACACACACACACACACACTATATATATAGATATATATATATATATATATATATTATATTATATTATATTACATGTATATATGTATATATGTAGCCCTATATATATATATATATATATATCCTAAATCGAAGTGGCTATTTGGACTCGAGTCTGAATACCCCCCCCCCCCCCCTTGTGGCTATTCCGACTCAAACTCAAATGCTGTAGAGGGATTGTTGCTTGTCTAATACGATCAGTAATATCAGAATGTATTGTTTTGTCCTTAGTTTATTTGAACATCATGTAAAGTATACTTTTGGAAAAGCTTTTCCTTTAGACCACTATTACTTTGAATGACTTACTTTTGTTCCCCGTGGAACGGTTTTAACCTACCTTCCCTTAATTTCTAGATCTAAATGGACCTCCGACTGATCAATGATTTCGTCTTTCTCGTCAAATAAAGCGGGTTTAGACTACCTATTGATAGTTATACGTGTATGCCTTTGTTGTTCTGAAGCTTTGAGCTCAGATTTCCGTTTCCCTGTTTTCCTTTGTTCTGTAGTTGGCCTATTTCAGATTTTGCAACTGTTGTTCCCTTTTGACGTCACTAAGTAATCCTTTTCTTAATTGGTGTCGAAAATTTTGGCCAGATCGTAGGAACTAGTGGTGGGCCAAGAATCGATTCCAGAACCGATTCCTGCGATTATTGCTTCTGAGAAAAAGAACCGACCCTTTTTTCGTAAACTAACGATTCTCAATTACTCTATTTTTATCTTATTATTTCTTCAAAGAATGTATTTTTGAAAAAAAAAATGTTGGTGCTTTGCTATGTTCTGAAATCGAGGTTATCCTAAATCTTGAAAAATTGAGAAAGAGTAGTCGGGATGCAAATTCATTGTCCAAGATTACATCGATCTAGATCTAGTATCAAAGATCGTTTATAAGTAGATGGGCCACTCAGCCAAAAAAGTGTCCGCAGGAAGTATGCTCTTTGCTTCAGATGGCACTGCAGTCCGTTTTGAAGCTCTCTTTCGTTTTTCCAGAAGAAGAATAGGAATAGCACCTCCTTGCGTTCATCAGCAGTTCGGGTACGTTCTGTGCGTAGTTTTAGATTTTAGAAATTATTTTAATGACCTCTCGCCTTTCATTCTAAAGTCAAATTAAACGAAGAAAACCATCACCCTTTCCTCTGGAAGTGGTTTTTTTGTCAGCGTAACCATTTTAAAAAAGCGTTCTTCCGAAATTATCCCAAAACATGCTAGTTTCACTTTGATTTTATAATAATCAAGTAGGGTAACTCTGTTCGCAAAGTCTACACTTTTGTCAAAAGGGCGCCTCCGGATTTTTCGGACACTTTTTTAATTGGCTCAAAGAGAGAAGTGGCCCATCTTGTTATGTACTATCATTGCTAGTATCAAAGAGTCCACATAACAAGAGGGGCCACTTCTCTCTTTGAGCCAATTAAAAAAGTGTCCTCAAAATTCGGTGGCGTGACCAAGTGAACATGACGCAAAATAAAAACAGCTGTTCGACGTGAGAAGAGTCTGGTGTTGCATCAACGATAGTGGAGTAATATTTCGTTCCGCTCTTTCCTTCAAAATCACGCGTGTCACTTTTGATGCACAGCATTGGATGACTTCATTTTGACTTTCTGGTGGTAGATAGTGAACTTGTACTCTTGTACGCGCCTTTTTTCTTTTTGTGATTTTCAACTTTTGCAAGATGCTCTGCAAGGAGAGGATCGTAATGGCCAATCAATTCCAGAAGTCCAAGAAAGCACTAGAATCTACCAAAGTTATGTGAAGTTGTCAGATATACAGCGGGGGCTCTCGTGGCCTAGAGGTTAAGGTGTTGGCCTCACATTCAAAGGTCCTGGGTTCAAATCCGGGTAGAGACCGACAAATTTTCTTCTCTAAAAGTGTCTCCTTTCACCTCTTTTCCTGCTCTCTAGCAAAGTTCTGTTGTCTGCTTTCATTTCCACTTTCTGCCCCCACCCCCTC
>NW_004797291.1:2225561-2227071 GCF_000002075.1 Aplysia californica | reverse complement strand
TGTGTGTGTGTGTGTGTGTGTGTGTGTGTGAGTGAGTGAGTGAGTGTGTGAGTGGGGCGTGGAGGGGGGATGGAAAGGGAGGAGGTAGAAAGCCTTAGAAACTCCCCAAAGAAACCCCACGTTTAAAAGCACCCCGCTGGAAATTCGAACCAGGGTCGTCAATGCCGAAGACCAGCGTGGTACCCGCTGAGCTAATTGTGCGCCCAACGTCTTACAAGACAAAAGCAAACAGAATGCTGGAGGGTCAAGAAAGAGAATAGATCTCAAGAGGCAAGAGGCGGCACGTGGGCGTGCCAATAGTACAGTTGGTATACTTTGCGGATGAACGTTGTTCGAACCCTAAAGTGGGAGTTCTTGAACTTCAGGGAGGGGGGTGGGGTCAACTTTACAGGGCTTTCCACTCTCTTCGCTTGGTCCAATCGGAAATAGACATTGATTATTAAGCCCTGCCTAAAATGTTACCTTAAAATGTTGGCGGTCTTAAACCTATACCATTCGATGATACACAAAAGTAACCACAACACATAAATATGTATCTACGCATACTAATTGTTCTTGTGAGCACGTACTTTATCAGAAGTGTTGCCTCCCATCCTCGGACACAATTGATCTATTTAATTATTCTAAGCTGCGCAGGGGGAGAAAATAATTATGCAGAGAATGCATGGAGCAGTGCTTGTCAATGTGGTCATTTTGATGGGCGGTGGGGGATCATAGGTGTTATTTTATGCCTCGCTTGGAAATACATGTAGGCGGGCAGTGCGGAAATTTCGGCCTCTCAAATTTGGCAAAAGTGGGCGCCGGCTATACAAAAAAAGAATGGCAAGCAGTAGTGTAGAGGGACAGAATGATATTGTCCAGCGTTGTGTGCTTGCGAAGATGAGGTTATTTTGATTTGGCTCTTACGTTCGTTGTTCTATTTGTGTCTGCTTTTAGCTCTTCTATTTCCTATTCTTTTTTTAGTTTTCGTGCGTCTGTCTAGGCCGGGCGGGTGCTTAATCCACGAGAAATATTCGGGTGCTTTTCTAAGTTTTGTGAATTTCTTTGAACTTAAAAGAACAACAACAAAAACAACAAAGAGGAATGTTGCTATTGTGAAATGTAACATTATGTTTCTACAGTTGAACGGAAAAAATAATTCTGGACATATGTAACATTCAAACAATTAATCAAATTTTAATGTCGTTAAAATACTGGTATAAACATCTTCCCATCTCGTTTACTACTCCAAAGTACTTAATTACGGACTAATTTATCTAACCTTTTTTTAAAATACTCCTTTCACTTACTTAAAGGTTCAGGTTTTGTTTCTCAGTAATGTGAGAAAACAGCTAAAACGCAGGACAAAGAAATTGTAGTGATTCTTGTGTAAAGAAACCCACATTCATCAAGAATCCCGACCCGAGCACAGTGTTCATGCTATTGTGTTAATGGCAACCTTGAAGTGTTAAAATCATCTGATGTATTCCATTATATTATATTATGTTATGTTATGTTATATTATATTATA
>NW_004797291.1:2217807-2220307 GCF_000002075.1 Aplysia californica | reverse complement strand
CAGACAGACAGACAGAGACAGACAGACAGACAGAGACGACAGAAATAGAAATAGGCACAGAGTGAGAGTACAGAGAGAGGGGAGAGAGAGAGAGGGGGGGAAAGAGAGAGAGAGACTCAAATAGGGACAGAGAGAGAGAGAGAGAGAGAGAGAGAGAGAGAGAGAGAGAGAGAGAGAGAGAGAGAAAGAAAGAGAGAGGGGAGGGAGAAAAAGGAAAGGAGGGAGAAAGGAAGGATATAAAGGAGGAGGACGAGAACGAGAAAGAAGTACAGAGGGATAGAGAGGGAGAAAAGAAGACAAAGAAGAGAGACAGATAGAGGGGGGGGAGGGGCTAAAGAGAAGGGAGCGGGTAGAAATCAATTTCGGTCAATTGAGTAAGCAGTACAACCTACAGTTCTGACTTCTGACGACGTCAGACTTTAATACAGCCGAACACAATGATAAACAGAGGGAACGACAGAGCCATTGAACTGCACATCTGTTACACGTTCCTCCTTCCCTCCGTCTGCTATGTTATCTATTTTGTCCATCGTATTGAAGATTATATTGTCAAGGTGAGAAAAAACTGGATTAAAATTAAAAATATGTTGAATGATGATAAAACAGTTGCCGCTTTGGCAGGCAGTGCAAAGACTATTAAGGAGACTGATAACGATCACATGATAATTGCTGATGCCAAAATTGCATTTCAAGAAAAGTTTATAATGTTGGCATCTATTTTGATTCCAATTTGTCAATGTCGGCTGAGGCAAAACATGTGATTAGCTGCATATATTTAGAAATAAGAAATGTTTGTTAAATACGTCATCTAATCAATACTAAGTATTTTGCTTAATTAGTACGTAGTCTCTTAAAAACGTGATTATTGCAATTCTTTGTTATTACGAATATCTCTAGACAACGTGGGAAGACTTCGA
This sequence comes from Aplysia californica, assembly GCF_000002075.1. NCBI lineage: Eukaryota > Metazoa > Mollusca > Gastropoda > Aplysiida > Aplysiidae > Aplysia > Aplysia californica. The sequence continues at coordinate 2,219,390 of NW_004797291.1, read as the reverse complement.
ACTGTTTAAAACAATGCTGCATGTTTAGTTATACAGCAAGAAAAGGGAGACTCTGTTATACCTTTTTACGGACACTGCACTTGCTTCCTATTGAGAAAAGAATTTGTACAAGTTGGCCACTTTATGTCACAAATGTTTGAATGATAATGAACCATCATGTTTATCAAATGTGTTGGATCTGTACAATCCAACATACAGTTCAATGCCATTAAAAACAGAAGGAAATTACTTTTACTATCTATGAAATTTAAAACAGTGGGTGAAAGGGTATTTTCAATATCATGGCTCCAAGATCTAGACAGTTTTGCCCAGTGATTTAAGAGAAATTGTTTTATTCATTTTAATGTCAGCTTAAGTCTTTTCTTCTAAGATTTTTGTTGTGTATAATACAGACACACACATATATATATATATATATATATATATATATAGAGAGAGAGAGAGAGAGAGAGAGAGAGAGAGAGAGAGAGAGAGAGAGAGAGAGAGAGACATATATCTAGAGACATATATATAGACATATATATAATAGAGAGAGAGAGAGAGAAAGAGATAGAGACAGACAGACAGGCTGACCGACAGAGAGAAACAGAGAGAGAGAGATTGAGAGAGAGTGGAAGACAGAAATAAAGATTAATTATTTGTTTAGTCAGAACACAATGTACTGTTTATCTTTTGCTGTTGTGTTTGAAAAGCAATCAGAGCTTGTGTTCTTTAATCTGGTTTGAGCGCTACATAAAAGTTACATATTAGTATTATTATCTGTGTATTTATCTGTCCATTAACGTTGCGTTTATCCATCCGTCCATCTTGAAAGCGGAAAGAGGTGAAACTATCATCTTTATATAGATACCATATTCAGCGCGTATAACTCAAGCTATGTTAACCCTTTCATTGTCAGGCCTGCTCTATAACTACCAATGAGCCAAGGACTGCCTCGAGACATGTTTTTAGAAAAAGCTTTCTTTTCTAATCTTCAGGTTATTTTCACGAAAAATTGAAACTGCAGTCATTCAAACGACCTTCAAATTTTTATCTCTCAGTCTACCTCACGTTTTATCAAGCTCACCACAACAAAACGCCTTTTCATCTTGTTGTAAGTTCCATATAGAAACCTTTCTACGAGTTCCTTATCATGTTTACTTAGCAAGCTGAAGTTGGCCTATTTCCCCCCATACTATCAAACTCGTGGTCTTCTGTGCTGTCCTTTGTCTTCCATCTAGCAAGGGAGCATTCCCCTCATCCCAACTTTGCTCAGCGCTTTTCACCTAACAAATCACGACAGCGTCGGTATGTTCTGAAACTGTTCACACGCTCAACCACCCATCCCTGGCAATCGTTGACAGGCAAGAGTCTTTGCGCTGTGCTCACATGCATATTTCACTATATTTCTACAACTGTTATAGCATTTATTGCTTCCTGAGTGTGCGCGTTAACGATTGCTTTGCTTTTTGTTGTTTGGTTTTGTCTCGCTGTAAGGAATGGGGATAGATGGGAGAAGGGTCGTTTTTCGAAAATCTTGGCAACTACAAGGGTGGGATAGAAAAGCGCACCTCTTTTTCAGTTTCTTTCTTTTTTTTTTTTTT
>NW_004797291.1:2214705-2215852 GCF_000002075.1 Aplysia californica | reverse complement strand
GATAGATAGATAGATAGATAGATAGATAGATAGATAGATAGATAGATAGATAGATGAGAAGACAAAAATACTGACAGTCATTTTTGAAAGCTCTCCTTGGTTTACTTGTGGGTTCTTCTTTTACAGTGCGTGGGTTATTTGTGGGAGAGAAATCAAGAAACGACAAGGAAATACGACGAGGTGCTAAATGAAATATGAAATGGTAGATCAGTTAAGCATAATGATGGAGATCAGAGTTACTAAGTAAGCCAACCCTTTTTCCCACCCCAATGCCCCAACACACATAGTCATCGAACCTGACTAAGCCACCCACACCCATCCCCCAAACTACACAAATATACACACACACGCGCGCAAATAGGACGGTCTAATGTACCCATTGTGTTGACTTATTGATAGTATTTCTGCATATTTATATACCTTTTTATGAGTCACTAAAGGTCAGTAGACTAATCAGTTTTTCATGGTTCAATCCACCGAACTAAAGAGGTTGAGAGAGGAAATAAAAGTAAAAGGGAGTTTGAGAGCGTGAAGGGCAATGGTGTATTTTGCAAAAACAATGGTCGTCTCAACGAGAACAGCTCACTGTCAGTTATGATATGCGACCGACTGTGCTGTCCGTTTTAGAGAGGAAGTGATGTTTCCAAAACTTCTCGAAAATATGTGAAATAGTATAGGTTTTACGGCCTTGTCAACACATATAGGTCATTTAAAAGTCGGGACCTCCGATGGTAACGTCCATCTCCAAAAGAATAGAGCCAAATCGGAAATTCGTGTACAGCACCTTTCCCAAGGACACAACATCGGGACAAGTTGCGGCTCAAATCCCAGAACACACAGTCTCACGATTACCCGGTAGTCCAACCACTTAGCGATCAACGCCACTCCAAACTTCTGATACCATTTTTTCTAATAGTGCAATTCATTTTTATGCATATTAACCTGATATCTATGAGCTGCAGGAATTCACAATACTCATGTCTCGAGCTTGACAGCATAGGGGTTAATCATTATTGTTGACACTGAGTTCATAGTTATATTTGTATGAGTGTCTGTGTGTATGGGTGTGTGTGTGGGGAGGGGGGGAGTTTGTGTATGTATGTATGTATGTATGTATGTATGTATGTATGTATGTATGTATGTATGT
>NW_004797291.1:2211938-2214452 GCF_000002075.1 Aplysia californica | reverse complement strand
ATGTATGTATGTATGTATGCATGTATTTATGTATGTGTGTGTGTGTGCGCGCGTGTGTGTGTGTGCGCGTGTGTGTGCGCGCGTGTGTGTGTGTGTGTGTGTGTGTGTGTGTGTGTGTGTGTGTGCGTGTGTGGTCTCTAGTTTAATCAGCTGCGGGTACAGGAGAGTGTGCAGCGTGTCTTAATGTCTTACTCCTTCACAGACATGACTTTGTAAATGTAGAAAGCAGGCTCCTCCGACCCTTTCTGCAAGGGCCCACCCGTGCTGAGAGGTTTGTTTGTTTGTTTAGGTAAAGAGAATCACATCGACAAAATGATGGTCAGTTAGTGCAGAGAAAGAGTAAGACAGACAGAGAGAAACAGATTGATAGTAAGGAAGTAGGACCTATCAGTGACGCTCTCCAACCGAATCGCGTGGTGAGTGGGCTGCAACATCCTCTCACCTAACTGGCGTAGATTCTCGATCAAGTACTAGACTCCACTCAACAATCGCACTCATGTCATTGTTAGTAGGTGGTTGGTGGGTGATCTGGTGTGGTTTGTTCCTTCTCTCCTATCAAACATAATTTATCGTCCTTATAATTCCCCCTTCTTTTTATGTGTTTGTAACTCTTGTAATATCTCTAATTCCGGCACCTAATGACTGAATCGTGTTGCAAGTGCCAAAATCCTCTCACAAAAACAACCTGTACACAAACTCTGAAAAGAGTTTTACCATTCCACCATAGCCACCGAGGAATCTGGTGGGCACAGACCAGTTACTATGCAAGACGTTAGGTAGTTCACGTGCCCAAGCAAAGTCCCTGTTACACACATCGACTGTGACAGCCCTAGACACCTATCTGGACCAACAATCTGTTGGGATTATTTTAATGTACGTGTTTTTACGCCCCCATCGACACAGTTTAGATCAATTAGGAAGCGGGCTTCAACCCTGTTTGTCAGGACTAGCCCGGGCTGTGAGATATGCAATTATCTGCAGAGAGACAGAGATACTCGACTGAAATGCTCCCCACACGGGAACTGAACCGGCGTTCTTCTGGCTACGACTATGAAGCGCCTAACACCTACACAACATCAACGATCTGAGAACCTTACGCAAACAGGTGGCTTAAATGACTGCTGCTGCTGCGAGTGGCCAATACATTTCTTCTCATAATCTAGACCGCCAAAAGGTAGATGGGAAAAACACATCCCTGTTGTGCTTAATTTCGTCCTATTGTTGAAATAACTGAGACACAACAATACTGGGATATGAATCTCCCGGCAGAAAGCTGAAAAATCTTGTTTAGCATCATTTTCCAGGTTGGTTTTTTGCGTAAAGTGTTCGCACGTATGCGAATTTATTGTGTGCTTTGCGTGCGATTTCACACGGAAAGCTTGTGAAAACTGGTGTGTTGTATTTGGCAGCCATTTAACTCTTTATGGACGAAGAGTGCACATAAAATGTCCTATCAGCTGAGAAGGCCAGAGGTGAAATAGCGTCTCTTTCAACGCCATTACATTTAAGAGGCAAAGCCAAAGGTAATAACATTTTGAACCATAAAAAAAATTGACTGGAAACGCACATTTGAGTACGTTTTTATATAGAATACACAGTATGCTGCTGCATGTTGTTGTCTACCTCCAAAAGTTAAGTTTCAGGTAAATAAAACAAAATCGAGAAATTTGAATAAATATCGAAGCTGTTATGCTTCTTTCATATTATGGCGACCTCAAAACAGCACGTCTTTAAGCATTGTCGAATGACAGAATGTTCGTCCTCAAGGAGTTAGTACATCAAGCAATGACTTAATCCAACCAGCTGATAACTAGCACGATCCGTAAGCCAACCCTTTCATGGATCCTGGTGAGGAGAGAGAAGCAGCTATGGCATTGGACCGCCTGCAATGGTACCTATTCTCCAACCAAGTAAGCAAGTAAGAGTTAATACATACTCCTATTCTGCCAAAATCAAAATGCGAGCAGCGTTGAAGTCTGAGACTGCATTTTCATTGCCTAATCTGCGGATGGTTGGGTCGCACCGTTGGTAGGTTGGAAGGTCCTAGTTCTTTACTTTCCCTACGTTATTTCTGCCTGTCTGTCTGTCTTACTTTTTTCCCAGCACTAAATGGCAGGTATAATAATGATTGCGTTGATGATTGACGTGCTTCTTTTTACTCAAACTCAAACAAAGCGCCTAGCCCGCCTCTGTTGTGCAAGAGTTACGATGTATGCTACATGTATTTATTAGCACTTTTAAGCAGGATGAAAGGTAATAATGATTAGTTGAAAGTTACCCCCATAGACTTTGGCAGTTGGTTTTATGTCGTTACCCCTTTTTCACGGTTAATGCAATAATGAATTATCTGGTATTTCAATCACTGTCCCTTGCGTCTCTAAGGTTGGCAGCCTTTGAGTCACTTTGATAAGATATTTGTCTCTCGTTCATTTAACTTAACATTTTTCGACTATCACCGTCACCCATATACACACGGACATGCTCACGTATTCAAGTATGCACACACACACACAC
>NW_004797291.1:2208004-2209890 GCF_000002075.1 Aplysia californica | reverse complement strand
GGGGGGGATGCGAGAATATTAAATGTTAAATTTCCGCTGACAGGAGCAGGTGTTCGGAGATGAAATGACAGACTACAGGGTTATAACTCGAGCAAGCAGAGAAAACAAGCGCAGACGACGCTTTGAACAGGTTGTAAGGTCGTTCGTGAGCGCACCGGTGTTAAGGGGCTCATCCCAGCCAGGAAACTCGTAACTAAATAAAACTCTGCTCATTACGAACGTCATATGAAAACAATAAACAACTTTAGGGGGAATCTTACTCGCTGGTCAAGAAGCTGAAATTTTAGCTAAGGGCCACTTAAAGGTGGGTATTTGTTTCGGGCTTGCACACATGCTTAAAACTCTTCGTTTTGAGTGATTTAAGCCGTTCTTGATTTGGCTTGTTTGGGGGCAAAATGGCATGAAGACATTTAGAAATATTTTTATATACTCTCTGCGTCTTTCGAGATTCCTAAACCTGCATACTCCGGAAGTAGTACCTCTTGAATGTTTTCCCCCAGTGTATAGATTCGAGGCTAAACTAGAAGCACATTGTAGGTTTTCAGTCAGTAAGAGTTATGGTATGCACAAAAAAGTATGTATACTGTATTATGTTGTAGCTGCATATTGTATGTGTCCCTAACGGACGTGTTGTGGGAAAAAACCATCGCCTCTCCACTTAAGAGTGTGTGTCATGACGGACAGGTGGCATGAACTCTCAACTTTAAAAGAGATAAAAAAAAGAAGCACAAAAAACTTTTTTCTCAAATTAACATGACCTTTCATGTGTGAGCAAGGGCTATGCTTTACGTAAAAACTTTTAAAATACGTTATGAGAAGCTTAAAAATTGGCCTACTTTTTCAATCTCGTCTGGGCCCATTACCATCTTCACCTAGATAGGGAAAACCTTGCTGCACTACAGAAGTAAAGGTGAGTAGAAAGTGAGCTTGACACACTCTGGGTGAGCCGAGGCTGTCTGCAGGGGACTCGTCGTATTTCTGCAAATGTGAGGTATCGTGGTGAAATCAGGCGCTCGTCAAATTAATGAAACCAAAGAAACCAGTGTTTTCTGACTATAGCTTTTTCGATTTTTTTGTTTTTGTTTTTTTGGCTCAACACCTTTTATGTTCCCATTTAAAAACACATTTTTGCTTGGATATTACTTAAAAACATTGAGCAAAGACGAAAAAAAAAATTATTTGAGGTTTCCAAGGACACTCAAGCTTTGGGAGTCAACAAACTTTGGTGGTCATTTTGTCGCTAATTTTACCTCTGACACCAGGCCTGCGACTCCACCTCCTTCAATTGCAAATATCACGACGTCTATTCAAGACAGATGGACATTTTTTAAACAAAAGTAAGACAAATAAACACGTTTTAGAATGAGACCAATAGCTCCATATGCCCTAAAAACTGACGAGCGTCTGATTCCACTGCATCGTGACACAAATGATCTTAAACCTTTTGCAGGCTTCCGTGTAAATCATGCATGCCAGTGTAGTCGTCAACAGGAGGTCTTTATATCTTTCTGGATGGTAATGTGTGTTAACGTGTACATGATGCATGATTAGCAGACATATTGTCCAGGGTGCGCTTCAGCGATCACGATCCAATGGGCATTGGAAACCCAGTAGGAGTGAGAGTTAAGATACTTGGGTGGTTGATGTTTACAGCACAACTTCAAGGAACGGAGCTGTGTTGTCTTACGTTTGAAATATAGACTTACAGTAAGACTAAAGATACGTCATACAACCCTCACCCTAATATCCACCCTATAATACAAAAATATGAATAAAGCTTCTTCCATGACAAATGGCTAACATATAGCAGACCCATAAAAATCGAATCTTATGTCTACAGTTATTTCTGTTTCTGGTAGAGTCCATTAAAACTTTCGGGGGGGGGG
>NW_004797291.1:2205945-2207904 GCF_000002075.1 Aplysia californica | reverse complement strand
GGGGGTGACTTTTTGACATTACATTTAGGGTTTTTCATCATACCAAAATCGGCCAATAGATTCACTTCAGATATTCTTAGAGCTGGTGAACTTCTTGTCAAGGCTAACCGGACTTACATGAACACATCTGCCAACGGGCTGACAAAGATTCTCAATGAAATAATAGATCTATTTCCAAGCGAGCATTGAACTCTTGTCTTCTGTGAGCAAGGTGAAGAGTGTAACCATTGTGCCACAAAAGAAATTGCATCTTCTAAACGCTGAGGAAAAAATTAAATTCTTAGAAACTATTCCGACCTACCGCAGATCCCTTTGTGCTTATAATTATAGGATCTTCCTAAAGTAGTCGGGAAATGATTCTTCAAAGTTTAAAGAGCGCAAAATATTTTCTACATGCGGAAATCAAAGGAAACGTATTATCTATGAACTCTTGAAGAAGAATACGAAGTAAAAAATACTTTTCTGTGGAACAAAAAAAATGTGAGGCATCTCTTTGACTTGACAGAAACTAACTATACTGCAAGAAATGTTCAAGAATTTGAAAAGAGACTCCCTTGAAGACATACATGGTGTACACCTTTGTGATTAGGCGTCGTAGCTTTAAACAGTTTGTTAACTCTTGCTCTATAGCGTTGTATTTTATTTTTAATTTTTAATTAATTTTTTAAATTTGGTTTTTTTTAAAATTTGTAATTTTTTAAAAAATTGTTTTAATTAATGTTTGTTTTGTTTTTTTTTGGGGGGGGTGGGGGCGCACAATAGGCCCAGTACCATTTTGACTATGTGAACAGACAAACTTGAGTCCATTGATACCTTAAAAAACAAAATTTCACATCTATGCTCTTTCGCATACTGCTGGTTCCATAAACATTAAAGTGTAATTCAACGGATTCCTTTCTCAGTCTCGAGAAAAAGACACCTGTATCCTTACAGCCACCAATCCAACCCCCATCCCTACCCCCTAATTCTTTTCCCCTTTTCCCCCGTTTCATTATTTTTTGGGTCTATATCATCTGATAACCCATTTTCTACATATCTTCACTAGCCTTGTCCTAACCTCTTGCCCCTAACCACCCAGTGCTTGGCAGATACGCAGTGGGAGACGATGATGATGTGAGATCCAAATTTAGTACCAGAGCGCGCTGCCACTTCGTCAGGATCAGGCATGTATGTAGTCGGCAGACCATCTCGAGCCGTCGGCGCGGAAAGTAAGATGGCTTCGTCAGCTAACATTATTTACAGCTCTGACATACCTAATGCGTCGGCTAATGTGAGCTAAACTGTACTTACCAGCCACCATTCGTGTACGGTCAACTAATTTACCTGGTTATTTGTCCAATTTGAAATGGCAGTAGTCCGAGTCATTTCGCGTGAATCGTTACAACATTTCAAATGTGAACCCGCTTTATAAATTCGCATCACGTTTACAATCAAATTTTATTTCTTGTAGGTGTATTGGATTTGTCCATAGAGGCACCATAATATTTTGCTCTAGCAGTATGTGGGAGGGGGAAGGGGGAGAAAATAGTGTGTACACGTGTGGGTATGTGTGGGGGTGTCTGTGTTTGAGAGAAAGAAAGAGAGAGAGAGAGGGGGGTGGGGAGGCAAGCTGGCAGCAAACTCTTAAGAAAGAAAGGAAAACACACATATTATTGGATGGTGAAAGCGTACTGTTATTTTCTTAAAGTAAAGGATCAATAAAATATAATAATGTTATTTTAGCTTTTACCCTTGCCAAATGGACGACTTCATTCTTCGTTCCAAAAGCAGAGATACTGCTAGCAAATCAGTTTTTGACCTTTCAGAAACTGCGAGAAACAGTATTTTTATGAACAAGAACAAATAGAAAGGTTGGGAAACTTCTATAATAATGCAAATCGAAGAAATACGTTTCAGGTGTTAAGCCTGTTATTGAGGCACACACACAAACAGGATAAAAATAAAGTCCCCCACAACCGC
>NW_004797291.1:2204270-2205455 GCF_000002075.1 Aplysia californica | reverse complement strand
TGTGTGTGTGTGTGTGCGTGTGTGTGTGTGTGTGTTCTAGCTTGTGTGGGTCGGTGTGTAATAGCCAAATTTGCCAAGCTGCTATTATTTCTAACTTCAACGGTTCAAATAAAGCAAAAAGATATGACGACATAATCTTTCTTTTTTTCGTAAATTGAATTTCCACGATTTAAAAAAATAACGTTTCAGGGAACGCATCTTCTAAGCATCGTGGAATTTGAAAATTCGTCATTGGTGAGGAAGGTGATTTCTTTAGACGCAGTCGTCTAGTAATACGATTATGAACGAGCCTTGAAAGTGTAAACTAGAATTATGTAGACAGCATAATGAATAAAAACTCAGTCAGATTGGCAAGACGGCAGCAAACTCTTAAGAAAGAAAGGAAATAACACATATTATTATACAGACTGTCCGTTAAATAGGAAGAGTGGCAGACAGAATTATTTACAAAAGAGAAAACAAAGAAAGAAAGACGGGATGATTGGGGAGGGGGGCTGAATAAACACACAGGTGAACAGACATTCAGATGGGCAGACGAGCAAAAGTAGAATGTAAGAAGAAACAAAGATAGAATCTAGAATACGCTCCGATGGAAGAAATTTAGGAAAAAAAACAAACGAGAAAGAGTTTAGAAAGCGAAAAAGACGCTGGTTTGATCATTATCCCAACAGGGTTATTTCTGATTGATGACTTCAGAGATAATGAAGCAAATGAACGTGGGGAACGCTGAAGGTATGAAGATACCGCAATCTTTTCTTCTCTATTCTTTTCCCTTGCTAACGTTTGTGGAAGGGGGGAGAGAGGCGGGGTTGTTTCGGTCGCCGTTTGGAGAAAAGCGAATTATTATAAAGATTTAATGAAAGAAAGGGGCGTGGGACATGGGTGCCACGGTTTGAAATAATGTAGATAAAAGTGATCACAGGTATTTGGGAGCAGAGACGATCTTGAAACCTCCCAGTGGGTAGGTCTCCTCGGTTTTTTTCGGTAATAATTTAAAATGAGGAATTCTAAGAATTGGGTTAAAGCGTATAATATTACAAGAAATAAAAACGTTTGGGATCGCCATGGATAATAAGAAAAGAGAGAAAGAATCAAACAGATGAGCGGAAGAGACAAATTTACAGAAAATATAATGCAACATAAAGTGAATTGTGTGTATGTACATATTACAAATATGTATATATA
>NW_004797291.1:2200716-2203823 GCF_000002075.1 Aplysia californica | reverse complement strand
ACAGAGAGAAAGAGAGAGAGGGGGGAGGGGAGAGACAAAGACAGAAAGACAGAGAGACAGAGAGACAGTGAGACAGAGAGACAGAGAGACAGAGAGACAGAGAAAAAATACAGAAGGGTGGGAAAGAGGTGGGATTTGGCCAAAGGGATTGAGTGAAAGAGGAGGACAAGTTTTTTTAGAGCAACAGAAAGGGTAGAGGAGAAGTCGTCTTTTTTTTTTTAAACGCACTTTAACTAACATTCAGACTGAGACCCAAAGACTAAATGGCAGACAAACTATACACATAGTACTATAGAGACTGACTGAGAATAAAGAGGTGGAAACAGACTGACAGAAAGATAGCAAGTAGCTTCGTTTCAGTTGTCCGTTACAGCGCCAAGACTCCCGAAGATAAATCATCCTCATTATGATATTATCCTGGCACTGCTAACAGCACAATCAGACCCCGCATCATTATTGGGCCATTCCAAAGCCGGGTATACGATTCCAGAGGAGTGAGATAAAACAATGGGACGGCAGTGCGTCAAACACGAGATATATTATATCGTGTGCCTGGGTGCACTCATGTAAACCACACACATCTAAATTCCTCCCGCGGTCGTGGTTTCGTTGGGTGCCTGATTAGGCCAGCAGCGAGCCGCTAATCTGTATCTGCCGTCTGCATGAAAAATAGTGTTTATGGAAAATTTATAGCCTCAAACAAAATCTCCGGCAATATTTCTGCACTAGGCGCAGCGGGGGTAGGACAGTGTTGTTGCCATTCGGAAAAACACTGGATATACCAAAAACATAAGGGTTTTTTTTAAGCAGCTCAGTGTAGTTCTTGACTGTAAGAGACGTTTATTTAATGTTCGTTTGTAAACACATCTTACAGCTTGAGATAGTGTTGACGAAGATCTAAAACTCTGTTAAAACGAAAGCACTGAGTTGGCTCATGCGGGTAATAAATACTTGGGGGTTTTTTCTCACTTCTCTAAGCAGGAGCTTTAGATTATTATGTGTTGTTGTTTTTTTGTTCCCGTCCACTTGGCGATCGATGGCAATGTGTCTGTTTTACTTGACGGTCTACAACTGTCAGTGTGAGGGTTAGGGTTGGGGTTATTGTTAGGGTTAGGGTTTGATGTTAGGGTAAGGGTTAGAGTTTGGGTTACGGTTTTGAGTCTTCATCACCTCGTTTTGTCCTATTGACAGGGCACAAGTATACCTTGGTCAGTCAGGTTGGACTCCTGCCATGGATTATAACGGTAGACTGTCGTGTGAACACTGGCACTAAGTTTTTCATAGATTTGGACGTACGCTGTTTTCTCGGGAAATGGCAAAAAGGTACACATACTGATGAGGTTTTAAGCACAGATGAGTGGATAAAAGGCATGGTGGGAGGAGGAGGGAGGGGGAGAGATGTCCACGTCTAGGGGAATGCAGTGTAGCATTCGTAAGAATGTGAACTTAGTTGTGAAAGGTATTTCATCCATTTTCACGATTGATAGTGGTTAAAGGCCACCTCTACTATAAATATAAAACCCACTTCTTATCTTTAATTATGTTGCTTTTTCTGTCTGATTTGCTCTTTCATTGTAGTTAAAGGAAGTTAAATCTCAAGTTATCGAATCATCCAGCTGTGTACAAGACTGTTAAATACCTTGCAGATTACTTTTCAAGTATGCCACGAGTGTTCCCTAAAAAGATGAAATTGAACCAATCTCTTTGGGGAAGCAGGAGAGTCAAGTTCGAGTCCCGAATAGGGAGAATTCTTATCGAATAATTCAGTCTTTCTACTGGGATGTTATATCCCTCTCACCTGAGTTGGTCCTGGCAGACAGGGTCTGAAGCCAGCCTCCTATTTATGATCTAAATCTTTTTTAACCACCTTCAGTAAAGAAAAGATACTAAAATAAGAAAAAATATAAACATATTATGTGTCAACCTCATGTGGCTTGTTTGGTAAGTCTTGAAAGAAAGCTATACAAACTCTACATCCCGTCCTTCACGTTTTTCATGTAGCACCGAGATATCTGAAATATCCTGGAAAAGAGGAAGAAAATTATTCGTACCCCACCCCCGTTAAGATTCAGATTTAGACTTTATGCGCAGCAGTTTAAGTTCACAACCTATCACATCATATTTTATGTCCGCAGGGTACGTAAAAATAATCAATAACAGTTTTCGTTCGGGTTTTTTAAACGCAGAGATGGAACAATAAAAACAAACATCTAGCCCTCATGACCACGCCCACAAATTTGTCGACAGTGCTTAATCACTGTGAACTGTCATCTGACTGAGACTCTTTTATTAAAGCATTTATACCATGAATACTGCAAGAAAATTGTCTTGCTTCTTTCCGTCTCTTATTCTCGATTAATTACTATCTCTAGAATTGTTATGAGCAGTAAGCTCTTTTATTCGTGTTTTTACAGGCTGTCTTTTCTGAAGATGAGATCATTTATAAACAGGACATAGCGCAAAGATAATAACTCAGATTCCAGGTGAACGATATCGTATTCCAGTTTATAATCAGCGATTGCAGTTTGCTGGAATTTGTTTTTGTTTTGAGAGGTGCTTTGTTGGCTTAGTTAATATTCTTTTTTCCCGGTCATTTCGAGAACCACATATTCTCTCTCTCTCTCTCTCTCTCTCTCTCTCTCTTTCTCTCTTTCTCTCTCTCAGTGTCTCAGACATTCTCTCATACACACAAACACACATGCACATAAACAAACCCGCACACATACACACTCGTGCACCAGTGTCCCAGTTTTTCAACTTATACAAACGAAACAATATGTCCAAAAAAGAAAACTACTTTTACAAAGCATAGAAAAGTAGACCAAAATAATACGTCTACGAAACATAAATCCTTAAATGGGAGCTCTTGATTATTCTTTGAATGAAAAGTACAAAAACACTATAGTTAGGTCATTATGAAGGAAATACTCGACCGCAAATTGCGAGCATATGGACTCACTGAGGATGACGCATACATATTAACAGACATTATCACATAATCAACTGATCGCTTTTAAGGACAAGCGGGCTAACTCAGATTTCGGGGGTTTCCAGAAATATTGATCTACACCAAAAGTGGGCATTGCCCTACCTATGGGAGAAGTTTG
>NW_004797291.1:2197494-2198736 GCF_000002075.1 Aplysia californica | reverse complement strand
AGAAGAAGAAGAAGAAGAAGAAGAAGAAGAAGAAGAAGAAGAAGAAGAAGAAGGAGAAGGAGAAGGAGAAGGAGAAGAAGAACCTATTACCACACATGCAAAGCATAACTGAGATGAAACACCACTCTGGGTCAAAGTTCACGTTGGGACTTCAGCACCTTAATGGGGTGCTGCACATATCTCGTGTGCTTCATAATCTGCAGAGCGTGTCTTCAGCTTTCATCCTCCCTTCTTCTCGTGCCAATACATAAAGGAAATGGGTGCGCCGTAAGCCCAGCTGATACCAAGCTGAGCTTTGGTGCAGCCGACTTCGTTCGAATCCCTAATACTCTCCACTTTTTGTGCTTGAATTATGAAAGATGGACATTGCATTGGAATCCTCGTCTTTTGAATGAGTTTCTGTCTTAAAATAGTCGCGTAATACCATACCACACCATACCATACGTCATACCATACCACACCATACCATACCATACCGTACCCTACCCTGCCCTACCCAACCCTACCCTACCATACCATACCATGCCATACCATACCATACCATACCATACCATACCATACCATACCATACCATACCATACCATACCATACCATACCATACCATAATACGTCATATCTTACCTTACAAACGAAAGCATGAAAGAAAAAGATCTATGTCTGTCTTTATTTCTGTCTGTCCGTTTATCTGAGGCCGTAATCCCAGCAATAAGCGACCGTTATATCATACAATATTATCTCTGGTCCTTCCCTCGACTCAAGCAAGACTTCGAAACCCCTGCATGAAAAGGAAACGGGTATGGACGATTGCTGAGCCTAGGGCAAGGAAGTTACAGGTTTAAGCTCCTTGGCCTAGGGGTATCGGCACAGCTCTTACTGCATAGACCTTCTCGGTACTTGTAAAGTTCCCGGGCTTGAGGCGTGCCATCGGCACGCCTCATCGGCAAACTGCGTCTCGCTACTGAGCGATGGACGCGATGATTTGCACATGGCAAGAGCATACCTCCGTTTTGATCGCTCGTGTCGGCTGCAATTTAAAAGCCATAGAGGAGAGACGGAGGAAGAATCGCCCAGATTAATTTAAGGACAAAAAGGTCGCCGTTTTGGACGTGGATGGACTACAATACCGGAGAGTCTCGGTGGTGGTGGCGGCGGCGAGTTTTTGTTTTGTTTTGTGTTTTGTTTTTTGTCTGTTTGTTTTCGATTTACTTTTTTATGTTGCTGTGTTGTTTTTATTTTGTTTTT
>NW_004797291.1:2194516-2197373 GCF_000002075.1 Aplysia californica | reverse complement strand
TTCTCTCTCTCTCTCTCTATCTCTCTCTGTCTCTCTCTCTCTCTGTGTTTGTGTGTGTATGTGTGTGTGCGTGTTTGTGTTTTTGTGTGTGATAATGATGAAAATAATAATGATTATAACTAGTTTTATCATTGTTGTTATAGTAATAATAATGATGATAATAATAATAACGATAATAATGATAATAACAATAATGATAATAATAAAAAGGAAATAGAGATAAGGTCTATACAGAAGAGAAAAAGAAAGAGGGGCTAGATATAAAGATCGATAGTTGAAACCCCGCCTTTTGGCTTAGCAGAATAGAGGAGAGCTATTTTGTAATCTTGACCTTTTCAATGTAAAAACTGACGTCAGCATAATGTGATTTTTACCACTAAAAACTTTAGGATTCTAACGATGGATAAATGAACAAATGGAAAAATAGAAAGGAAATAATGTGTAATTAGATGGGGGCTAATTATATGCCAATATTGCAGTTGTTGATTATGCTGACATTAGTGTTCTCTCTCTTTATTTTATTTTATTTTATTTTGTTTTATTTTAGTTTAGTTTTTATTATATTTTTTTTTGTTTTTTTTTTTGGGGGGGGAGATTGTTGTTTGTTTTTGGTATAAATCCAACGCCCACTCCGCCCTACAACAATTAGACAAAATAAAACGTTCATAGCCTCACCTTCTCAACTCATGGCTTTTCTCTACGCATGTCCACGCATAGGAGCATGAGTGCATTGAGCATTTTCTGCATGGTGTCGAGCCCAAACTTGGAAGGATTTGAACCAAGAGCTGTCCCAGTTTCGGGGGCCGCTCACCCACATGCAACAGACAGACTCAGTGATGCAAGGAAAGCATCTGCTCTCCGTATAACGTTATTCTTTATTGCACCCTTCCCCCCCCGCCTTTTCTTTTTTTTTTTTTTTTTTTTTTTGGAAATGCATGAAAGAAAACTTCTTTATTTCTCCCTTTCCCATCACTCCCATATCCCTCTACGAATTTCCCATCATCCCCATTAAAATCTCGCTTAAATTCGATTCCCGTACCTCTTCGCAAACGGAAACGCAAACGTCCCGAAACCACACACGTAGTGTGTAACTTTTCTTGCTCGCAGGACATCGATACCTGTGGATACCTGGCCATTCTCCACGTCATAATACGACCCCAGCTGTCACCTGCCCGGACTATGTTTCTGTGATAAAGACGCCACCGGAAGGTCATACCAATACGCGACGGGTCGCTCTCGGGCTCTGGTGGCTTCCAAGTTGCACACCTGGATTGTGTCTGGTCTGTGAGAAACTGTTAGTCTGTGGGAATATTGGAACTACAGTCACACACCTGGGGAGTACTATACGGACAGGAGGAGAAATAGGTGGGGGTGGGGTGGGGTGTTGCTGCTTGTGTTTTGTGTTTTGGCCTGGGGTTATGGGTATCTAAGTATCTTAGTGGAGGATGGGAGAATATTTTGCGCTAAGAAGAACCGGCTGCCAAAGATTGGGGTGTCCTGGGAGTGTTTGTGTGTCTGGTGTTTGGAGACGAATGTTTCAAAGATGAGAGAATATATTTACTGTCTTTCTTTCGTTCACAATGGGGATGTTGTGGCGGAAAGGGAGAATGCGGTATTTTCAAAGGGATATTTTTTAATGTAGGTGTTTTAACGGCCCCGTCAACACAATGTAAAGCATTTTGGTGGCAGGACCAACCCAGGCTGAGAGGGCTACAACATTCCAGCAGAAAAACCCAGATATCCGATAAAATTCTCCCCACTCAGGAATCAAAACGGGTGTACTGCGTGCATCAGCTGAGCGTCAAACGACCACACCACGGGCGCTTGTTCCGAAGGGAAGACGGACAAGAATTTTAGAAAATAAGAAGAGTGGACACCATTTTCAAACGGTTTTTGAAAAGCCAATCATAGTGTTGTATCGAAAGCAGCAGGTTTTTGCACCTTGACGAAAGGTGTTGTCGCTGACGGAACCTGCATGACAACATCGCCATCTCATACGGCAAACGCTATAACAAACTGGGGGAGAAAGTAAAAGCAGTAACTCATTCCAGAAGATTTGCTTATACAACACTCTCTTTGTGTAAGCTATCTTATTGTCGGTGGTATAATTATAAATGGGTTGTTATATTTTTACTCCCCGAGTTCGAAGCGGAAATGCAACACGAAACTGGACTGACGTTTGACAAGATACAATGTCTGAGGACATTATTTTGCACGATCTGGAAAAAAGCTATGGGATCACGGACCTATAGCTAGTAATACTGATACAAAAGATTTTCTATTACCAAAAGTGGCACATTATAGACAGCATTGCCTCTACATAAAAGGGGTTTTAAATGGTAAGATCAGCACCACAAACTCAAGGTGTGGTAACCCCTTACAACTAATCTGACTGTTCATCTTTGACTTATGAGTAAAAGATGAACCTCCACCAGTCAAAGGGTTTTGGCAAGACTGTCTTCATCTCATGATGCCAAATGACAAGCAAGAGTTGGAAAAAACTAGGAACATATTAAACAATTTGTGTTATGGTATTTCGCTGATCTGCTATTATTTTGGCCTAGTCTGATCCGACCATCCATAGTCAAACGTATGATTTTCCAAGTCATAACTGGATGACACTGTCTGATCTTAAAATGCGTTCTTTCACTCAAACCAAACGCACACACTTGAGACATTTAGACATCTATTTAAATACTGCTAAAAACTCAAAAACTACTGTCAAGGAGAGGGAGAAAAGGGTTCGGATGTCAGCTTTCCTATTTGTATAGAAACAAGTCTGCACATTCATACATTTACGTAAGATAGATAGATAGATAGATAGATAGATAGATAGATAGATAGATAGATAGATAGA
>NW_004797291.1:2191987-2193719 GCF_000002075.1 Aplysia californica | reverse complement strand
GGGCAGATAGACAGACACAGGAGCAAGAAAGTGGAAAGAAGACTACACACAAGGTACGTGAGTAAAACTGACGCACGGTGGCCAAACGCTCCCTCAAATTACGATAGGTTTATTTTCGGAGTGTTCCATCAATATTGATATAGAATTAAGCGTGTATTCCGTAAACAGGTAGTAGCCAAAAGCAATAGGTAGATTGCCAACCTGGGGAAAGCGTCGAAATAATTGTGCTTATCCTCCAACTACCGACAACTTTGACGGAAAGGGGGGAAAAACCTGTTTGATGTTTCTTAAGTTTTTGGATTGATATTTATCTCTCGAAAACGTTATTTGTTTGTGTGTGGAATTCAGCGCGACCTGAGCAGACAAACTGTTTATGTCGGCTTCGGGAAGGACAACAGTGAACGTCATTGATAATATAGAGATCATGAGTCTAAAAATAGCTACCAGCTCACCGTTTTATTGCCTTAGCTCCCGTAGACGCGATGTTTTTGCACGGCGGTATAGGTTCAACCGGGGCAGACGAGCAGACGGCTAGATGGTTTCTCTGTGTGTGTTCTTGGTGTGTTTCCAGGAACCACAGGCACACTTGTTGGTTGGTGGCGCTGGGTGTCGGCGATGGTTGTGAGGAGACGTCTGTGGTGTCTAGGATACGTTTCCACTACTCCTCATTTTTTTTTAAACGCATAGATCTACTCTACTTGGGTTTTGCTTCGTTTAGTTTTGCTTTTTGTTGTTTTGTGTTTCCACCTGATACTCCTATCAAATTTCCGTCACATAACTTGTGTGAGACCACAGATAACAAACATGGTGGGTGGTTGGCGGGTGCTTTAGTGTGTAGTTCGCTTCTCTTTTTTTCTTTTTTCTTTTTTTTTCGTGAGGATTCGAATAGTATCCTTATTTACAAAGAACATGCCAATATTTCCTGTTTTGTATTCCTGTTACAAAAGCTGTTGTTTGCTCAATGCTATCTTGAAAAGGGCAAAGTGTTTTTTTAAGAATACGCACATGGCATAATACTAATAGAAAAGGGTGTACTGAAATCATGTTTTATACCAATGAGCAAAATCTCGTAAGCGTGTCAAATTTGTCAGCCAATTTTGACAAGCTTTAGAGTTGGTTAACATTCTATTTTGAATATAACCTTTGAATGAGTAACAAAACCTGAACTGAAAATGGCTCAATGAGACAATGAACCTCAATTTTGTGTACTGATTTAGATATTCTGCTTTGGAGAAAATGTTATCTTTGCCACGTAAGCAGGAGATTGATCGATATTTAAATAAAAGAACTTGATTGTGAGACACAGGGAATAGATTGTCCCTATTAACTTAGATATTAACGGTCTACTGAAAACCAAAATACTTCTTCGGCTATTTTAAGTAGATTAAGAAAAGGTGTGATTGCAAGACACTGAAAATTTAGATTCCACCGCTCTCGTCAGTTATTGGGTAGCCTATGTTTTAGCTATTTGTGTCACCTTAAAGCGTGTTCATTTGTCTTGCTTTCAATGAAAAGATACTTATGCTGCCTCGAATAGCAGTAAAGATATTTGCGATTGATCGAGGTTGGGGTGCCTGGTTTCATGGGGAAAATTAGCGAGAAAATGACCACCAAAGTTTGGAGTCCTCGGAAAATAGAAATTTACATGTGCCTTTTATCAATATTTATCAGTATATCCACACAGAAATTAGTTTTTAATAGGGCACAAAAAGTGTTTACCCCCCCCCTCCCC
>NW_004797291.1:2189414-2191713 GCF_000002075.1 Aplysia californica | reverse complement strand
TGAGAGAGAAAGAAAGAGAGAGAAGGTGGGGGGTATGGAAGGAGAGACAGACAGACAGACAGACAGACAGACAGACAGACAGACAGACAGTGCCGGAGATTTTACACGCTGACTCACTGTATGTGCCCAAAGTGTTATGTCATAGTATAAAAGGAAAAATCTTTAGTGTACTCTATTCTTGGATGTATTTATTATCCTATCTTCATACCAGGTCGGATGGGAAGTTGTACAACCTCTCCCGTCTGAAAGCAAAAACTAAGAGCCGTAAATGCCTCTTTAGAGACATGCTGTTTGCAGACGATGCAGCACTGGCAGCTCACTCAGAAAAACAGTTGCAGAGCCTTATGGACCGCTTTTCTGGTGTATGTCAAGCGTTCAACCTTATTATCAGCCTGAGGGAGACAAAATTGATGGGCCAGAGCGTAGAGCAGCCTCCAGCAATAACAATCAACAACTACGAGCTGGAGATGGTATATGAATTCACCTACCTTGGCTCAACCGTGACAGACAACCTGTCTTTGGATGCTGAGATCAACAAACGGATCGGACGTGCAGGAACGACATTCGCAGGCTGAGAAAGAGAGCCTGGGAAAACAAAAAGCTGACTATTCAGACCATCTACAGGGTGTGCGTCCTCAGCACCTTGCTGTAGGGAAACGAGACTTGGACCATATTGTACAGCAGACAGGAGAAAAGGCTCAACTCATTCCATATGCGCAGCCGAAGGCGCATCCTTGATATACAGTGGAGTGAGAAAGTCACCAACGTCGAAGTTCTCACCCGTGCATAGATCCCAAGTCTGTTCACCACGCTCCGGCAGGGCCGACTCCGGTGGCTTGGTCACGTACATCGCATGCCGGATGGAAGAATCCCAAAGGACTTAATGTACGGTGAGCTGGCCTCCGGAAAGCGAGAGCAAGGGCGCCCTCATCTTCACTTCAAAGATGTGTGCAAGCGAGATATGAAATCACTCGATATGGACACTGAAAGGTGGGAGACACTGGCGTGCGATCGCAACAAATGGAGACAGGCTCTGCGAGCTGGTCTCATCAGAGGTGAGGACAAACGCGGTCGCTGTCGCCGAAAGAACAGCCAAAGGCTACCAACGCAGGAAGAAGCCACTCACAAGTCACAAGTGCAGCCACAGCAACAGAGACTGCCATTCCCGTGTGGGCTTGTTCAGCCACAGCAAACGCTGCTCTCGAACCTAAAATCTCCTACGGCGCAGATTCATAGTCTCCTGAGACTGAAGGATGCCATACATATTATCCGAACTTAACAATTCTGTGTTAAGTCTAACTATTTCTATCATGTTGTTTACTTCGGCCCTAAGTTATACAGGCTTGCACTGTTAGTTACAAACTAATCTCAGATTTTAGAATTTGAAGGTAAAGTCACAGCTGGATAAGAGAGGGTGGGGTAAGGGTGGGGGGTTGGGGAGTGGGGTGGGATTAGTTATTCGTGTGTGTGTGTGTGTGTGTGTGTGTGAGATAGTGACAAAAAGAGAGGGGGGGGGTTAGTGCTTAAATCACAAGTTAAAACTGGCATGTCATGTCGTTTTTCCTGGAAGCAAATTATTGGTAGATCTCTTTTCCTTTTTCAAATTAAAAAAAAATCTAAAAGGAAAGCTGTCATGAGTGTTAAAAAACAGTTACTCGTCTTTCAAGTCGTGTATATGAAGCAACGTTTGCACCGCTTATAGCGAAGATTTTCCAGACGCCGGTCGACAAATGATACATGACGGCGTTGCTAATAATAGATATTTGCAATGTACCCGATAGAAAACTTGTCGTTATTTCTCTTTTTTATAGGAATTCTTGCAGAGTGTGTGTGAGGGGGCAGAGTATTCAAAAACTGTTAAAGTGCCGATATATTTGTAAACAAACGCAACATTAGCGGGGCATATATTATGGCAGGCCGCCCACAAAGCACGAGGAATTCTCGGGTTACATTCCAACAGTCTAAGAATTTTGGAAACTCTCTGGGTTTTTTGAAGTATTTGAAAAAGCGCTACCGACGTTTCGTCTAGGTAATTCCAGAGAATCTGGAGAGTGACGAAACCACGACACAAAACGTGAAGAAATTTTGATTTCAGACTTTGCTGTTTTGATAATCAGCCCATTATTAAACAGAGAAAGTTTATGGCAAAGCAATGGTCTAAATGTCAGATTATAATCTAGCATTCATTCCAGATGAAGGATCCCAAAACGTCATGATAGTGCCATTTACAGGCTGTTCAAACGAAGTTAGTCTCATTGGCCAGGCCCCTCTCTCTCTCTCTCTCTCTCTCTCTCTCTCT
>NW_004797291.1:2184270-2187642 GCF_000002075.1 Aplysia californica | reverse complement strand
GAGAGAGAGAGAGAGAGAGAGAGAGAGAGACAGACAGACAGACAGACAGACAGACAGACAGACAGACAGATAGACAGATAGACAAACAGAGAGGGGGATAGAGAGATAGAGAGAGGGGGGTTGTGATATTGTAATGGATACCAAGATAGAAAAATAAAAGACAGCGATAAGAAATTCAAGACGTCGACAGTGATCTAAGAGACAAATAAGAACAGGTAAATAGCAAGCACCCACCTTGATGATTATGTTGTTGATTTCTTCCTCTTTTGTTTCCCTATACGTCACCAAAACTTTAACCCCCCTTCAGTTCCCTCGGCCGAGACACTTTGTCTGTGGGCGTGGCAGCGAAAGGGTTACTGTGATTATAAACCAACGTTGCGCCTTTGGCGTAAGCGTCCCAAAGCAAAAGTACGGTGATAAAGAACATCTGGGCGCTAGACCTAGGTAGAGGCCAAAGCCCTTGCCCGTTAACTAAGAACGCTCGCGTCATAAACTCGGCTGTGGTCGCAAGCACAGAATTGGAAAAAAAAGATAGAAAGATGTTGAGGTGAAAAGGGGGGGGGGGATAATAGTCTGAGCTTGGTTGGTTCAAATGTAACGTTGTAGGCTGTAGACGATCATTATCATTATCATCATCATCAAAAGAAGAAAAAGAAGGAACACAAGAAGAATAATGGGCTCATTATGATAAAGACAACAATAATAATAATCATCATCATCATAATAATAATAACAATAATGCAACTGTAGTAATAATACCCTCACCCCTCCTTCCCCTAAAGCACAAGAATAAAGTTAAAGAAAAGCGAAGTATCATGTCAAGATAGATGAGTTCTAAGACCCAGTCCACGTATGACTTACATTTCTCTTTTTGTGATTGTGTTAGGTACTGACCCAGATCTTGTAATGAAGGCAAAACCATCTGGGTTTTCGTTCTACAGCTATTACAGCTGGACTTCTCCTCTGTCTCGACTTTTTTAACTCATTCCTAAAGCCATCTTTGAAGGGATACCCCTTTGTATTTCCGTTTCGTGTATTTTTTCTTTTCTTTATTGATTTATTGATTTATTGATGTATTGATTTATTTGTTTATTTGTTTATTTATCAATTTATTAATTTGTTTATTCATTTGTGTCTGTGTATCCCCTCTTTTATTTATTTATTTATTTATTTATTTATTTATTTATTTATTTATTTATTTATTTATTTGCAAGTTAGCAGTAACAGATCATTTTCCCTCCACAAAACATACGTTATGATGTGATGGCTTGTTCCTTGTTCATTTGAGTTACTTTAGCCTGTGCATGTACTGCCACTGAACTCTTCGTCGCGTGTGCCACATCTGTGGTCCAGAACTCTTCTCAGGGAGAAAACAAAATAACACTTTTTTTCTTTCCGGCTCCGGTGACCCGGTGAACTCCTGAAGGACCCGGATAAACGCAAAAGATTTATTTCTGCGACAGGATTATTCCTCTATTATCAGGATATACGTATGGATGTATGATAGGAACCACCCAGAGACCATAAGATTATCTTTGCCAATGTCAGAGATCTGTTTAATGGGAGCGGCACTAATTTACCATAGTGGAGTAGGTCTAGGTCTGTAATACCGTCGAGCCTACAGCACAGACAAATGAGATCTCAGGCTGAGAGGATACGGGAGGAAAGGTTGAGGGCGTTTGGGGTCGGGCGGAGGTGGAGATTTGGATAGTATGAGGAAAATAACGGCCTCTAATTTGTGTTTGGATTTTTCTGATCTGTTATGTTTAATTTTGTTTTGGTTTTGTTTGTTTGTATTTTTTGTTTCTTTTGGGTTGTTTGTTTGTTTGTTTGTTGTTGTTTTTGTTTGGTTGGGGTTTTCTGTTTGTTTTGTTTGCTTGTTTGGTGTTTTTTTATTTCCTTGTTTTTGTTTTTGTTTTTGTTTTTTTGTAGTTGTTGTTTTTGTTTGTTTTGGTTTTTTTTGGGGGGGTTCTCACGGAAACTTAACCTTTTACCTGTGCGTGTGTGTGATTGTGTGAGTGTGTGTGCGTGATTGTGTGAAAGTGTGTGTGTTTATGAGAATTAAATTTTGTCTGTGTGAGTGTTTACATGTATATCTTTGAAAAGATGATGTTTGGTGGGTAGAGTGCGCAAATTTCTTTCTATAAATCATACGATAGCACATAGTCGGAAGTGAGGTGCATCAACACGATTAGGAGCCGACAAAAATCTCTCCGCACGACGCCTCAAAGGAAATATCGTTTTGCAGATTCTCAGTGATTCGTGTCAGGTCTCATGTCCCAAGCGATACGAACGCGGAGTTTCACGTGAATAATTAATGTGACAGGCAATATAGCAATCGCAGGAAGTGGGACGTGAGCTACTCCTACGCTTTGTTTACTCAGAAACAGAGGAAAGGCGTTGGTTTTTATTAATAAGATACACTGTGAATTAGGGACAGGAAAAAATACTGTTTTTAAAATACTGATCCTTCTTAATCATCCTCTCCCTTACCCACGTTCGCGGTACTATTCTCAGTCTTGACACTTTACTCCATAAATGTAATATCTGTTTACGTATCTTTCTATCTATCTATCTTTCTATCCATCTACCCAGCTAGCTAGCCAGCTATCCGTATGCAAAAACACTTTGTGTTTGTTAGAATGCAGCACCCAATTAGACAGTGGTGAATTCGTGTTGGGGCGGGGGGGGGGGCTTCACAGCGGGGTTTTGGGGACTCTTTTCATCTCAATTCGTCACGAAAAAGACATGTACAGTCGACATTTGAAGAGTTGGCAGAACATACCTTCTACGTCAGAGAGCTTTCATAAGTATGCCAATAAAATGTACTATGCCCAGATGGCAATTTTTATAGGAGAGGGAAACAAACTGTTTCACTCTTTTAGCAACTGTACCTACAATATATATTTCTTTTTTCTTGCATTTTTTTAGAAATCTATAATTAGACTTTTGATCAAATATTTTCATTAACATATGCAACCTGTACCATAGATGAAGAAACTGTAATTAAAAGAAATAATTCAAAATGTTTGACCCTGTACATAATGACACTGACGACGCTACAGCTATATGAAGTACCCATTTAGTGGGATAGTCCTCTAGGTTAGACAAAGGACTTTGGACATCTTCCGGCCGTCTATGGTTCCAGTCTCATTTAACTTACTGCCTGCATTTCTGTCTGTCTGTCTGTCTACCTGCCTGCCCGTATGGCAATCTATTAGCCTATCTCACTCTCTCTCTCTCACTCTCTCTCTCTCTCTCTCTCTCTCTCTCTCTCTCTCTCTCTTTCTTTCTTTCTTTCTTCTTCTTTTTCTTCTTCGTCTTCTTCTTCTTCTTCTTCTTCTTCTCCTTCTCCTTCTTCTTCTTCTTCTT
>NW_004797291.1:2181585-2184132 GCF_000002075.1 Aplysia californica | reverse complement strand
CTCTCTCTCTCTCTCTCTCTCTCTCCCTTCCTCTCTCTGTCTATCTCTCTCACCCTCTCTCTTTCTTTCTCTCTCTTCCTGTCTCTTTCTCTCTTTCAAATGACGAAAGTTCAAATCTTAAAAAGAACTTTCGAATACCGTTGATGTATTTTCAAAAACTACTCGAACTGCAACTGAGCAGGCGTTTGCGGCTCAGCTATTCGTCGTGAGTGCTAATGCGTCTTCCGGCAAGAATGAGCAGTACATACACCCGGGATGGCCCTGGCAAACAAGGTCGAAGCTGCCCATCTCATGAACAAACCAATGGTTGGGGTTAGGGGTGGGGTTGGGGCGGTATAAATATTTGCGTCCCAAATTACGACAAGCAGAAGTCTTGCATCACCCGAGTTTATAAAGCTTCTCACATGTGTGTATATATAAGGTGTCACGAGGGTATTTTCAAGTTTACAAAAGGAAAAAAAAACAAGTGAATGAACAAGCTCATTCATTATACTAATGTTAAATAACAGTTGGAGGGGAAAAAACGGAAGACTTCGAGGGGAGGCGGGGTTGTGGTAAATGGAATACATAAAAAAATGGAATACATAAAATAACCACAGCAAATTACAGTAAGTAACCAAACAGGTTAATATTAATCAAACCCATTTTAAAAACTCAACAAACCTTACCCATGTAGCTAATATTTATCTTGAACATTACAAAGAAAATTTCAAGCAGAAAAATGTTAAACACGCTGCCATTTTGTTTGGAACACATTTTGTTAAGAGATGTTTTTTAAAGCATCGAGGCCACATTTAGCTGATAGTTTATACATAATGCTTTCATGTCTCTGCGCGACATTTTTTTTCTTTGGTGAGTGTGCTATTTCTGGACGAGTTTACCCAGGGGCTGTGGTTGAATTGATGGTTAGTCTCTTGGCTGCATGAAGTTATTTACTAGCAGAGTACAAAAACAAGCATACAATTAGAAATGTACATGGAAAATAAATACTGCATGTATGATTTGATTTTAGACTTATATATCCCAGAATTCAGTAGTAGTTCGGCGTTCGTAAGCTGTGGTGTGGTATTGATAAAACGTCCAAATCACTACTGTAAGGTTATTTTACAGGCACGTCCTTCCATTTGAAGGCAATCTCAAATATGACTAAGCTAAGTTTTGAAAATACCACCAAATAATTAGGTTCAAGTATTAAGGATTCAAACAAAGTTTTCGGCCGCAACCGATTCACATCATGTTTCTTTCGTCTGTGAATGACTGGATTCTATGCTAACAGACAGACGGACAGGCATACAGACAGACAGACAGACAGACAGACAAACAGACAGACACACAGACAGACACACAGACAGACAGACAGACAGACAGACAGACAGACAGACAAATACACAAAAAGAAAGAGAAAAGAACCCAGTTATCCCCCCTCGCAAAAAAAAATTATCCACAATGTCAATTCAGGGCAAAAGGAAATGATTAAGTACTGTGTAGATTCTAGAGGGAAACTGATAATAAAAGGCCACAGGTTGGATGAGGCCTCGTGCGGGGTGTTAAGTTCAAACACACCTTAAGACATTGAGGAAGACCGACTAGAAGCTATAGAGGCACAGTAAGGGATGAGGCAATCACACAAGGCCTGGAATAGCCGAAATTGGAGGACGTGGCCAGGGACAGGCAGGCATGGTGTCGACTGTCTTCGCCTTATGTACCTGGCGGTATAGGGAAAGAGTAACTTAGACATTGAGAACGCATTCTCTGGCCATTTTGCTTGAAGACGCGCTATTTTGGGACACTTATAAAAAAGGAGCATATCGAAGCATATTTTCTATATTCATATAGATTTTTTAATTCTTTTTGCTTTATTTCGCAGACTACCTATTATCTAAAGCTTAAAAAGCTTTAAAAGCCTAAAACACAATGCACTATACGAAATATGAAAATGTGTGCTCCTGAATTTGATTATGATGGTTTGAAGTGAGCGTCATAAAGCCTTTGGTCGGATATGTGTGTCCGCTACGCCATTAAAGAGTTAATTGATAAGGTTTCTGGTTGTGTCTCACATGTTTAAAGCCAGACGCTGATGAGTTTCATTTCCTTAATCAACCACCTGTGGAAACGTGCCTTGGGTACGTTACAGCTGACATGTTTGGAGTCTTGAGTCTCTGAAATTCTTTTAGTGCTGCAACATAGGGGGAAATATTCTACGCTTTGCAACAGAAATTATTACACTATTCTTTTACACGGCAACGAAAGGGTTAATGAGTCTGCAGTAGTTGTTCGTCTAATTTTTTCAAATTTGTCACTAATGATTTTTTTTTTAAATAGTTTTTTTTTATCTTCTTTCAATTTTGTGTATTTTATTATTTCTTTTAAATCGTTAGACATAATTTATTCATTCCATTCTTGTTTCGTGATATACATTATTATCGTTTATCTGTTCTGTCCTTACCATGGTTATTATGTTGTTGTTTTTCTGCCTTCTGATCTCTCGTTATCAGTTTCATAATCTCTTTCTCTCTCTCTCTCTCTCTCTCTCTCTCTCTCTCTCTC
>NW_004797291.1:2172341-2179923 GCF_000002075.1 Aplysia californica | reverse complement strand
CCACACACACACCTTCACACACACTCACACGCTCACGCACACACAATCCTGGTGATGATACCCCTCCAGGGCGTTTCCCCACGCAACCCATCTTTTGTTTACGGGTTGTACATGGAGTTATGGAGTGATGGATCCCGTGTTTACAGAAAGCCTGCTCGCCCCAGCACACTTGAGACAAGTATTATGTGCAGAGGCGTTTTTCTGGGGTGATGATGAATGAAAGAATAGCAGGCGTGAATGGGATGCTGCAACAGGGTGGTGCACCTGACCTGCTAGAAGGAAGGCTTTGTTCTCTTTTGTTTTTGCCTTGGTTTTTTTTATCTATTTATTCGTTTATTTATTTATTTATTCATTTGTCTATTTATTTGTCTATGTATTTGTCTATTTATTTGTCTGTTTGTGTGGTGGCGGAGCGGTTAGTGCGCTCGTCTCCGAAGCGGAAAGTCCGGGTTCGAGCCTCGGTTCGGACTCGTGGGGTTCGCCCCTTCCTGCCCACCCAGAAATAATGAGAATGTGTGACAAACAAAAATTTAATAATATCAAAAGTGATAATATCTAGTCAACATGTCGGAAAGGAACCATCATCCTATACTGAGAATACAGTGATTTGCTCAGATGGGACAAACTTAAAAATCTATTAACACTGCTCTGAAACATGTTTGTGACACTGGTACGTTCCAATGTCACAAACTACAGACTTCAACAAAAGTTAAGGACCACTTGCAAACACTCTGAGTAGTCTTTTTGGGTCGACCTGCACGTGGTCGTTTTTCGGATTTTGCCCAAACGGTGGCTTATATTGCCCCCAAAGTGAGCACAGTTCGAGACCGTACGTCTGTTTATGACGTGCACCAGAAATTTTAACAGAGGAAAGTCCTTGGTGTCGCACACAAGTCGATTTTAAAAAACAGCAAAATTGGCTAAAATTCCCCGAGGATTTCCGTGCTGCATGTGGTGGTTGTGGTCCTCCAGGAGGCTTTGTAGTACGCGTTGGTGACCCATTAACACTTTCAGAGCAGAAATTTAAAAACATTCCTTGATGCCTTTTTTTCGGATATTTTTTAAAATTACGACTGTCTATCAAGGTGGTCCCTAACTTTTGTTGATGTCTGTAAGTTATGAAGTGTTGTTTGTAAGACTATATTTGAAGCGCTAGCTGCAACAGTTCTGAAATAATTGAAACCAAGCTGTACAGAATGTTTCTTTAACATGTGTGTGAGTGAGTGAGTGTGTGTGTGCGTGTGTGTGTGTGTGTGTGTGTGTGTGTGTGTGTGTGTGTGTGTGTGTGTGTTGGTGCTTGTGTTGGTGCGTGTGTTTTGTGTATGTGCGTGAGAGAGTGAGTGAATGTGTGTGTGTTTGTTTGTTTGTTTGTTTGTTTGCTTATTTTAGTGAGCGTTATACGAGCAGTAGCTTAATAAGAAAGAAGGAGAAAACCACACAACCATCGACGTGTGAGTTTAAGGGGGAGGGGTCGTGAAACAACAAACCAATGTGCCAGTGTCTGGACAATAAAGATTAAATCTCTCTTATTTTACATGGATAAAAAATAATCCCATCCCCCCCCTCCCCAGCACCACTCAATTTCTTCTAGATATACGACTTGTAAAGTCAACCGTTGGGTTCTGTCCATAAAACGCTTCTGTTAACAGTGCCATTTGGGATGATGGCCAATTCTGACATGTCGAGTTGTCTCTAAATACTCGTATGTCCCCATTCCTACATATTTTTTTCCTCAGATATTGTGTCTATCTATCTATCTATCTATCTATCTATCTATTAAAATTTATTTATTTATCTATCGACCAATCGATCGATCAATTACTGGACTCTATATCTAACTGTCTAAATGTCTACCTATCTATGTTTGAAATTATGTGAGTTCCGTCTTCTAGCAGAAAGACAAAGGTTCTTGATAAAGAGTGTCGCCACAACGGAGCCGAAATCACGGATTTTGCCAGACAGACGAAGAGCCCTGACTATTAAGCCGCAACCGCCGGTTCTTTTGGTCTGAGCAGTTCTCGTATGAGAAATCTGGGCCGTAGGATTATTTAATCTCTTTTCCACTCTAGATCTACAGTTTCTTCAGATCATCAGCAATAAATGTTTAAAGTTATTGAAATATAATAACTTATTCTGAAACTGCTAATGTTATGTTCCGATGAATACGCTCTATCACACACACACACACACACACACACACACACACACACACACACACACACACACACACACACACACACACACACACATATTCACCTATGCCTGCGCATATCACACATCCCCACAGTAGTAATATGCCTGCATCCTGGAATAGTGTCGAATTATTTTACTCACTCGTGCCACCCCAGAATCGCTAAAACCTACACGTATGTGGTTGTCCAAAAACAGGATCCCACACTACCGACCACAACAGACACTCGCGAGGAAGATCTGTCACTTGCAAGGAAGAAGACTGATTCACGCGCAGTTAAGAAGATTTTTTAGAGAGACAAAAACCGGAGAAAAAACTTTGGGATAGTAAAAACAGGGGGGGGGGCGGAGGGGAGGTACGAACTATGTTTGAGAGAAATGGGGTGGGCGGGAGGGGGAAGCAGGAATAGAAGAACGAAGGGGCTACAATAGGCTCAAGTCAGAGCTGGGGATAGAGGCAGATGCGTAGAAACAGAAATAGGGAAGGATCCGGGGGAGGGGGAGGAGTGATTGGGTCTACAACAACAACAGCAACAACAACAAATACAACATAGGAAATCGGTGGATAGAAAGGGGAGGGGGCGGGGTATTATAATGACCTGTCAGATAAATTAGTGACCCTTTTTGACAAACTAGAAGCAAGCAACTCGAAATTGGGCTGAGTTTTAGTGACACAAACCTCGAAAGCGGCCAGCTGTTTATTTTCTACACTTAAACGCATTCTCGTCCAATCAAAATATACCCGACCTTGAATTGATAACTAAAAACAACTGCCCTTTATGCCGCGATAAGGAGAAGCGCGATAGACTAACGCCAATAGATATAACTTTATCTATGAGGAACACGCACCATGAAAACGGGCCTTGTGTCTACTCCGCTTTGGCGTCACTGGTCTTCAACAAGGCAAGTTTCCCACGACAGATAGGTTCGCCAGTTCTGCCAGGCCCCCTGTTTTACTCCCCCCAGCCAAAGGTTCCAGCTCCCAAATAAAAACCAGCCAAACGTTCATCTATGCATTAAAAAGCAATAAAATGATTATAAAAGGTCAGTAAAAAGATTTACCTCAAAGGTAGACTTACTTGCTGTGGGAATAAAGTGAAATAAAGCCGGGTGAAGCTAGTTCAAAGCGCACCCGGGATAAAATTTTAATTTAATCAAAAGAAAAACGTCCGGGGAGAAATTATAGAAAGAAGCCACGACAATGTCTTCATTCATTTTGTCAAAGATAACGTAGTCTGAGGTTCGCGGAGGGTACGCCTTGGCACGCACGGCAAGAAAGGAAAAACCTGAGCACGTGATTCCTCGTTAATTTTTCATTTACAAGGATTTCTTTGAGTTTGTAGATTGAAGTCACGTGTTTTGGATCTACAGTTGAACCTGCTCTAACCGCCATCTGTTTGAAGAAATCACCTGTACAAACGGTCTATCGGCGGAGTGATCATTAAACATAACAGCAGATTAAAATTGCGCAATTGCTAGCTTTATTACAGGTTCCTTTTAATCACTGGATATGGATTAATTTCAGACTAGCTTCCATTTCGAAAGAAAGATAAAAACCACATGTGTTGACATATAATTGTCAGCAGGAAAGGCCGGGGGATAGTTTATACAATATGCGATTGGATGTCTATGCATGATTTGCCTATTCTTCCGATAGTGTGAAGAATAAAGAAAACAAGTACGGATACCCGACCTTGAATTGATAACTAAAAACAACTGCCCTTTATGCCGCGATAAGGAAGAAGACTGATTCCTTATGGATCATTTCAGGGGCAAGAGGTGGGGCATTGGGCGAAAGAGGATAAGATGAAACGAGACGCACGTGAGATTTTTTTTCTGTCTTTATCACGCCTACTCTTTTGGTAGACCAGCACTCACATGTTTCCCGAACGTTGCGCAATGTAAAGACGCTCACGAAGTTAGTTCAATATCAGATTAACTCTCTTGGTCCTTCGAGGAATGCCACAGACACGTTGTTTACTAGGCGGGAACTAAAGTATTAACATCGCTCTCCTATGGCAATAAGGCAGATGAAAGGAAAACAACATTATCGAAGAAAACAAAATTGTTCGACTGAGCCATAGAGCGGGGGGGGGGAGTTGGGTCCGAGAAATGGATCTAATTTGCATAATATGGTAAGCGAAGTAAGAACAGAAAAAGAGGAAAAGGTGAAAGATCTCAATGTAAATCTGACGTTTTCGTACATAATAATTACTAAACCAAGAACGGGTGGTTATATAGGAAGGCGATGTCAAATACGATCAGACAGTGGCTCTCTGGGAACTTTTCATCCCCGGAAAAACTATTCTGTCGGAAGCACTGAAAAAACGCATTTTTAGGTGACACCATTTTAAGTTGAAAAAATGCTCATATGATGCAGGAAGATCTGTTAAATGCATCTGTATCCCAGAAGAAAAAATAATAAAGGGACTGCCAATAATATACCACGTCCTGTTAAGTGTACTGGGCTTATGTTTTAAAGAGAAAAAGGTTAAAACGAGAGTAGGATAGAAAACAATAGACTGATATCGTTCCATTTCTTTCATCCTAGGAATTATTTTTACGTTTAGTCACTCGCCCCCGATGACCTTACTCAAGTGCCAAGTCTAGTAAAGTTCTTCTCTTAAGCCTCTTTGATCTGTCGGTAAATCCTGTTCGATCTTTATCTTAATGCAAGCGGCCCGAAATATTGTACAGGATGACGTCATAGCTGACGGGTAGAGGCCACGTGATCGATGTCTGGTGACGTCACTTTTCTCTCTCGACGCTGACACTGCTGTCTCTGCGGGATGTGGGGTGTGGTGGGGGTGTGGTGGGGGGTATGGTGAAGGTGTCGTGGTGTCTGGTGGGGGTGTGGTAGAGTATGTATGTTCGGGGGGGGATGAGTGGAGGGATTTTGGTTTGATTGTTAGACTGATGCTATCTAGGAGCGGCGGCACTGTGTGATGTGGATTCTCACTATGTGGTGGAAATTGCATATCACCAGCTCTCTGAGTGCCAGGACATGTTTTCGTCATAACGTAATTATTGAGGCTGTTTTTAGAAGCCAAACAAAGACTTGATGACGCGCACAAAGACGATTTTGGCACTGGAGAGCTGCCCGTTGCTTCGGTATGTCAAGGGCAACAGGATGAAAATATTATGAGAGTGAATTTCAAAGGTTAGAATCGTAACGTGAGAAGATCGTGAGGGGAGCCAAGTACACAGAAAGTTAATCAGATGGCAATAGCTACAGAAAGTAAACATAAACATTGCTCTAACCGCACTCGACTGTGTTTGTGTTCCGGTTATCGGAAAAAGGAGTGGCAACAACAGCTTAAGTGACAATATTGGCTAAGACAAAGATATCGTGGTGGTGATAGAGCTGAATGTGGTGATCGTGGTGGTGCTGGTGCTGCGTGTGGTGTGATAAAAATGGTGATGGTGTGGTACAGGTGGAGATGGTGCTTTGATAAAGGTCGTAGAGGTGATGTTATTAATGTGGTGGTTGTGGCGTTGCAAAAGTGGGTGGTGGTGGTGTTATAAATGTGGTGGTGGCGGTGATAGTAGTAGTGGTGGTTAAAGAGCTGATATGTGGTGATCCCGGTGGTGCTGGTGCTGGCGATGGTGCTAGTGTGATAAAGGTGGTGGTGGTGGTGATAGTGATAGTGGTGGTGGTGGAGGTGGTGGTGGTGGTGGTGATAGTGATAGTGGTGGTGGTGGTGGTGATGGTCGTGGTGATAGTGATGATGACATGGTAGTGGTGCTGGTGCTGGTGCTGGTGTAATAAAAGTGATAGTGGTGGTGATAGTGATAGTGATGGCTGTTGTGATAGAGGTGGTGGTGGTGGTGACACAGCTGATTGTGGTGTTCGTGGTGTTGATACTAATGGAGGTGGTAGTGGTGATAGTAATAGTGATGGTAACGGTGATAGTGGTGCTGGTAATAACAGCTGTGACTTCATCAAACATTTACCACTAATCTTGTATTAATTTGCCTGAACTATTATGTATAAGTAAATGGTTCTGTCGGAATTAATAAGAAATTGGGGGGGGGGGGGTATTTGTGTTCGTTGAAAGATCATTTATTTAGTCAAAAATATGATGACTTACAGTTTTACTATTATCATATTGTCATATTTTGTTGTACAACAGGAGGTTGACTTTTTGTCTCTGCTCTCTATTTATGACTGCCTGCTTAAACATCGTTTGTTGTTGTTGTTGTTGTTGTTTGTTTTTGGTTTGTTTGGGGGTTTTTTGGGGGGAGGTTGTTTTGGGGTTTTGTTTTGTTTTTTATTTGTTGTTGGGGTTTTTTGTTTGGAGGGGGGTGTTTAAGATATTTACAATTATCCTGTGTTCAAACGGGTGTTGTACTTGTTTGAATCAAAGAAAGAAGAAAACTAATATAATTACAAAACTGCAGAGTAAACAACATATTTATTTTTAATCTCAGGTGAACGTGCAAGAAAAATAGTTACCCGTGCCGGATACGTGAATCTTTAACATTGAAATTGCCTTGTTGAAGACCAGTGACGCCAGAGCAGAGTAGACACAAGGCCCGTTTTCATGGTGCGTGTTCCTCATTGACAATTCAGGATTGTCGTGTCATATATCTAAAATTGCAAAGCTCGAAGTAAATGTAATCAAAAGTTATTCTAAAAAATCTACGACGTTTTTGAGTTGGTAGGGCTATCTATAGGCCTTTTGGTGGTTCTGGTTGTCATAACACTGAATGCGATAATGCTGACACAGGCAGAAATAAAATGAATACGTAACATTACAATGGCACCATGCAATACCACCGCGCCATCAACAAGCGACCAACAGCCAAGTTTATTACATCTGAGTGGAGGCGGCTGTCTTTGTAACACAAACGGTAGGAGCCTAGCGTCAATTGACTCAGACATGCGATTATGCAATTCTTTCAATGACTTGAACAGTCTTAATTAATGGCTCTAGTAACTCCATTAACAATCTTCCGACTGACTAACTGCATTGCTTTTAATAAAACAAGAGGTTGGTTCTAAGCACTATTTAAGAAGTAAAGTTTCCCCCTGTTCTGTATGGCCTAAGAAATGGCCTCTATTGAGTTATATTAGTGCCGTCACACTCAGAAGACGTTAGTTCATTTCTCATATTATAGGAAGTTTACCCTATAGACCATCTCTGTCTTTCTGCGGAAATGCTGTATACCTCTTAAGCCCGATTGAGATGTGTACATTAATCATTTACCTTTTGTAATTTATTGTCAATGTTTTTGCACGCAAAGGGTGGGATGCAACATCTTTGGAGACAGAGAAAGATACATGTGTTGAGTTGGTTGTTTTTTTTAGTTTATCACTCAAGTATAAAACTCAGGATTTCTGTATATAACAGTATATAGCCAAATATTTATTACATATAAATGCAAATAT